>NC_056661.1:121485552-121787814 GCF_018350195.1 Panthera tigris | reverse complement strand
GAATATGTGGAGAATATATTAATTGTGCCTTTTCCAGAAGACAAGCTCCTCATGAAGTGACATCTGTCACCTACACTCACCTTCACATGGAACTGTTTCCTGACTGAACCAGGCCTATTCTCCTGTATGTTCACATCATTCTTTTTATGTAACTCCTTCTACACCTATTGTCCTTATGAAAATCTTCGTTATTCAAGACCCAACAGAAAATGTCATCTTCTCTGGGTCATGTGCTGTGATCTCTTTGACTAGAATTGGTCTTTTGCCCTGGTTAACCCTCAGAATGATCTATTTTTGCTTCCTCGTGACACTTCAGTGATTCTGCCTCAAATTACATAGATCTTAATTATTTCTTACCATATGATCATTTTGGGGAGAGTAAAGACCACCCCCCCACACACACACACTTTTTCATATTTGTGTTTGCTATGGCAACCAACACAGTGGTTCATATAAAATAGATCCTCAAAAATGTAATGGCTGAAGATGGCACCGAACAAGAGTAAATAGAGATAGAAAATGTGTGGGGCACCTGGGTGGCTCAGTCGGTTAAGCGTCCGACTTCGGCTCAGGTCACGATCTCGCCGTCCATGAGTTCGAGCCCCGCGTCGGGCTCTGTGCTGACGGCTCAGAGCCTGGAGCCTGTTTCCGATTCTGTGTCTCCCTCTCTCTCTGCCCCTCCCCCGTTCATGCTCTGTCTCTGTCTGTCTCAAAAATAAATAAACGTTAAAAAAATTAAAAAAAAAAAAAAGAAAATGTGTCAGTATGTGACAAATATGTTACCACATCTCCTCTTTTCACTTACGACAGACATTACTAGTCAGTCAGTGCACCTCTTCTCACCAAGTCCAGACCCAGCCTGAAAAGCCTTCCCAACACAGAGCTCCATGCAATTGGTTGAAATCCGTTGGCATTTCTATTCTTTTAAAGTCAGTGTATCATCCCTGGATGAAGAAATAACCTAGTTTTGCCTTTACTCTAATTCTCTGCTGATTCAATATCTTCTCAGATGTCAAAATCTCAGTTGATGCAGAAAAAGAAATGTACGTTTAAAGATTGAAGTATCGTTGTACTTTTCTAAAAAAGAAAAACACCCTACTTGGCTGTTCATATGTGTCTCTGTTTCACCTGCAGACTCAAAATTCCTAGAGAATAATGGAATATAGCTCTAGGCCTTAGAGTCTCACCCTCAAAAGTAGGTAGCTCACGTAGGCCTTCTGTTCCACAAAACATCTCTGCCCGTGGAGCTCCCACGTGATCCAGAATTTTGGAAACAAATATCAGAGTGTGATCTCATCATTTCCTAAAACAGGCTAAGAATGCCAGGGGTGATGTGGTATCAGACAACACAGTTGTATTGTCAGTCAACAGTCTTCCAGCTGAAAAAGAATTTGCATGTTAATAACCAGATGAAACCCGTATCACTAAAAGCGCATCCTGCCTCGCTCATTTCTGGAAAGGAAGTCGAAGCCATGATGAACGGGTAGTCCAAGCAGCCAGGTAAGGCACACATTCAAAAATGGTACCGATTAATTTTGTGGAGTCAGGTTACCAGACTGGAATCTACTCACTTCTTATGCTGCACTGCCACCCGGTGTCTTTTAGAGGCATGAGCTGTTTGCTGGGTTCCAGGGCATCTTTAGTGGGGATGGTTTTTAGCTGGATGAATTCTTAGATTCAAAAGGTCAAACTGCAGCAAATACCATTCTTGTTCTGATCGTGCTGCTACATTTCTGTATATGTTTATACTATTATCAAACACAAGGCTTAGGTTCTTGAATAGCTTTATTGTTAGGACTATATATATTATATATAATTTATATATATAAAGCCTTAAATATGAAGAAAATGTAGTTGGAGGAAATATTGGGAGACAAATTGTAGAAATCCTGATAACTATAATAGAGACAGAGCTTGGGGAACGTGGGTGGCTTGGTCGGTTGAGCGTCTGACTTGAGCTCACGTCATGAGCTCGTGGTTTGTGAGTTCGAGCCCTGCGTTGGGCTCACTGCGGTCAGCCTGTCAGCGCAGAGCCTGTTATGGATCCTCTGCCCCTCCCCTGCTTGCTGTCTTCCCAAATAAATAAATAAATATTAAAATAATAAAGATAGAACTCTAAGTTGACAATATCCATGACATTTATATATGAAAATAAATAACAATTTATTATTTATAGCGCCATTTCATTGCATTGCCATTTAATGACAGCACTATTAATTTCTGTTTATTATCCCTAGTATGCTAGCATGCTGGCACCACCTTCGTTTCCAAGCCCTTTCCCCTCTATCTTTGCTACGGAAGCTGTGAAAGTTAACATTCAGTTGCCCAGTTTTCTTTAATTTAAGGGCAGTCAGGTGACACGGTTTTTGCTGATGAAATATAAAGCTGCTTCTTCCAGTTCTTCTTTCCTGGAATACTGACTTTAGCTGGGAGGTACAGTAGCCATTTTGGGTCCGCGAGGCAATGGTGAGCAGGGAAATAAAATCCGACATGCTGACCCTAAGGAATCAGAAAGATAGAAAGGGTCCTTGTTCCTGATGATATCATTGAACCACTACACCATCCTTGGCCTGATTTCTTGAAACTTAACTGTTTTGTGAGAAAAATAAACTATTTCTCTGAATTACTGTTACTATTTCTCTTGCTATTTCCGAAGCCTATTCCTAGCTAAATTAAAGACCCTGCTTCCCCGAAAGTTTCACCAAGGTGCTTAAATATTCGTTTTACTTTTTTGCAGGACAGAATTGTGTGTGTGTGTGTGTGTGTGTGTGCACGCACTGCATTCTCTAGGCAGTTGTCCAGGGCCAATATGATCTTTTCACTTCAGTTGTTGTCGCCATTAAAAACACAAGAAAACATTTCTGCTTACACTCTTGTTGCCCCCTTCGTCTTACTTGCTGTAGGAGGGCAGTTGCAGGCACCTGACAGATAGGTAGGAATTAAGAAACTGAAGCAGGGTTGGGGGGCACCTGGGTGGCTCAGTCAGCTAAGCGTCTGACTTTGGCTCAGGTCATGATCTCACGGCTCCGTGAGTTCGAGTCCCACATCTGGCTCTCTGCTGCCAGCATGGAGCCTGCTTGGGCTCCTGTCTCCCTCTCTCTCGCTCTCTCTCCCCTGCTCATGCTTTCTCTGTGTCTCAAAAATAAATAAAAACATCAAAAATTTTGAAGAAAATAAGAGACTTAACAGTGGGTAGAAGAATGGAAAGTGCGTAAACAGAAAGCATACACTTGGTGAAATGCAAAAAGGCCCATATTGTAGGAGCACTGTGACCAATTGAGAGGCTGGCATGAGATGAACCTCTCTGAATAGGAAAGGGCTGAATCATGTAGTGGTCACAGAGGCAGACTGAGGATGTGGAGGAAGGAGGGAAGTTTTAAAATTTTTTTACCAAGTTTCCAGCAGGATAAAGTTCCTATTTGATAAAGATTGCTGTGGCTGGAGGATGGAGAATGAGTTGGGGTAAAGAGAAAAAACCAGAAAGCTAATAAGGAGACCGTAGAGATGGGAACTGAGGCCAGACTAGGAATGACATTGGAAACAGCAAGGTAGGTAGGGTTAATTCTGACTTGAAAAGTAGAATCAACAGAACAGGGATGGAGTGTTGAGGGAGGGCTATCTGCATGAGTGAGGGCAATGAAGGCAATGGTTGCTGAGGTGGAGAGTTCAAGGGCAGGATGGACGGGAGAGGTGAAGAGGAAGCATCTGGGGACAGAATGGAAACTGGTTGTTCCATTTTGCGCATGTGGTTTATAAGACACACAATTAACAGTTTGATTTGCTGGTCAGGAGCTCAGAAGCAAGTTTGCCTTAGAGCTAGACATTCCCGGAGGATCACATTACATAATTTTGAAACGTTCATGATCTACTTGCCCTTACCTTACTGCCCTTACTTGCCCTTACCTTACTGAAAGCAGTGTTTCAGTGAAGGAAGACTGGGAAGCATGTCTTGAATTCAGTTGAAATATAATCCCTAAAGTCCTGATTCATAAGACATTTGTAGTTATTAAAAGAACAGAAACTGTAGAGTCTAGAGAGCCATCATCAAGTAAGACCTTAGGAAGATGTTGGCTTCTTAGTTGATGTTAACAACCGATTGATAGCCACAGAGCAGCGGGACTTAGGGTTTTCCTGTGTAAACAGAAGTCCTGTGCCATGTTTGTTCTTTATTGATTTCTTAGTGGAATGTATGGGGGACATGCTCTCATTGTCCTGGAATGTACATACACACGCCATGCCACTTCCATTTTCTTTATTCATGCCTCTTGTTCCTGGCTTTGAGTACCATTCTTTCATTGTTTTATTGGACAATATTGATTGAATACCTTCACTGTGCTGTGTTCTGGGAATTTGCAACTCTGGCGGAGTCATAGTCCTTGGT
This sequence comes from Panthera tigris, assembly GCF_018350195.1. Taxonomy (NCBI): domain Eukaryota; kingdom Metazoa; phylum Chordata; class Mammalia; order Carnivora; family Felidae; genus Panthera; species Panthera tigris. The sequence continues at coordinate 121,783,433 of NC_056661.1, read as the reverse complement.
CCCCAAGGAGCTCTCATCCAGTGGGGAACGTAGCTTTATGACCAAATAACTACCAAACAATGTGATAAATGAGGGCTGTGCTCCAGCTGTGAATAAAGTGTTTCCAGAATAGAAAGAGTTGTTAGCTCTGGGGAATGCTTTAGGCCCAGAATTGGGATATATATATATATATATATAACCTGTCCCCCTGCCCCCGCCTTCCTTTCCAGTATCCCTTGCAGCCATTTCCCACCCCAGATCCCTTTCTCTAGTCCTACCAAATTCTTAACAAATCCCTCATCATCCCTGGCTCAGCTCATTTCTTCTTGGTCCCTCTGACGAGCCACATCTGGGGGAATATAGGCACGACTGCCAAGAAGGAAGAGAAACTATTGCTGTTTGTGGGCTGCTGTAAAGCCAGTCACCGGCTAGAAGAATCTTAAAGACGAAAACGAATAACTGATGAAAATAACTGAAGATAAGCCTGAAGCTGAAGATTAAAAATAAGATACGAAGTAGTTAAAAATAGAGTAGAATAAAATTGAAGGGAAAACAAAACAAGAGCTTAACAGACCTTATTAATTTAAAAAATGAGAAAAATGATAATAGTGAGAAAATTGGATGAATTTAGGTTTAGAGCAGGAAAGGCTAAAACTTAAAAAAAATAGAGGGTGAAAATATGGTAAGGGACTGAAAAATGATCAGGTAAGAGATATTATGGAACTCATAAGAGATGTAAAATTAAGATAAAACCATTTAATATAGTCACCACCACTTCATGTAAACTCTCCAAACTTCTCATAAATGATATGTAGGAAAGACAAAATACAAAGAAAGAAAAACCCAAAAGGTAAAAAGTCACAGCACCACAAAATCTGAGATTAAAAGGTATTTAATCACAAATTCTCATAGGGACTATGCTTAATGATGAGGATTATGTGAACTTATGATTACAACAAAATAGATCAAAACAACATAATTATTTTATAAATTTTGGTAAAACATTATTAGCCATCAAATGTATAATTTTGATGGAAATGTGTTTCCTAATGAGACAGTGAGGTCTTTTTCCTCATTAGATTATGGATCCATTGATGGATGTTATTTATTGCTGGAATGATATACTCTCATTTTGGGCATTGAAACAAGTGTTTGAGGAAAACTGGTTCACAGAAATAAGGATATGGAAATAGACGAAGTTTTATTATAGTTATGTTCCTTAAATCTTTGAACCTCGTGTGGGTAATGTGCCAAGAATATACACTGGTAATCTAGCCCCAAAATAGTCATTCTGACAGTTTAAATAGGACCTATTTCAACTTTGTTGTCAGTGAAAAAGTGGAAATGATGTGGGTTGAAAAGGATCTCTAAGCCAGGCATTAGAGTCACTCACTGGCTCAATTTTTTCAGGTACACCAAGAAGTTTCACCTAGACTCATCAATGATGAGTCTACATGTTGGCCATTCACCACTTGGAAAAATAGAAACAACAATTACAGCATGCCTTTGTCGATATCATCCTTTTCTTGGGGCACATTAGAGAGAAGGGTGGTGGGTGACTTCGTTGCCTGCATCCCCTAAAGAAAGGGAGTTCCAAGAAAGCAACACAAAGGGAGTTCACATGCCTCATTCTGACCTGTCACAGCAAAATGTTCAAGACAGAAGGCCTTGATTCACACTTAAATGAGGCTTCCACGGTTAACTCATGTTTTATGGCGGGCCTTCCCTCTGCAGAGTAAGGTGGAAAATGGAAATTCATGTAAACACGCAGACCAGTTCTCAGGCAGCTCAGTTTTAGGGGACAGAGTAGAGTTAAGCTGGGAAGATGAGTCATTTAAAGTGTCCTGCATCCATGTGCCTCTTGGAAAGTCTTTGCGATACACATGGTTGGCATGTCTCATCTTGAGGACTGCTATTTGAAATTCTTAGCTGGAGCCTGCTTGGTCCTGTTTGGATGAGAATATCAATTCTAGGATTTTACATATTTAGTGGGGGGAGCTGAGGAGGGCCAGAGCAGACAGTTTGCCAAACCGGTTTCCTTTTCTGCTGGCCAGATGCTTAGACTTCCTTTCTCAGAATCCTTTGCAATCAAGTCGGTCACATGACCAATTTCTGGCCAATAGAATGCAGGGAAAGTGATGTATGTTTCTCCAACTCTTTCCCCAAACCTTCTGTACAATTCTCAACAATTTCTCTGTGGCCTCACCAGCTGCTGCATGCAGTGGGTGCAGTGGAGGGGCCTGAAGCCCTAGGGATTGGTGGAACCATGAGATGGAAGGGGCCTGAATGACTGAGTAGAGGTAGGAATCTCCTCCCCCAGCAACCCACACGGCACTGTGGCATCACAGGAAACAACCCTTTCCTGTAATAACCCACTGAGACTTGGGGCTATTTCAGAAGCTAGCACCCCCCTCAACAAACAATGTTTACTTTCAAGTTTCTGCCAACGGTGGGATCAAAAATGTGCAAAGTTTTACTTCCTTTTATATCTTGTGGATTCTGGTTGGTGATAAATTGACCCAAATGTATTATCAGAGTCTTTGCGCCTTAGGGTTTGTATTTTGGCGTGAAGGGAAGGGGCAAGTCTGCTGGTCTTTAGATGACGGACTCTGCTTCTTTCTAAAATACCTCTAGAGTTATGTTATGGTTTTTAATATTTTATTTTACTTCCTATCATTAACTGGATAAAACTTGATTTATATACAAAGACTTTACAAGAGGAAGGCATATCACTCACATATACACACATATCTATATTCACATGAAGATACACATTTCTTCTTAATCTTTGTGGGTGGTATTGCAAATAGTAAAATATGCCTTTAATATCGTAGAATTCATGGTGACTTTTTGTTATGCATTTTTTTCAAACAGTGCTTTCCAAAAGTCTAAGTTTTCTTATATGAAAGTGGAACTTTTTAAATAATAATGCAGAGAACCATTGACTTAGAATATCTCTACTGTTTGTTCCCATTTATAAAATTCCCTAATTTCAGATAACTTTGTTCTTTTATTTATAGGTAAACTTATTACTTTCCATTCTATGACAACCCAGATGGAGAACCCACAACTCTTAACAAAGAGGAGAATGTTTTATTTTTAAATCAACTCACAAATTGAGTTCCATTTCCCAAGATGAATGTTATTTGCATTTTATTACAGACTGTGTTAGACACCTAGAAGCAGTCTACCGGGTTAAGGAATAAATATATGGATTGATGGATAAAATTCAAAGTCATAGCCACTAAAACTACCAGAGAGATACTTTTCGTTACCAAGGTCATCAAGTCACTTCTCCTGCCTAAGAACTCCAGCTTCTCATTGCTTTCAGAACACTGTCTGAGTGCCTAAGAAGACCTTAGGTGCCTTCTGAGATCTGTGCCTGCCTGCCTCTTGCCTTGCCTTCATTCTTTGCCCCTCCCACACACGCTCCATGAGCAGCTGGAAATAACAACAGTCCTGGGGTTCCCGGCATTTGCATGCCTTGTTCCCTCTGCTTGGTTTGGGTCAGCTAGTAGCCAAGACCGGGGATAAGGTGGGGCAGGAACCCAGCAGGTAGGGGCAGCTTCTGGGTCATTGTCCTGGGTGGGCGGAGCTAGTTGGGATCTCACAACATCAGCAGAGGCTTGTGGTCACTGTAAGTCAAGATCACAACCCAAGAGCAACGCTGCACACTGAGACGAGGGAGATGAGGCAGGGTGGTCAGAGGGCTCAGAAGCCGTGCTGCACCGTGAGCGGGCTTTTAGGTTTACTTCTGGAGGACTCCTGTGAGTGCCTGGGCACCCTAGCACACCCCCATCATCAGACTTACTTCACAGCCCCTTGGTTTATTAGCTATATGACCTTTCAAACAATCCTTTCCTTATTGATTAAGTGAACATAATAGTGGCTGGAATGACATTATAAAATGCATGTAAAGCTCATGGCATAGTGCCTGGAACATGGTCAGTACTCAATAAATAGTTATTTATATTCCCATCAAGACTATGAGTGCTTCCAGGAGCCTTCTTAAAATAAGACCATTACCTCTCACCCATTACATAGATTTCTAGGGGCTCTGGGAAGGCCTTTTTGCTCCCTATCCTCTTCATAATTTTCCCCTGAGCTGGCTGATGCCTGAGTGAGGCTTTATGCTATTCATTTAAAGGTGCTATCATTATTAAAATTCCTTCTAGAAAGCCTGGTTTGTGTACGTGTGTGGTGTGTGTCTAAATTATTGCTCACATCAGTCAATAGTGTCTTAGTGAACAGGAAATCTTTGAGAATCCCACGAGATCTCAGTAGATGATTGTACATCATGCACACAAGGTTGCCACTGAGTTTGGAGGCCAAAGGTTTGAGGATGGGGGCTGGCAGGGGGGCATGTATAGGGGTGTGGATGAGGACTTAGGGGGGTGAGATGAGGAAGGGCAGCTAGTGTTCTCCAAAGGGGACAAGCACATTTTGAGCATGTCCTATGAGAAGGTCTCTCTGGGACAGGCTTTCATATGTTAGTTCTTTATATCCTTACCACATCATAAGAATTATCGTTCCCGTTCTAACAAGAGAAAATGGAGGCTAAGAGCATTCAGTGTCCTGCATGGGGCCACACAGCAGGTGACTGGGGAAGCTTGGGTTTGAACCCCAGTCTGCCTGAGTCCAAAGCCCTGCCTTCTTTAGCAGCTAACTACCTCCCCAAGGGACCGATGGGTCTGCTGCCCCCTCCTGACACCTCTGAAGGCCCCTTTTAAAGTGCTCGTTACTATAGAAACTAGGCCCCTTAGGGTGGCCTCTCCGAAACCCCTCCTCCCCTGTTTCTTTTTAGGCAACACCTGTTTTGAAATGAGATTGCGTTCATCCCTGCTTCTCCTTACCTCTTCTCAACTCACATAATCCCTCTTCCTGGCTCACCTGGCTGAACGCTAGGAGGTGTGAACTGATAACCCCCTAGGACCCATCCCATCACTCAGGGCATCTGTAGGACCTCAGTGATACAGACCGGGGGGGGGGGGGAGGTGGGGCACAGATGGGAACTTGGGAGGGAAACTTGAGCCCAATGAGAAAACAAATGTTAGTTGAGCACCTACTATGTTTTCAGGCTTTATATTCTCTCATTCAACCTATGTAATAGTCCACTCAGGCAAGCGAGGCTTAAAATCTCCTGTTCATTTCTCTTCTTATTAATGATGACCAAAGTCACAGTGTTTGGGGATGGTTATTGTGGAAGAAACAGATACAAATTCAGGCTTTAGCTTCTCTGTACTATGACATCTTTGGAGTGGCGATATTTCATATGTGAGAGAATGAATAATGAATATTATTTGGGGAAGGTCAGTTTGAACTATTGAAAAGCTGTAATTCTTGATTCTAGGTTTCAAAAGTTATAGTTTTATTGTATATGAATACAAAGAGACCAAACTTTGTTAATGGCGGGTGTGTTCATTAATTGTTTTTCCTGCAGCTAAGGACAGAATCAGAGGAGTTGTTACAATGAGCTGTTACAATGAGTTGTAATTGGAACATCAACTTCATTAAGTGGCCACTTCTTTTTTTTTTTTTTTAAGTAAACTCTACACCCAACATGGGGCTTGAACTCACAACCCTGTAATCAAGCATCTCATTACCGACTGAGCCAGCCAGCCAGGTGCCCCTAAATGGCCACTTTTAAAGTGCCTCAAGGCTGGCCCTCTCCTGTTCCTCTTGTGTCTTTTCATACCATTAACACACTTTGCCATGTTCCATTTCTTTACAGAGCTTCCCTCCATACAAGTTATTCTCGGTCATCCTGGTTCTCTCTCTCTCTCACACACACACACACTCATTTTTTGTGCACCCATTATTTTAACTCTATGACATTTTTATTTCTGATAAAAGAAATTAACAAAACAAAACTAAGCCTCAACCTGTCTAAAGGATCACAAAAACCTGAATATGCAGGTTCTAAATGAATGTTTGCAGGGTATTAAAGGCACTACCTTAGCGCTGCAATGTGAATTTTCTCCAGCAGGTGGCGGTGGTGTGTAGGAAGAAAAGCTGCACTTTGAGACCAGGGTCTCCACGATAGACCAGAATAGACGCTAACTGGGAACGTTGCATTTGAGTCCGCAATCCTGTATTGAGCCGCTCTAGTCTCCGGGCACCGCCTTAAATGTGCAGCGGATCCAGTAGGAGTGAGGCAGTGTCACCCAGCTTGGGGACCTCACAGTCATAGGGGACAATGTGTCCTTGTCTATCAGGCAGGGTCATTCATTCTGCTTTTATTTATTTTTTTTATTTATTTATTTTTATAATTTTTTTTAAACGTTTATTTTTGAGACAGAGAGAGACAGAGCATGAGCGGGGGAGGGTCAGAGAGAGAGGGAGACACAGAATCCGAAACAGGCTCCAGCCTCCGAGCCATCAGCCCAGAGCCCGACGCAGGGCTCGAACTCACGGATCGCGAGATCGTGACCTGAGCCGAAGTTGGCCGCTCAACCGACTGAGCCACCCAGGCGCCTCATTCTGCTTTTAGAGAAAAACCTTAAAAACAAATCCCACACTTTGTGGACTGCTGGTAGGAATGTAAAATGGTACAGCTGATGTGGAACACAGTACAGCAAGTCTTCAAAAATTAAAAATATCTGATCCAGTTCCACTTCTGGGTATATCCTTAGAACAACCAAAAGCAGGAAGCAACCAAGCGTCCATAGATGAGCAAATAAGCAAAATGTCGTGTATCCGCAAAAAGGATGATTATTCAGCCTTGAAAAGAAAGGAAGTTCTGCCACGTGCTACAATGAATAAACCTTGAAGACATTATGCTGAGTGACACAAGCCAGTCATAAACAGGCGAATACTGTAAGATTGCATTTATATGAAGCACTTCAGAGTGGTCAAATTCATAGAGACAGAAAGTAGAAGGGTTGTTGCCAGAGGCTGGGGGAAGGGGGAGTGGGGAGTTCTCGCTTCATGGGTACAGAGTTCTAGTTTTAGAAGACGAAAAGAGTTCTGGACCCCAGTGATGATTGCACAATGTAATGCCACTGAACTGCACGTTTAAAAATGGTTAACATGGTACTTATGTGTATTTTACCACACACACAAACACACACACACACACACACACCCCTCCATAACAAGTCCTATGCCCCTGGGCCCCCTTGCAGTGTTTGCCCTCATTATAGAGACACAATAAAATTCCTAAGCAAACCTGCACACATGTCCAGGCAGGGAGCCTACAAACAAGACCTGGGAAGAGAGTGTGTTTTTAATTGCTTTCCAATTGTAGCAGTTGTGACCTTTCAAAGATACACACACACACACAAAAAGTCAAATCCCCTGCCTGTGGCTCTAGCCACAGACCCAGGAAGCAAAAAGAAACAATTGTTTGACCATCTACTCTGGGCCAGGCGGTCTACTTTATATTCTCTCATTTAACTTTTTTTTAAATTTTTTTTTAATGTTTATTGATCTTTGAGACAGAGAGAGACAGAGAATGAACAGGGGAGGGGCAGAGAGAGAGGGAGACACAGATTCTGAAATGGGCTCCAGGCTCTGAGCTGTCAGCACAGAGCCCGACGCGGGGCTCGAACTCATGGACCGTGAGATCATGACCTGAGCCGAAGTCCGACGCTCAACCGACTGAGCCACCCAGGCGCCCCTCATTTAGCTTTTATTACCATCTCAAAGAGCCAGGATAGGCCATTATTCTCACTTGACAGGTAAAGAAACAGAGGCTCAAAATTCACAATATTCCCCAAGATCCAGAGCTAGTAAGCATCAGGGGTGGGGTCTGAATTCTGACTCCAGGGGATACTCTGATAAGGAGCCCGCAGGCCTAGGCTTTGCTTCTATTAAGGCAGAGCTTAAGGGTGAGGGGAGGGTATGAGGATCACCCGAGGCCCTTTCACCTGGTGAGAAATCAACTTCCCATCTGGATTTGGTAGAGGATTCTGCAATTCTAATGAGCTCCCAGGTGTCAGGGAAGGTGCTGGGCCACACTTGGAGTAGCAAGGCTTTAATCTGCAGACATTCCAGAACTTTCTGCATCTCAGCAGCTTTGTCTCAGGACTCTAAGCCAAAAGAACTTCCTTTTCCAATTTTTACGTTGTTAGCTTCACACAACTTATTAGGCATTATGTTCTAACAACTTAGCAGCCATTTGAAAAGAATTATATGCATAAATTGAAAGAAAACTATGATACTTTAATTTTATTCTTAAACAACCACAATTACTTACCAATGAGATATATGCACACCCGAGGCCTGCAGTTTCTCAAACCTTGGAATCACTGTGGACAGCAACACCCTCATTCACTTTTTTTTTTTTTTAATGTTTTATTCTTGAGGGAGAGACAGAGCATGAGCGGGGACAGGGCACAGAGAGAGGGAGACACAGAATCTGAAGCAGGCTCCAGGCTCTGAGCCGTCAGCCCAGAGCTTGACGCGGGACTCGAACTCACGAACCATGAGATCATGACCTGAGCCGAAGTTGGATGCTCAACCGACTGAGCCACCCAGGTGCCCCCCTCATTCACTGTTCTTTATTGGTGTGTGTGTGTGTGTGTGTGTGTGTGACACACTTGCTCTTTAGCACAGCAGCAGTCGAAAACTCAGCTTTGAAAAGATAGGACATGTTGAAATATGAACTACCTGGAATCAGTAGTGAACACAGAATCCGACAGATACCAAGTATTGATGTATTTCCCTCGAAATTTAAAGTATCCATAACGCTCCAGGGTTCCTCGGTGCACGGTTTGGGAAGCATGGCTTTAAGATACCGATTTGTGTTAGAGAAGAGCAGTAAGGAGCCTGGCCAGGGCTTTGGACCAGGAGCCAAGGGACTCTTTAAGTTACTTTGTGACCTCAGCAGGTTGCCAAGGTCTTGGGGTCATTTTCTGACCAGAGCGGGGACCACATGAACTAACTTTTAAGATCCTTCAGATAAAAAATATCTGTGATTTTAATGGTCGGTGCACACGTCTCTGGGGCCGTGGCTTATCATCAAATCTCCCAGTACCGTCTTCATAGGAGTTGCTCAATAAAGAGCTGTGCAATGAGCACTTTCTAAAAACATCTTAATTTCTGGTGGAATGGGGTGGGTGGAGATTTTATTACTTTTGAAATATCTAGAGCATTTTTAGGTGTGAAAGAAACTTTTCAGGGGCCAGTGTTTTACAAGTAATTTTAAAAGGATGCGCACATAGTGAAGCCATTTGTGTCATGGAATCCCGGAAGGGCAGGGATATTAATAAACAATGAACAAGGACTCAAAACTAAAGTCTGGGAGTGGCTGGGTGGCTCAGTCGGTTAAGCATCTGACTTCAGCTCAGGTGATGATCTCGAGGCTCATGAATTCTAGCCCCATGTCCAGCTCTGTGCGGACCACTTTGTGGGTTGAGAATCTTAGGCATCCATGGTCCCCTCACCAACCCATGTGCAGAGGGGTGACATGACTGTGTGCTACATTCAGCAAACGACATAGCTCCCAAAAGCCATAACTGGGAGGGAGCTCCCTGCCCTATTTTAATGCTAGGGCTCAGGTATAATCCAGGTAATTGAAAGAAACCATTGGGAGTGGACAAGGAGACACTCAATCTCTATCTGTTTGAGAGGTAAAAAATTAGGCATTGTAAGCCAATTTATTTAATGAATAACAAACACAGATCAGCAGAATGCCAGCCATTCTTATTCTTTTTTTTGTGTGTGGAAACCCTATAAAATGACTTTCCATTTCAAATGGAAGTTCCAAACTCAGAGCCTGACACACATCCCTAAAACGACCTCACGTCAATATCAGGATGAATCACTGTTACCCCCCACCTAACTCAGCAATCCTCTCCCCTAATCATAAGGAGGCATCAGGGCTCTACCAAACCTATCTTTTGAGGATCAGATTAAAGAACATCCACCAATGAATCCTCCAGGTCTTCCTTGGTTTGCAGTTTACCGTTATCAATTTTAGTCATATTGTTAACACAAATTGCGGGAATGAAGAGCTCTAACTATGTGGGTGTGTAAGTCGGAGTTCTTTAGAGAAACAGAACCAATAACACAGAGAGAGAAAAATCTGAGGCATTGGCTCATGTGATTGGGGGTTTGCAAGTTTGAAATATGCAGGGCAGTCCAGCAAGCTGGAAACACAGGCAGGGTTTCTACGTTGCAGTCTTTTTTTTAAATGTTTATTTTTTTGAGACAGACCGGGAAAGAGAGGGAATGAGTCGGGGAAGGGCAGAGAGGAGAGAGAGAGGGAGACACAGAATCTGAAGCAGGTTCCAGGCTCTGAGCTATCAGCACAGAGCCTGATGCCGGGCTCGAACCCACGAACTGCGAGATCAGCCAAAGTCAGTCGCTTAACCAACTGAGCCACCCAGGTGCCCCACTCTGCAGGCTTGAGGTCAAATTTCTTCTTTGGGAAACTTCAGTTTTTGTTCTTAAGGCCTTCAAATGATTGCATGAGGCCCGCCTACATTGTGCTCTACCGACTTAAATGGGAATCACATCGTAATCATACTTTCTCAGCAACATCTATCCTGGTATTTGACCACACAGTTGGCCACCAGAGGCTACCCAGGTGGACAAAACTCAGCATCACTGTTGGTGTCCAAAAATGACTGAGTCCCTCAAAAACAGCCTAAAATCAGCTATTTATCATAATTCAGTTGCTTCCACTTTGAGATGAATAAAACCTAGAGGGAGAAAACATTCAGGGTGGAGGAACTTTTCCAGGTAAATGTCTTAAGAAAATGAAATACTGAAGTTCCTCCTCCAACGCCCCATGTCTGGGCTTCCTGGCCCCACACAGTGAATGGGAACATCTGAGTGGGTGTGGGAACATCTGCATGTGCGTGATCACCACAAGGCAATCAATCTCTGGGTTGATGTACCCTTTACATCGACATTTCCTCCTCCGCCAGGGCAAGTCCCCTAGGAATAACACCCTGCTTTTTCAGATTCAGAATTGAATGGAGCTCTGGGAAAATAAACAAAGCGAAGGAATGCCCTCCATGCCCACGTCTCTCCTCTCTGGGCCGGAATAGGGGCCAGATCAACCCTGGTAAGAGGTAAACTTTGTGGAAGTTCGGCATCGTGCCTGGAGGATTGCGAAAAAAGGTGTGCCCGGAACAATTTTGTCTTAGCGTTTAGTGGGAAAATGCCATTTCCCCCCAAATATGTGGTCCTTAGATGTATGAAGAGGTGATTTGTAGCCACTGATTGGTGGGAGCTTCTGGGAAGAGCTAAGCTAGTCCCACCCATTGATCTTCAGGCTCCCTTTTCATCCTTAGGGTCTTGTAGGTTCCTGTGAGCTTGCGGGAGCTGTGGTGCCTGATGCTCCTGCCGCCTCCCTCAGGCACTCCCCACCATGCAGCGACACAGACCTTCAGTGTCATTCCTCCCTGTAAGGTCACCTAGAGGCTTCCCATCAACGGGATGGGACGATGAAGGTCTGATTTCCTCTGCTGCCCTGCAAGGCCCTTCCTGATCTGCCTACCTGTACCTTTCCAGTTCATTACCCCGAAACTCCTTGCATTTTCTGATCTAGTCTTTAGGTGTTCAGACCCACCAGGCTACGTTAGGTCTGTCTTATTTGTTGCTTCCTTCCCCCGCTGTGTCATTTCCTCTTTTGTCCACCCTTCCTATCCGCTTTCATCGGTCCTCTCACCCTTAAGCTTTTTCTGGGCCCCTCATTTCCTTCCAAGCAAAGTAAACCCACTATTAGGTGTGACCTCTGCCCCTCGAATGGGTATCTGCATGTATTGCAGTGAATTGTATCTATTTATTCATATGTGTGTTTTCCCTTCCTCACTGAGGACAGAAATGATTCAACCTCTCTGCCTGCGGCAACTAATAAAGTGCTTGCCACAGAGGATGCACACACGCTTCAGTCGAAAAACTGAAAATGAGGTCCTTAGCAAATGCTTATTTAACTGGGTTGACCTGGAAGCCCAGGTTTTCTTTCCCACACTGCAGGGGGGTAATTCCAGTTTGGAAGGGCTCACAGACTGAGATGAACCGTGTGTAGACAGTTGACAGCTCAGAGGTCAGAGAGGCGGAGCGGTGGTTGGATGGTGGTAAGAGGGGAAAGGGGCTGACATGGCCCTGGGGAGGACTGGGGGATGCTGGGGTGGGGGGAGCTGGAAGCCTGGTAAAGGGGGTGAGGAGGAAGTCTAGTGGAGGGAGCAGAAATTGAATGCAAGAAGTGAGACTGGAGGTCAGTGATCCTGAAATATTTTCTGCAGAGATGAAAGCATCTGTGTGTGTGTGTGTGTGTGTGTGTGTGTGTGTGTGTTTTGAGTATGTACTCTTGTGCATGCACAGACACGTGTCAGTTTGTGCAGCACAGTATCTGTCGGTGAGGTCACAAACAGGAGAAAGCGGGGAAGAGAGCTGAACTAAGATTGAGTTAACCACAGGAACCAGAGGCTTTAAGTGCAGGATCTCAATTACTTGTCCCATCAATACGGTAAGGAAGGTATAATAAGCAAACTGTTTTTACACATGAGGACACTGAAGCGAAGGGAGGCCAAGGAACCCGCCACCGAAGGCATAGCTGGTAAATGACCGAGCCTCCAGTCATACTGGGTCAAACCCCACAGGTGTAGTTCCAAAGCTCCCATGTGGTTCATGTCCTCCCTGGATGAATATTTGTGCTCTCAAATTAGGTTTGCATGTTTTTTATACAGCATGGTCCCAACAGAAGTTTAAATTGTTTCATTTCCTCTCCTGGAATCAATCAGAAAAACTTGTTTTGTAGCAATTATGATCCTGGATTAAAGGGAGAAATCTCCTGGTATTTTTTCCCCATGCCCAAACATCTCTCACTTACCTGATACTGTTCTTTTTACTGGACTGAGCTTGCGATCTGGAGCTGGCCTTCAGTCCATCTCCTTGGCAGGAATCCTTCGGGGTATAGCCCTGCCCTTCTCCAAGATCCCTTGTGTGAGAAGCTTTTCCTTGATGTAAAACAGAGAGTCAACTACCGGGTACAATGGATTCAGATTCGGAGGGTTTTACTGAGGTTAAATTCACTGCTACTATTAAACTTTAAAAGGGCCATGCAAGGGGCGCCTGGGTGGCTCAGTTGGTTAAGCGTCTGTCTTAACTTAGCTCAGGTCACGCTCAGGATCATGCTCAGGATCATGATCCCGCGGTTTGTGGGTTCGAGCCCCATGTTGGGCTTGTACTGACAGCTCAGAGCCTGGAGCCTGCTTCGGATTCTGTCTCCTTTTCTGCCCCTCCCCTGCTCATGCTCTGTCTCTCTCTCTCAAAAATAGACATCAAAAAAAAAAAAAAAATTAAAAGGGTCATGCAAGAGGTAAAAATGTTAAAAAATGCAAAACCTCTTTTTTGTCTTACTGCCTCCTCACCAAATGGCTGCTCTGTGGTGTGTTAGGAGTTGAGGTTTTATGAAATTTGTCATTCATGCCAGAGCAAAGCCTCTGGTAAAGAGCAAATGAAATTCATTCATCCCAGGTTAATCCCAGACCAAGCCCATCAACCACGGTCTCTGGGCAGGGGCAGCCATATCTGAGGAAGGCCCAAGTAGAAGATTACCCTTATTCGGTGGAATGAACGAAGAAAATCGACGTTTACCAAAAAGCTTCTATCGTTTGTTTTATGCCACCTTTATGACACACCAGGTGCTAGAAATTTTCACATTTTTTTTCATTTAATCTTTACAAAAGCATAGCAAAGTCCGATTTATTTATTTGTTTGTTTATTTATTTATGATGAGGAAGCATGACTCCAAAGAGGTCAAGACATAGGCCTAGAGTCAAGTCCCAGGCCAGTGGTTTGGAGTCTGAAACTGAGCCAGGGCTACCTGATTACAACGTACAAAACCCAGGCTCCAGACGGGAAAGATTTATCACCAGAGAATGTGGACTATGTTCTTTGGCTTCTACCCCTCTTTGCTTTCACTTCAGTCCTTAGAACTGAAATTCTCACGTTTCATTCTCTCTTTCTCTAAGCAAGCTCAGATTTCACCCCCTCTGTTAATTCTTCTACGACCTCCCTGGCGGTACTTAGCCTCTCCTCTGACCCCAACTCTTCCAGGTTCCAGAACTGACATTTATCTTGCACTGCACGTAGTAAGTCATCAGCATTTGCTGATGGCTTCCTCTACGGTGGTATGAACTGAGAAAAGGCTGGGATGATGTCTTATTTTTTTTTAAGTTTATTTATTTATATTTTGAGAGAGAGAGAGAAAGAGAGAGAGCAGGGGAAAAGCAGAGAGAGAGAGAGAGAGACAGAGAATCCCAAGCAGGCTCCACATTGTCAGCATGGAGCCTGATGCGGGGCTCGAACTCACGAACCGTGAGATCATGACCTGCACTGAAACCAAGAGTTGGATGCTTAACCGACTCAGCTACCCAGGTGCCCCGCTATCTCTGAACTATCAGTACTCAGAAAACAGTGGATGACCCATAAATACCCAAGGAATGGGGGGGATAAATTAATATAACTTCCAGAACTTCCAAATAGAAAACTGACCATAAGAACTCTAACATAACTTCCAAAATGACACCATCAGACCCAGAGCCAGGTTCTCCCAGATTTCTGGGGAGACCTGCACCTGATTAACACACATATATCCTCCAGATCTCAGTGCAAACAAACGCTGTTCCTCCAGGGAAGACTTTTCTGACTGCCCCTCCGCCTCCAAGACGAGGCCAGGCTCCTTTGTTGTAAGTTCCCATACCCTGATTTAGTCAATATAAATACTTAACTGAATTATTTCTGTTTGAAACTATCCTACTGGTGGACTGTAGGCTTCCAGTGAGCAAGGTCCTTGTTTACCTTCCCATCACCGTGTCTGGTGTATGTCCAGTCCTGTGTTCAATAAGCGTTTATTGAGTGAATGTGGCTATTAAATTTCACACCAAAAGAAGAACACAGAACATTGAGTCAAAGCCCAGAAGAGCAGTCAGGTTGACAGACCTTGGGCTCAGGACAGACAGGTTGGAGTGAAGCAAGAGTGGCGTGCCTGCAGCAGTTGAGGGTGTGGGATCTGGCGTTTGCAGGAGGGCTGGTGGGGAACCGAGGGTAGCTCGGCTCCTGGAGGGCGAAGCCAAAGCACGCTGGGAGGGGATGGGAAATCCAACGGTTGGGGGCAGGTGCAAAAGGAGCCCGCTAGAGGAAGTCTTTATCAGCAAAGAGACACAGCACCTTCTGTGGGGTTCCGGCGCAAATATGACAGGGTTCCAATCCCAGGGGTTATACTTATCATGTGAGCCTTGGGCTCTTACTTTTCTGGGACTCTTTCCCCTTCCTAGTGCCTGTGAATGGGATTGTTGTGAGGTTGAAATGAGAATCCACTGGGGATAGCATCCTGCTCAGAGCAGTTATTCTGACCGTCTCATCTCTCTCCACGCTCTCTGCTTTCAACCGAGCCTTCTTTGTGCAACCATGGCTGTGGTTGGACATCTAGCCTGGCTCTCTCAAGAGCAAAAGCATCTGAGTGTGTGTCTGTGGATTGGAGCTTCCTGTCTAGAGTTTTCCCAAGCATTCCTGGAAATCTAACAAATTCCATTATTGGGGTTATTTAACATCGAACATTTAACTTGGAGTTTCCAAACCCTACTGTCTCTGCCACACGAGGACGTTAACATCTCTTTCAACTTAAAGTCACTTGCTTCTCTACACCCAACCCAACTGCTTGGATGGTTGATTCTATTTCCAACCACAGCATCCCAAATCAGATACGTTTACATTCCAAACGTTTGCTGCCCAATACAATAGGCACTACCCACATGTGACTATTAATATTTAAAGGAATGAAAATTAGATAAAATTAAATATTGAGGTCCCAAGTCTCCCCGGTCACATTTCAAGTGCTCAGGAGGCATAAGGTGGCAAGTGCCCACCATATTGGACATCACACACCTACAGCATTTCCATCATCGCAGGGAGTTCTGCCGGTCAACGTTATTCCGAATAAATGGATGTTCATCTCCTCATTTAAGCTCCGTGATAAAGGAGCCCTGTTGTTGAGAGCCAATCATCTCTGAATGGCAAACATAAACTCTGCTCTAGAATTCTCCTTCTGTTGACCTCTTGTCTTACTACTGCAGATTAAGGTTGAGCTTGCAATGAAATGGGCCACAGGATGTTCTGTCTTTTGCCAAGCATTGTGTGCTTGACATTGGTTTGAGAGAAGATTTGGGGTGAGATTTATATGCGTATGTTCACACACACACATACACACACACACACACACACACACACACACACAAGCATGCAGTTGAGGGTTTTGTCGTGGAGCCTGTCTTTAAACCTCTCGTGACAAATCCAGAATACTCTCTTCTTCTCTAAAATTAATATCTGCGGCTGATAGGAATTTTGTTGCAGAGGCAGGGCTTGGTAAAACCAGGCCTTGATTTTCTGTAACTCCACTACATCGGAAGTAACGCTTTAAAGTACTAAAAAGTATAAATATTTGTACTGTTGGCAAATGTACATCGTTCCTTCACCAAATACCCAAATGGAGAAAAAAAATAAAAGCTTCCTCTCTGTTTTGGGTCGTTAGAGCAAAGCTCTAGGAGGGGATTTATAACTACACAGTTACAAATTATGAATGTGCATTTGTTCAAGAACTACACCCTGTTGATTTGCTATTTAGTTTTTTTATTGCTGGCTTTTGCTTTGCTCTATGGGAGACCGGCTGCAGATTTGGCGGCTGCTCAGACTGAGGAATCACCAGGGACATTGTTCCTATTCAGAAATGCACGGGGTATATCAAAGACGGAGCTTGCAAACATGTATATTAAAACCCATACATTACCCACACGATGAAAACCTGCATCCCACTCAACATGGGAGGCTTGGGGCTGAGTGTGAATCGAGGACTCTCACATTGGAAGCGGCTGAAGGAATGCATGGCCTCCCTAATTACCTAGTTCCTGTGCTTCCTAACTCTGCTCAGCAAAGTCCTCAGGGTTTCCTTAAAGGCCAGAGGAGGATGAGGGGAGGAGGGACGGCAGGGGAAACAGGGCGCTTCCCACCACCCTCTCACTTAACACCTCTGCTTCTATGTGTTCTACATATCAGCCTTCCCAGTATCATCTCCTTTCAAAAGGATCCCTCAAACACTTGACAACGGAAGCAAGAAGCTTTCCTGTGGGATTAAGGGGTTTAAGGAAGAGCCGGATTGGCCATAGTGCTTGTTTTCTTTCTGAACAGAAGCCTCAGAGCAATGGGTGTGGACCAGGATGCCTCAAGCCCTTCACATAGATCTTGGCTCATTTCAGCAAATGTGTGGAATTTATTTTTGTCGCAACTACTGTCAGAAGGAACATAGAGGGGCGCCTGGGTGGCCCAGTCGGTTAAGAGTCCGACTTCAGGTCAGGTCACTATCTCGCGGTCCGTGAGTTCGAGCCCTGCGTCGGGCTCTGGGCTGATGGCTCAGAGCCTGGAGCCTGCTTCCGATTCTGTGTCTCCCTCTCTTTCTGCCCCTCCCTGTTCATGCTCTGTCTCTCTCTGTCTCAAAAGTAAATAAAAACGTTAAAAAAAAATTAAAAAAAAAAAAAGAAGGAACATAGAGCCATGTGGTTATGCAATGGGATGGTGGGGGGCAACGTGTGACTGCGAAAGAATGAAGGGATCACGTCAAGGAAAGAGCTGTTTCCAAGAACACATGAGAACTTGACATCAGGAAATTGTGCTAGCATTGACCAGAGCAGTAAAGAGTTGAATCAGTCATGGGGCACCTGGGTGGCTCAGTTAATTGAGCATCCAGCTCTTGAACTCGGCTCAGGTCGTGATTTCACGGTTCGTGACTCGGAGCCCTGCATCGTGCTCTGTGCTGACAGCGTGGAGTCTACATGGGATTCTCTGTGTCCCCCTCTCTCTGCTCTTCCCTGGCTTGTGCATGCATGCTCTCTTTCTCTCTATATCAAAAATAAATGCATAAACATTTAGAAAAGGAGCTGTATCAGTCACTTAGCATTAAAGGACAACCTGGTCAGCACTGCAAGAACTGGGGAAGATGCCTTATCAAAATTTCCTGAAGCAGGTAGTCTTGTCTTAATAATGTTCGCCTTTTAATTTCATCAGTCGTGTTGCTACAAGATCTGGTCAGCGAAAGTGTGGAGAACATATGATATTTGAGTACCATTGCAAAAAAGGGTGAAAGAAACAGGTGCCCGCACTTGCCTAGGCTCATAGCAGCTCCCCTGTCCTTAGCACAGTCAGCGTCTGTCTCTTGGGTCCACTGAGGGCAGACTGATTAAGTTGCGAATGAAGTTTAAGCTTTGCGGCCCTTTACTTGCAGGGCCTTCTTGAATGCTGGGGGTAGCTGGGAGCCATAGAGTGTTCAGGGAGGAGGGAAAGCCAGGCTGCCATCTGGAAGCATTTCTGGTAAATTGCGAAAGAAGCCACAGAAGACCCTGATATTCAAGATTCCAGAACTTGGATTTACCCCAGGGACCAACTCTCCCCACATCAACACCCTCCTAGTTTCACATATTTCTTTCAAACTGTCTCTCAACCTGCCTTTGCCTGCATCACTGCTGCTATTCGTGGCCCCCTGCTGGTAACCAAGGGTCAGTTTGGTATTCAGACTGGTTCTAGAACTACAGGAGGGCCCTGAACTTGACTATACTACCCTTAGAGGGTGTTTCACACATTTTCCCCTAGGGTGATCCCAGGACCCGTGACAAGCCCGTAGGAGCTACCCTGGGTGCCTGGCAGCAGCTTTTAGCTGCAGAAGGTTGTATGCAGCAATCATTCCTCTACACCCAGCTGCCAGGATCATAGCACAAGGTGGCAGTTGGTCCTTAGCTGTACAAAACTGTCAAAAGAGGGGTGCCTGGGTGGCTCAGTCGACTACGCATCCAACTTCAGCTCAGGTCATGATCTCACGGTTTGTGGGTTTGGGCCCCGCGTTGGGCTCTGTGCTGGCAGCTTGAGGCTGGAGGCAGCTTTGGATTCTGTATCTCCCTCTCCCCCTCCCCCCCCCCCCGCTCATGCTCAGTCTCTCTCTCTCTCTCTCTGTCTCAAAAATAAACATTAAAAAAATAAAAAAAATAAACAAACATTAAAAAAAGTCAAAAGATTAGGACTTTTTTTGTAACAGTAGGTCCTGGAAAAGTTCATGGCAAATGTGATTTCTTCCAAGACTCAGGCACAGGCGGGCATGGGGTCTCAGGGTCTTTGAATCTACACGACAAGCTGACTCACCTAGAAGTCACCTGGAACAGCAGGGATGATTTGGGCCTCGATGGGTCTCAGACCTCCTCCTGTTTACCTCAGCCTGTGGAGGCATTGGGCGCACTAGAAGTCTCACGTTCTCAGGAGTATGACGCATAGGACCTTGGGCTATAGACAATGGGATGGACCACAACTCTGCAGGCCGGAGGTCAAGGCTGATGGAAGGTGTGTCTAACACTTCGGAGCTCCTAGCCTAAACTGTGCTGGGAAGCCAACAGACTGGAAAATGGACTGGAGGTACAGAGAATTCCTTCTGTGATTAGAAAAAAGAACAAAGATGCCTTCCACACGCAACTAATGAGAAGCTCAATTGCTCTTGCAATAATAATAATAATACATCTGAAAAAAAAAACTGTTTCCGCAAATTATATGGTCAAACCAACATCTTAGATTTTCCCTTGTCATTTGTCTCAAATGTCAATCGATTGGTATTTTCTCCACGTACTACGTAATCACTAGGGTGAACACATATGATGATAATACAGCAGCTTAAAAAGCAGAAGCGTTAGGTGCCAGAGCACAGCGACTCTCTCCCTTCCCCTCGTGCTGGAAACCCCCCAACTCCAGCGTCTGTGAGGTCGTCACCTTGGCCGGCCATGGCACCCTTAAGCCATGACACTCACACCCTCAGGTTACTGGGCCACTGCCCCTCCCTCTGACTCCACCATTGATTCTGAGGGAAGAGGACTTGCTAACAGAAAACCCTGCTCACCGGCAGGTGGGCTGCTAATTGAGAGAACTCTCTGGTACTAACGGGAGGATCTGGGGTCCAGAACACAGACCAGCTTGCTGTGGCTATAGTGACTCTCCGGTCTACTGCAAGAGTTAGTAACCTTGTGTTCCTCCAGTTTGACAGATGGCATGGCAACCTTGCACTATCAGGTTTGGCGTCTCACAAAGTTCGTTCCTTCGCCCATTCACTCAGAAATTCCACTGGCATTTCTAGAGTGTTTATGTCATGCTAAATTCTATGCCAGGCGTAGGGTGTTAGTGGTGCAGAACCAGATGCAACCTCTGTATTCATGGGCGAGGAGACAAAGGTTAACCAGTTTTGCAAATGGACTGTCATGAAAGACAAGGACCATGAAGGAAGAGAACTTGGTGGTTGGAGAACATGTGAGTAATGGAGAAGCCCGACCTGGTCAAAGAGGTGAGGAAGGGGCACCTGGGTGGCTCAGTTGTTTAAGTGTGTGACTCTTGATTTCGGCTCGGGTCGTGATTTCACAGTTCGTGAGTTCGAGCCCTCTATTGGGCTCCACACGCTCTGTGGTGAGGAGCCTTCTTAGGATTCTTTCTCTCTCCCTCTGTCTCTGCCCCTTTTCTGCTCCCCCCCCCCAAATAAATAAATAAGTTTAAAACAAAAAGTGGCTAGGAAGAGGTTCCTTGGGGAGGTGTCATTTTGCTGAGCTCTAAAGGCTGAGTGGACTTCACCGAGTGTCCTGTGGCCCCGGGTGGGGGAGTGGGTGGGAGGGAGGGGAGAGGAGCATCCCTGGAAGCGGCAGGATGCTGTGGTAGAGGGAATGTTGCACACATTAGGAGTTATCAGGAGGCCAACACCCCTGGAGCACAGAGGAGGGTGAAGGGAGTAGTCCCAGGCTCTAGATGTTTGCCTTTATTCTAAGCCAGGAGAAGACACTAAGGCGAGGTCAGACATGGTCAGATTTGGGTTTTGGAAAAGATCAGTCTGGCCGTGAAGTACAACAGAATGGATAATATGTGGGCTGGGGTGGAATGAGAAGATGAAGATAATCCGCTCACTTCCTTCAAGCATAGGGTCTGCTACTCACCGTCAGATTCTGGGTGTCAGAAAGGTGAAAATGTTTATGTACTTAGGCAAACATGAGTCTCCTTAGAGAGGGTGGGGAAAAGTCACGAAAGGGAATCGTTTACATATTGCACTCCTTTCTGGATCACTGAAAAACCTCCCTCTTTAAGCTTCTCTGTCCTCCAGAACTGGCTTTTAGGGGGATTTTCAGGACAGTTTTGTAAAATACAAAGAGTGCTGGGCTAGGAGTTCAGAGACCTGAATTCCGGTCTTGGCCACTCCTTCAAGTCAATATCCCTGGCTAGTACGCGTTCCTACAATGGCTTCTGAGGATCCAGTGAGATGATATAGGAAAAAGATTGAACAAACACAAGGGCTCAGAGCACGCTGTTCCTTTCATGAAGGGCATTATTTAAGTAGCATTTAATAAATTTTAAATATAGTTTATAAATGATTTAGTTGATAAATATTGAAGTATATACTGCTCTTTTTTGTAAAAAATTTTTTAATGTTTTTATTTATTTTTGAGAGGCAGAGAGAGACAGAGCATGAGTCAGGGAGGGGCAGAGAGAGAGAGGGAGACACAGAATCTGAAGCAGGCTCCAGGCTTTGAGCTGTCAGCCCAGAGCCCGATGCGGGGCTTGAACCCACAGACCGTGAGATCATGACCTGAGCCAAAGTTGGATGCTTCACCAACTGAGCCACCCAGGCACCCCTATATATTGTTCTTCTGAAGCTCTCACATAATTATAAGGACAAGAAGATCTGTAGTTTGCTATCTTAGTCAACCTTGACGTTCACATTTGTCATCAGGAGGCAGAGTGACATTGGTTAGGATGAGCACAGTGGTATTCCATTTTCTATTTCTTCTCTGGGAGTCCCCTGAAAAACGAGGACTCTTATTTTGCTGGAAGGACCTGCTACCGTAGGTTAGGAAATTCCTACCCTTTTCTTCTTGCAAAAGGTAAGCTGATATCAGGGGCTCTTGAGGCAAGAGCTCCTTTCGAATAGTGCATTATTTTCCCTGCACATTTATCTATGAGCAGTCTCCTGCCCTGATTTTGTGGGTCAGGAATTATGGCCATCCTAGGGTTCTGAACCCTCTGTACAGATGATACTTCAAAGCCAGTTCAAAGCAATCTTGTGTCCAGGAGAACGGGAGGGGGATATTCTCAGCTCATGGGTTTCCTGTACAGTCATTCCCTGCCTTGGGGAGTTTTTGAGTAACCTTTTCACACTTAGAAATTACACGTGGAAAGGGAGCTTTAGTTCCACAAGATGACAGAGGCTCTACAAAATCCATTATGGAACTAGCCTCTTATTCTCAGCTAGGAAAAATAATTGCCTGACTAGCTTGTTTTCA
This sequence comes from Panthera tigris, assembly GCF_018350195.1. Classification (NCBI taxonomy): domain Eukaryota; kingdom Metazoa; phylum Chordata; class Mammalia; order Carnivora; family Felidae; genus Panthera; species Panthera tigris. Next base: position 121,761,159 of record NC_056661.1, on the reverse strand, counting down.
CAACCGCATGCTATCTCAATCTATCCTTGTTTTAAGAAACAACCTGGACAACACAGGCTTGGGAAGGAAAGTTCACTCAACTGAATTGAAAAGGAAACACGGCTTGAGTCCTTTATGATTCTATCCCTATCCTTCAGCACCTGCTTGGTTCTGCCTCCCCAAGTGATAATTAAACATGAGAAGTTGGCTGTGTGATCTCAGGCAACAGCTTTTAAAGAGGGTCTGGATCTAAAGAAAGGCAGCAGTCCTGTGTGGGTGTGTCTCACATCTGGTGCCTCCTCATCCAGGTAGCTTGGGGTTAGTAGATGCCTTCAGAAGGGACAAATGGCCAACTGGTTTGCCAGTTCTGTTGGGATGCCTTTACTTTGGGCCTTCTTTCTGAATAGGCTACCATATAATGCTTTTATTTTCTTAATTCTATTATGTGGCTGGAGGGAAGTTGTTCACAACGTACTAAGAGCTGTCTATGTTAATCAGAATGTATCCTCATTATGAAGCCTTTACTTAAGCTGCCCAGAAAAGGGCCATGTAGGTCAAGGGAAGTAAGGGAGATTAGATTTCAGTCCAAATCACCCCAGCGGTGTCCAGCATTGGTTGGATGTTTGACTGGCTTTGCCCCTCTGCATTCTGTGAACGTTCCTTTTCAGCGGAGACGGTGACGAAGGCCATTCCCAGAAGGAGGAGGGCTACTCTTTCAGTTAAGGCTGCGCAAATGATGGGATCCCCTTATTGGAAGTCCTTTGTCAGGTGCTGTCATTGAATTCCGTATGATCGCTACCCATTTAATATCCAGGCAATGGAGATTTGGCAATAGAAGAGGTAGAGTCCTTGCTCCGAAAATGTCTTTAAAAGTATCCTGTGTTACATATCGATGTGGTTTTTTTTCATTCACAAAGCTCTTTGTCATACATGATCTCATTTCATTCTCAAACTATTAAGAAAGCCAAATAGGGATTCTTATTTTCATTTTTAAGAGAAAGAAACAGAGAGTTTCAGGGACTTGCTCAGGGTCACACAGTTGGGAACCCAAGGCCTTTGTCTCTACAATAGCCAGTCTACTCTCCACACCATCTAGAAGTCAGAAATGGGTTGGGCTTTCCCTGAGCAGCCTGTGAGTCTATTGAGTAGACCCTGAAAGCGTGGCTACAGGAACACACCATGCTTATCAGCAAATCTGATAGCAGAAGACGGCATCTGTGTTTTTGTAGGGAGAACCCCTTGGTAAAAATTGCTGCTGGTAGTGATATAATCCTATTATGTACAGTAGTTGCCTTCAGTTTCTTAAAGAATTTATGGTGGCCCTGTTGCACCACTTAGGCCTAAACCAGCAGCCTGGCCACATCTATTCCCCTCCTCCCTGACCCCTGGGGTTGAGGCCATCAGAAGTGAAAAGGGAGTCCTGGGATCAAATTGGCAAGAGATCATTAGGAACACAAAGTCTGGGTCTTCACCAGCGACTCCAAACCCAAATGTGAAGGCTGGAGGGTAAAGTCAGCAGGCGACATACTCCATGCGGGGCAGAGGGCGAGCTGGACAATGTGTGTTTGTAAAAGGGCATCCGGTGCCCAGCATCAGCTGACAGTTGCCATGCTTCTAATCAGGCCCGAAGTTGTCAGATCTTGAGGTGTTTTTCTAAGAGAATCTGCACATCTAGAATTTTAGGCTAATTCTCCTGATTGGATTGTGAAATATTAATGGCCAATTCAAATATTTTTAAACTTACGTGGGTCAAAAACAAACAGAATCAGTCCTGTAATTCTCTCCTGCAACCTCTTCTCTTGGTATTTGTAAGTAAATAATTTTTAGAAGAAATGCACCAGGCCATAAACATGTGGTTAGAAGCGTTTTTATTACCAGCAGTGTCCTATATCTTGTCCACGTTTGTGAGAAAGACAGCCTTTTGGAGGGTGTATATAGAGCCTCCACATTAGCCCTTTCAGGCGGGATCTGTTTGAATATCCACCTTTCTACTTTTGCACAACAGTTTTTGCATCTCCTCACATCCATCACCTGGTGGATGAGGCCTTCACGCAAAGGTTTCCCACGGCACCCATAGCCAGCAGGCTGGGGCTGGGGTTATGTGTAGATCCCTGCTCAGTAGCTAACACCACATTTTTCCTTCCCATTCAAGAAAGCATATTGGGGTCTAAATAAGTCAGAATGCTAAAAATATACAAACGCCTTCCATCGACCTTAATTAATTTTTTGAAGAGAAAATTCATCACGAACAATATTCTACCTATCATGGTTCACTTGGGACACAGCTCACAAATTTCAGGATAACATGGTTAAGAGATGTTTTAAAAAATAAAAATAAATAAGAAATATTGCTAAGCTTCTCAGTAGACCAGCATGGTCAATTGGGTTGACTTCCCCAACTCATTCGCCTTTAGGGTATCAGTTACAAGGATCATAGAAAGGTCACCAGAGACACTTGGACTCTTGAGGAAAGATAAAGGACACAAAAGACCATGTTCTCCAAAGTAATCAGTGAGTCTGAACCAAGCCTTCCCGCCTCCTTAACTGGCAACAGGGAGTCAGTCCCCCCTTGAGCTGCTATTTGGATAATGTGAAGTCAAGTCCTGGTCACCAGTGTAGACCAAGAAATAAAGCACTTCCATGCTATTCATATTCTTTGCTCCATGAATTGATCCAGAAGATGCAGAAGCTAACACTAGAGTTTTCCCTGTTACCTCCCACTGTGGAATGATCTGTTTCCTTTCTGCTGCATTAGAAAACGAAAATTCAAGAGGCGGGAACAGAAACCAGATTCAAGAAAGAAGAGAGAGTCAAAGAGGTGACTGGCAATCTGAGATAGTATGTCTCCTGGGGGAAAGGTGTCTGGATCTTAAAGGCAGACTATGACAAAATGAGAGCAGAAGCAAGTCTATTTTTTTTCTAGGTCGCCACAGGGAACCAATCTAACCTATTTACAAGGGTCTCAGGGGAACTCTGTTTAAATAGCTATTTTGTCACCATCCTTTTCGTCATCTTCCATGATCACTTTGGGTCTCTCGTCCCTGAGCAGTGTCATACCTGCAAAACAAAGCACCAATCTGCAATTAAGTGCCTCTAATTAAAATATTAGACAACCTTACAGCGTAGACACAGCACACAGGAGCATGACAACCCAAAAGCCCTTTAGCATCTGCAGAGCTAAGGGTTAAAGGTGCCAACAGAAAGAGGGAGCCGGGTGACCTTATTTGGCCTTCCCAGAGGAGCTGTGACTCAGGCAGGACACCGCTCTGGTTACCAGGAGACACTAACCTGGGAGTCAGAGGCAACTTTTACCCCCGTGTCTGTGTTCTGCATTTAAGCTCACAGCACAGTTGGATGAAAAGCAAACAGGTTTTGGAGTCCAACTGCTTCCGACCTCTCATTCTGTCACTCACTCGATCTGTGTTAGGCCCGTGAACACTTTCACACCTGAATTTTCTCGGGTGTAAAATGAGCACACTGATACTGGTGTGAAGGGCTATTGTGCCCATTGAACAAGAAGCTCGTCCAGTGCTGAGCACAGCACCATGCCTGTGAGCAGCTGAGTCCGCTTCTCCCTTTCTTTTATTTTATACATTTTTGTTTCATTTGTAAAGTTTATTTATTTTGAGAGGGAGAAAGAGCATGAGCAGGGGAGGGGCAGAGAGAATAGGAGAGAGAGCATCCCAAGCAGGCTCCGCACTGTCAGCACACAGCCCGATGCGGGGCTTGAACTCACAAACGGTGAGATCATGACTTGGGCCGGAACCAACAGTCAGGCACGTAACCGGTTGAGCCACCCGGGCGCCCCATCCCTTCCTTTTACACTTGCTAGTTCACTTCTTTGCAAAGAACTGGTCAGCAGCATAAAGTCAAAGTCAACTACATTTTAACATCTAGGGGAAATATTGAGCAGAGGCTCTGAACATGCCATTTCTGTGTGTCAGTGCTGGTAGGCGCTAAACTTTATGTGGTTCAGAGCAAAATGAGAAACTCAAGAACGGGCAGTGAGTTTTTGTAAAGTTCTGTGACTACCATTTAAAAAAATTGTTCTTTATTTTGAGGTGACTCTTTTTCTCCTTTTGGGTATTAAAATATCCTTTCTTCTATGAAATTTTAGGCAGGTGGTTAGTTTTTTAGCATCTTACTAGGCAGAATCCAAAGGTGGTATCCCTATGTTGGGCTCCAACATATTTTCTTTTTCAAGAGTTTACTGATCGTTGAAATTCAGAAGCCTAAGCACAATTTTCTGGACTGATCAGACCAGTTAAGACCATCCAAGGAGACCTGGGTGGGTCTGCTCATCCTGTGAATTGTCAAGTAGGGTCATTTTAATAAAAACATAAAGGAGGGTATGAATCAAGGCCAGTCCTCCGTGATTTCTATCATCTCATCCCAGCCAACCACAGTGCCTTGTCCCACTCCCACCTTCTCATAATTAGAATCCTTTCGGTTCATTAAGCATTTCATAAAGATCTAAACATGAGGGTAGAAAGCTGTGCACCACAAGAGGCCTTTCTACAACACTGGACTCCATTCAACAGCAGCAAATTAATGAAAACTACGTGTTGATCTTAATGACTATTCATTTGATTCAGTTCCTAGTTTGTTCATATGGGTTCTTTACCAATTAGCTGATATTTATTGGAGGAGAAAAACAATTTCAGAAGTCTGGTTGAAAATGAGGATTTTGCATAAATCACTTAGGAAACACAGTGGGAGATATTTTCTCTTATACCTGCTGCAAAGAGGTTTGGATTTTTACTTGGAATTAAGGCTACCATGGTAGGAGAACATACAGTTAACTATGCTAATCCCCCAAACTTTCCATCTTAATTTCCTTGATATCTTTTCACATCAAGCCAAATTTGAGTTGATTCAAAGTGGACAAGAGCGTTTAAATTCCCAGATCCCAGTCAACTTTCTGATTATTTGGGGTATCCTTGAAACCTAGTTGTACAAGCATCTGGGCAGGAAAAAAAAGTCTTGGGATTCCAGGGAAAGGAGGAGCCTGTTTAACCATCAAGGTCAGCCCTTCCCAAATTAGGCTAGGCTTTCCACAGGGACACAGGAGATAATTTCAAGTGGAAAGTGAACTAGCATTTATATTAATATAGTTAAGCCTTAAAATAATGTCTTACAATGAAAAATACATATTGTGGCTCATCAAAATCTTGATTTCATGGCTATCATTGTTTAGGATGAGCCTTAAATCAGTAACATCTATGTCATCACTGCATTCTGCTTGATGTTTCATATTGTCAGCTTTGTTCATTTGATGATGAATGAGGTTTGATAAACACTGGTCTGTGATTTAACCCAGTCCTGAGCCTATGTTCTCCCATGGGAAACAGAGGTATGTTATTGAAGAAATGTACTCTAGAGCCAGAAAGCTTTGTCCTGGTGGTCATTGAACTTTGAGCAAGTCATTTAACCTGTCTGAGCCTCAGTTTATTCATTTGCAAAACTGGAGAAAAAAATAAATCATATCTCCCTCAGGGGGTGATACTGCCAGGTAGATTTAGACCAACATTCTTTTATGCTTCAAGCACACTTTTACGTGAACCTCCATTAAAGCACTTTTCACATTGTAGGAATCATTGGACAATACATCCATCACCCCTACCCCCTACTGAACTCTCGGGTTCTTTTTTTTTTCTTTAAGTTTAATTTATTTATTTTGAGAGGGTGGAGAGGGGCGGAGATGGAAAGAGAGAGAATCCTGAGCAGGCTCTGCACTGTCAGCACAGAGCCTGATGAAGGGCTCAGACTCACGAACCATGAGATCGTGACCTAAGCTGAAATCCAGTCAGACGCTTAACCAACTGAGCCTGCCTGGCCAAGAACTGTGAGGTTCTTGAAGGATATCCTAGCATCTAGCAGGGGACTTGGGATACAGTAGGGACTTAGAAAATATCAGTTCCTACCTTTCCATTCTCTGTGTAGGAGAGTTTAAGGAACTTGCCTGTTTGTTAGAAACTGGTATGTTTTTAAGGCCAAAGCTGTCAGTCCAAGGTCTCTAAGGGCCAACCAATTAGCCTTGCAACAAGCTGTTTTAGGCCATGATCCCACTCAGAGCTGGTCACCTGCATTACAGATGTATGCCTCTAATTCAAGGAAGCCAGGGCTGAGATGCCACCTGTCCTGGCAAACCACACCAGAGAGAACACTATTCCCAGAAAAACAGAAGAGGTGTCACTTTCAAAGGACATATCAGTCTCCTTTCTACAAGCACATTACCGAGCTTTGATCTCCAAATATTTACAGCTCGTGGGCCAATGTTCCAAGCAACTTCTCTTCAATGCTTCCAGCCTCGTTATTCTTTACTTTCCCTGGTTCCTTTTGCCACAAACCTTAGCTAAAGACTTCTTTTTCTTTTAAGCAGCTCTCGGCTATTAAGATCTTACTAATCACAGTCCTATGCACCCTGCCATGCAGTCACCAAGATGGGGGGCTCGGGCAAATGTGGGCCAAGTTGGGAACAGACCTGGGTTGGCAAGGAAGTCAGAGATGACTCCTCACTAAGGAGTTGTCTGGCAGTTGGAACCCAACAAATAAGCTCATTAACCTAGGGGAATGAAGGCAGTTAGCAAGAGATTTAGAAGAGAGAGATAATCCTTGTCCGGTCTTCACTTGCCAAGGGCTAATGAGAGGAGATGTCTCCAGAGTGCATTTGTCTGTGAGTTCCTCTCAACACCCTTATTAGAACCAATATGAGTCTCTCTGAACATCTGCCGAAGGCTCTATCCTTATCAGCTTAACTAGCATTTCGATTACTGCCAAATCTTTAGATACTAAAAGCCTCTTCAAAAATAAAGTGCTTCAGCTAATATGCTAATAAAAGCTAGAATCATAGAACACTATCTATAATTGCAAATACAACACAGAGATTTGCTGATCCTAGGAATTCCATAATGTGTGTAGAGTCCGTGGATATACAGCCTCTCTTTCTAGCTCTGTGTACTTTGCCTTGTTTGATAAACACTTTTAAAAAATTCAGCTCGGAAGCTGCTCTCCTAAGATGTAGATATTGGGATGTAGGCAGCATCCATTGCTTAAATAAACAGGGCTTAACATTTTAGGAAGTCCTTTGAATCAGTAGATTTATATGGAGAGGTAAAAACACTTGCAGCTAGGAAAATTCTCACTTTTAGAAATGGTTTGAATAATCTCAAGGAATATAAGATTGAAGAGAATGGAGGGGAACTCACATTTATTGAGGACTTTGAACAATCCAGGATCTGTGCTAAGTGCTTTATATACTTTATTTAATTTTGTTAACAATCCTGGGAAACAGATTTTTATGGTCCTCCATTCAGAAATGCATGAAATGAAGGAGGCTCTTTTGTTTGTGCTGGTTGCCCAGGCTCCCAAAGCTAGGATGAGCAGAACCAGAGATCAAACTTAGTCCTTTCTGATCGCAAAGCCCATGTTCAATGCCTCTGCTAAGGTGACTCTATGCCCATAAATATTTTGTTCCTCGATCAAGTCTTCCCCTAGAAGAACTTCAATAAAAACAAATACAGGAATGGGTAAAGAAATAAAATCTCCTAATAGAGAACTTGGAACTGCCAAGAATTGTGATTGGCAAATAGAATATCAAATCAACAGATCCTTATTGAGCACTGCTGTACAGAAGGGACTTGGCTAGACAGCAAGGTCAATACCAGCAACATAGAGCAATCACAGGCCAGTTCTCATGAATTCATCAAATTTAAGTCAATTGAAAGAAAAGCTACAAAAATAGCAAGAACGATGAAAACTATACTGAAAGATGACAGTCTCAGTTTGCACGCCCATCTACTACAGAGTTAGTTACGGACAGAAAAGATCCATTTTGGACTCGGAGGGGTCTGTTAGCAGAGACTTTGATCTGGTTGAGTCTTGAAAGGCGACTAGAACTGGGACAGAGGCAGAGCTTGGGGGAAATGTGTGATGGGTTGGAGGTTCATTGCAGGCATATGAGAACACGTTTGAGGCAGTTCAGAACCTGCCACTTGGTCCTTGGTCCACTTCTTCAGAGAAATGCCTCCTCAATGCTCCATGCGTCCTTGCCTGGCTCTGCTCCACAGAGATCAGTGGCCTTGTCTGTATCCCTGACTGCCTATTTATGATGTCTTCTTCTGAGGTGTCTTTCAATTTTTTATTAAATAAAATAATGGGGAAACATAGTTCTATAGCAACAAAATCTCATCTCCTCCCTAAGGGTCCCTTCTGGATTGCCATAGAGCTGAAAGTCCCAACTATCCACCACAGTACGACGTAAGGCAGACCTGGATTAGAGCCCCAGCTCTGCTGCGTCACTGTGTTTGATCTTGAGCATAATTTGATCCATTTATCTGTCCTCCTAATCATCCCATCTCAGTCCAACCAATCAACCAAGCAGCTACCTCTCCGTCAATGTCATCCACAGAAGACTTGAAGTTACATACATTCTCTTTCAGCTTTTTTATGTGAAGGGACCTAATAGGTCCTTTCTTGTGTTACTCAGCTGATTTAAACAAAATCCACAAACACACTGAACTCAGTACCTAACATTTAGTAGAGTCTCAATGAACATTACTACATTTTCTTCTCTGCCACCCCCTCCAAATATCTGTGTAAAACACACACTCACACATGTGACTCACTCAGTCACATGTATAAGACTCTCTCAGTCTTATAACCTAATCGTGAATGTATATGTCTTTTTCCCCAACCTGCACTTAACATTCTCAGGGACAAGACTACACTTCATACATTAGCTGCCTTATATAGCCTGGGGTGGTGTACATAGTTCAGCAAGACTTTTTCGTTTGATTTGACACATATTAAGGTGGCTATCATTATTTCTGAATCTCCCTTTCTCTCCCTCTCCCTCTCTCTTTCTCTTGTTTTAAAGATTTGGTCAGTATATCCAGGCGTCTTGGGAGAATCAGCTATCAGTCATAGGATGCATGATTCATGGAAGACTAGGGAGGGGGATATTTCAACTCTTTTCAAGGACCCACTGACATTTCTATTTCATTGGCCCAGTGAATTCGACCAGTCCTGCTGAAGCATGAGTAATGCTCTGAACCTCCCCCAGCTCCAACTCAGCCCTGGGGGAGCTGCCGGGGAAGGTAAACGTGAAAGGCAGCAATAAATGCTCCTCTTCCCCAGAGCACTTCTGTGTGACACAGATTGCTGGGCCAGGACAAAGGCCATGCCCGTGGCAGTTCCAGATGGCAAGGCTCTTGACCTGTTCCCATCACCCCCTGCAAATGCCTTGCACCAGCTCTTTTACCTGCTGCAAAGGGGGACACGTGCAGGGCAGGTGTGTCTTTTCTCCTTGGTTTTTTCTGTTCCAGGTCAGTGTTATGAAGAGCTGGACTCATTTTGCCCTTTGGATGTCTCTCTTGAACATCGTATCTTTGAATTAAATGTTCTGAAAGCACACCTGCATGGTTTGGGGAACAAATGGGGAAACAGGGTCAAACACATATATCCTAATACGTAAGGACTATGCCTTCATATTTGCACATATACCTAGTGATGGTAGTCAATATATCTTTTCAAACTTATTTTAAACAATCGTTTCAATATTAAGAATTGGTTTCTATTGAGGCAACACTAGCGAACATCCTCTAAGTAAAGGGTTTTACGTGCCTGATTTTATTTTAGCCTCAGAAAACACTGAGGAATTTCATATTACCGGAATTGAGCCCAGGTTTGCCTGCCTCCCAGGGCCATCCTGGCTAGAGCAATGCATCATTTGTTCTGCAGGCCACATGCTTCACTCTTCAGTGTCTTGCCTGCCTTCTCACCTCTCCCACATGTGAAATTTCTCTCCATCATTTAAAGACTCTCTGAAAGCGGCCTCTTCTAGGAAACTTTCCACAACCCCTTGCCCAGGGTGAGCTCCTGGAGTCTTTATGTAAGGACCTCATTACTTACATAAAGCAATTATTTTACTTTTACATAAGTAAACAACTTTTACATAAAGTTGTTATTTCTTCCTGCATATTTCAGCTATTTAGGTGCTTCTGTTTTGTCTTATAAAACTGAAAGTTCCTTCCCAGGAAGCTCTGGCTTTTATTTGTTTTGTGGCCCTCCAAGTGGGTCATGAGTGGAAAGAACACTAAATACATGACCCAGAGGGAAGGAGAAAAGGAAAGAAGACCAAACAAAACTGTTGGGAAACAGTGTCACACCTCACACACAAGGTTGTTAGAGAGACACGTTAGACAACGTGTTTGTCAAACCATTTTGCTTTTTCCTGGGCACAGAGAGTCTACACTTCTCAGCCTCCCTTGCAGTCCGGTGAAGTTTGTGACTGAAGGACGCGAGGTGTGCCCCTTTTGGGCCTGCCAATCTTGCCCTCTGTTCTGCGCCCCTCCCCACTTCATCCCTGGGCCTGCTGGATGCTGAGGCTCACGGTGACTTTGAAAGCCATGTGCTAGTGACGTGCAAACTGCCACCGGCCAGAATCCTTGAATTACTGTTTGGAGCAGAACCTGCTTTTGCAACTTGCACTATTGATGAGTGAAAAAAAAAAAAAAAAAACCCAAAACTTGTGCCATTAACATTTTGTAATTCATTTGTTATAGCATCTGGCCATATTGTCATGAAGACAGATGTAGGGATAGTACCAGTGATTTAAAAACACTCAAATATTTAAGGAAACGTTGTAAGACCAATGTGATCTACGGCAGCGGTTCCCTTTTACAGATGTGCGAACTGAACTCATTGTCCGTTACCTGGTATGAAAGGCGGGATGTGCAACGCCGGTGTATCTTTTCTTCTTGGTTTTTTTTGGTCTGACTCAACATTCAGGGCAACCTGCACATTTTTTCCCTTTCTTGGCTTCTTTTTGAGATCACAGTCCTTAATGAACTGGTCTGAAAGGTCATCTGATATTGAGGGGATGCAAAATAAAAAAGAATGTGATGTGAATAAGGGTTGCTCACAAACTGGTTGGTTTCCAAGCACTTGCAGGAGCCATTTGGTCTGAAAAGGAAAATTATTTATATATTTTGGCCTAGTCTACATCAGACTTTAGGAGCCTTGCACAAATACACAGTAAAACAGAAAACTGGAATATTCTACAAAACGCCAAAGGGGATGGATAAAGCAAAAGAGAACTTTAAAATATAATTAGGCAAGCCACAGAGTGGGTGTGAGTTAAATTTCTGATGGGAGAACAGGTTCTCTGTGCTAAATGCTCTTTCTTAACTTCTTTTCCTCAAGGCTTGCTCTCTTGAAGACTCCACGGGTCAGGATGGAGCCAGGCATGCTCTTCAGTCTTGTAGTAAAGTCCTCTGCAAATTCCTCACCCACCTCCATTTCTGCGGTCAGGTGGTCACCCGGATGATTCACACTTGCCTTCAGCATTGGTGTCTTGGTTCACTGCACACTGGCATTGCAATTCTCCCAGTTGCCCATCTCAACCCCAGGTCCTCCTGCCCTCTTACCCAGCTTTTTACCTTTCTCAGTGCCCGGAGCTTGTGAGGCTCTGCATCACATCCATCAGATGCCAGGGTACACAATTAATCCAGTCTGATCACTCCTCGCCCATTATTTTCTTTGCTCCATCTGACTCCTCAATGCTTTTGTTGATGGCGCACTCCTCTGAGCTTCTCTGTCATTGTTCTAGCACCTGTTTATTCTATAATGGTTTCTCTCCTGCTCTAGAAAGAGGCTTCATGGAAATTAAGGATTATGTCCTTTTAATAATTTTATTCTTAGTTGCCTCTCCCTCCGATAAATGCATGTTGAATGGATAAGTGATGTTGGACTGATCCCAGTTCAATCGCTGACTCTGTCCCCTGTTAGTTCTGAGAATTTGGCCCTCACTTTCTAGGAACTTTGATATCGTCTCAAATTTTTAAATGGGGATAATATTAAATCAGTGTGTGTGTGTGTGTGTGTGTGTGTGTGTGTGTGTGTGACAAACAGACAGAGAAGACTACATTTGTTAATGTTGGTAAAGCAGTTGTTACATTTGATACATCTCAAATCCTCAAAAAAAATTGACTCTGGCCATTGCTCACCCCCTGACACCTTCTATAAGATCCAAAGAAAGCCCACCTCCCCACCCCATCTCTGTAAGTCTTTCCCAGTCTTGGGTATCCTTTCTCAGCTTCTGGGTAGCTGCAGGAGTTTTGTTCATGTAACACCTTTTCTGCATATATCTTCTCTGCCGTCTTTGATGACAGGTATCTTGTGTTTTTATCTCCTTACAGCAATTAATAAATATTTGTCGGATGTATGCTTGAATGAATGAACTCAAACATGTTATATATAAGGAGATAGTCTGTTAGGGTTCAAAGAAGCCATAGACAGTGAAGAAATTCACTATGACCTGGATACAGTCTGGTTACATCTATGGCTGTGAATGAATTTGGGGAAATTCAGGTATTAATTGGATATTTTCAGCCCCTTCCTCTTTTCCTTCTTCCTTTTATTCTCCTTCCTTCCTTCCTTCTTTCCTTCCTCCCTTCTTTTTCTCTCTGTTTCTCTTTTATGAAAATATTCAGGTCAATGTCTTCAAAACACTGGGGGTTAAATGTGTCAAACCTGTTCACTTCAGTTTTGTGGGTCTAGATATAACCTGTGTCATTCATTCATGCATTTATTCAACAAACGTTGATCAAGTTCCTACTCTATGTCAGGTCTTGAGCAAGATTCTAGGGCTAAAAAGACAGGTAAGAAATGGTCCTTGTTTTCAAGTTGCTGTGATCTATTGGGCTTTATGTCTGGATGGGGTCCTTTGTTTTAGAAAATTCAATATGCATGAGAAACCTACCAGGAGAAATACTTAGTAACCATACATTATTATGCCCGCATCATCCAAAGATCACAGTATATAACCAAAAAATCAAATAGCATCATTCCCTTCAGCCATATTTAATAGTAACACATGTTTCCTTTCACCTAAAGGATTTGAATAATTCCATCCAATCATTTCAATTTAATAAATATTTATTGAGATCATATTATATGTAAGGCATTGCACTATTTGCTTTTAGGTTTACATATACAAAAAAAAAGAGGTGAGTGGGGAACTTTCCTGAGTACTGCTTATGTACGAGATAATTCCACATCCTTCTAGTGTGTGGGAATGACCAACACCTTCTCTGACTAATCAATTCCTGTGTCTTACCGGTTGTTAAATATTCATATCGTATCCCAAACACATTCTTTCATGTAGTCCTTACACCAAGCCCACAAGGAAGGCGTGCTATTATCTCCAATTTGCAGACGAGGAAACTGAAGTTGGGAAGGCCAGATGAAAAACTAAAGGTTACATTCCTGGCATGTTATGGCACCAAGAGTAAGCCGAGGTTCTTGGGACTATGTTTCATAAGGACTGAAATTACCGTTTTAAAAATTTGCTGCCACATAGCACAGTTAACTCCCCCCCCCCATATCATACATACCATAGGCATTTGTTGAATGAATGAATGTTGGTCAGAATGGGTGCTGCCCAGCGGTAGGGCCTCTGGAAGTACAGGCTGGATGTCGACCAGTCATGGGTCACCATTCAACCCCAGGATACGACTCAGTGCACAGTACAGAGAGCAAGACATTTGCTTCAATTTGGACTTTTACTTCCATTGCACTTTTTCCTACTTTTGGAGAAATCCTGAACATAAACTATCTTGATGGCAAATGGGGAGAGGGGAGAGGAGGGGGGACTCATAACCAGGCGAGACATAAACAAAGGCTATGAATATGCAAAAGGCCCATCCATCAAAAGTCTGAGTGTCTCATTTTTAGAAATGGGTAGAGGCAGAAATGTTTCTGGTATTTTCATTACAAAGGTTATGCAAAAAGTCAGTTCTGGAAAGGAAACAGATTGACAATAAAGCCGAAAAAGGCTATTTAAAATTCTGTCTTGATAGGCAAAGAGAGATATTTGAAATATTTTATTGCACTGCACATGGGGTGTAAGTGTGCCGGCAAATACTGGAAAGCGGGTCTCCTGCCACATTCCATTTATTGCCTCAGAAATGCTCTGTCTGGGACTCTGTCAGACCCAGAAAAGAGGACAATGCCTTTTCTCTCTTTCTGTAACTCTAATGAACTTCTCTCCAGTGCTTCGGCTAATATTTACATGGCAGACCCCACAGAGCCATGGCTATTTGCCTTTCCAGCTGGTGTTGGCTGTCACCAGAAGGTACAAACGATCAGGTTTCAAGGGGCCTCCCGCTGACTTGCCTGCAAACCGAATGGTGAGAGGATGGCAGAGACACCTCCTTTCTGACTCTCACTACTGACATGCACGCTGCAGCATTTACCTAAGTGCTCACGATGAGGGTCTAGCTTGTCCAGCCTGTCTTCTGAGAGCTCCAGTGGCTGCATTTGCTCAGTGGACATCATCGAAGGAGGTATATCTTCTCCAGCCCTACAGAAGTATAAGAAACAAGACCATTAGTGTGTCTTCTGTTCATTTGCTCACTTAGTAAATAAGCGTATTTATTGAGCACTTACTACGTTCTCAATTCAATCCCATTTTTTCAAGTCTGTTTCTTATGCTTAACTACTAGAAGCTCTAACTTAAGATTTAAGGTAAAATAGGGGCTCCTGGGTGCCTTAGTCAGTTAAGCATCCAACTCTTGATTTTGGCTCATGTCATGATCTCTTGATCGGATATCGAGCCCTGTATCAGGCTCCATGCTGACAGCGCAGAGACTGCTTGGGACTCTCTCTCTCTCTGCCCCTTCCCTGCTTGTATGCATGTGCGTGAATGTACGCTCTTTCTCTCTTTCTCTCAAAATAAATAAACATGAAAAAAGATTTAAGTCAAAATAAATGAAACACACACGTACATGGATATAACTGCCATTCATCAAACGTTCAATATTTATTCCTCTTTCAGAAGCACTGTGGGAGTTTCTGAATGAATACTTGTCAATTCTGAATTCGAAATGAGTTAGCTGAGAGTTACAGAAATCTTGATTAAATCTTGTCTATATATTCTGTTGAGTTCTGCAAAGTAGGATTATGTCTACTTCATAGATGAAGAAAGCAAGAATCAGAAAACATAATTTCTTTAGTTATGCAATTCTTAAATAGCCAAGATCCAATTATTAAATAGCCTGGGTCCAAACCCAGTCCTGAAGATTTCCATTAGATACCCAAGACTCTTAAAACAGTGATTCCTTTGAACCCAAATTGAATCAGCCTTCTGGTTTTCTATCATGACATACTACAAAGTATAGCATGTAACGTATAAATGTATAGTATAAAGTAATTATAAGGTAATAAGATTTTTTTTCCCTGCCTGTATTATAAGGTGGTAAGAAAAAAATCTAGGTCTTGAAATGGATCTTTATTATTTTCTCCCTAGAGATTTCTGACATTAAAGCAAGTCTGTTTCCCCCTCCCCCTCCCCCATTTTCTTAGACCACAAATCCATTGAACTTTCAGAGCTATTGTAGTCATTCTCCAGGAGTGGAAATCCAGAATGGACATATGTCAAGTCTGAATGAGAAATGCATTACTTGAGATTTATAGAATCTGCCTTGGTTCTATTTCTTTCTGAAAATTTATTTCTCACGTTCTATCACAACAAGAATACTTGCAGACAAAAAAGATTAAAGTGGCCCAAACTGATCCTCTGTTCTTGAGATTCCTGGATCACTGGCATGCAGACGAACACAGAGACCAGTTGTGTTAACATTTCAAGCTCATAGAATTAGTTCAACTCAGTTGTCTTCTGAGGAATAAGCCAGTTTTCTCCGGGAAGGCTGGAGGGCCTCTCCCCCTACAAGCTGAGATCATTGCATAGCAGATGGAGCTATTAACGGATTACTTGAACCCGGCTTTTAGTGTCATTCTGAGCAGACTGACTGTACTGAGTGACTTTAGCAGAAATCAATTCAGACCATTGTTTTAATGTTTGTATAAAGACTGCCAACTCCCTGGGACCATAAGGAAGTATGCTGTTAACTTGGGTGGTTACCGCCCACCTGCTCAAGTGGAGAGGAAAGCCATTGGACCATCAGTCGGGATGAGTGGGCTCAGTGCTGAGGTCTCGAGGGAAAGTTACAGCCTCAAATACGGCCTGTGCGCCTTAACCAATCCAATCTTACTTCACTCTGGGCAGAAAGTCACAGGCCCCGTCATTGACTTGATGCCGAAAATCACCCCATTGAGGATCTAGTCCAGTGTTCATTTAGAAGGAGAACTGAGGCTTGAAGAGGTTGAAGGGACCTATCATTAGTTACACACTTAGAGTCAGAGCCGTCATTTGACCATAGGCTCCTACTCTCTGTTCTAGGTCTTATCTGGCAATGGTCCCCCTCTCCTTCTCTCCAGCCAGAGTAAGCTGTTCTTTTCTTTGTACTTGAATCATATGACTGCTTCTGTGTGCTCAATAGCTGGTTATTTAACTCGAATCTGAGCTTTCAAGTTCAAATGGATCTAGGCTGAATCTCAGCTCTTCAAAAAGAGGTATGACTTTGATTCAGTAGCTAAATCTTAATGAGGTAGTGGGGGTAAATGGAGCCCAAGTAACCATGTCATCATTTTTTCCCCTTTTTTCTACAAGCTACAGCTGCTATGATAGAATTAGCAAAGGCTAGCCTCTTTGGGGTGCACTGAGGGATGGGCCCCCGGGGTCACAGGTCCCTCTCTGTCCCCCTATCCCATTCTTACCCTCACTTTTCTTACCTGTAAAATAGAGGAAATAGTATCTACCTCATAGAGTTACTATAAAGGTTAAATGGAATAGCTCCCTGCTTTGCACATTGCAGGTACTGAGTGAATGGTAGTCACTGTTAGGTAACATCTCTACCACACCGGATGACTAGCTAATGAAGACCAGCTTGTTTAGCTAAAAAATTATCAAACCTTTCATTTTCATCTAGATGCTGAACCATGGGCGGGCTAGCCTTCATCTGAACAAAACGGCTCTCACGGTACTGGACGTGTGAGAGAGAAGCCTTCCCTTAGCAGGTGAATTGTCCAAGTGTTGGAAGTCCCTGGACAAGGTGAGGGCACCTGCTTCTTCCCCAAGATAGTACCTCGTGTCTGTAGGGGAAGCAACACTATTTTATTCATTCATATATTTATTTATTTATTTACTTACTTTAAACTTTAAACTTTTTTTTTTTAGAGAAAGAGAGAGAGAGAGAGAGTGCTAGCAGAGAGGGGCAGAAAGAGAAAGAGAGGGAGAGAGAAAGAGAGAGAGAGAGAATCCCAAGCAGGCTCCATGCCCAGCATGAGCGACTGAGTCACCCAGGCACCCCAGAAACACTGTTTTAAACCAGTGTGATTGCAAGCATGCAGTGCTGGGCCAGGCTGGCAAGCTTCTGTTTGCTATGGGGCTGAAAGATGGTTTTCAGATTTGGGGTTTTATGTCACAACAATAGCCTGTGCTGGGCAGGGTTGAGTTTTGCCCAGGGGATTAGAGGATACTGCTATCATGGATGATGTCACTAAGATCTTTTTGGCAGAAAACCTTCACACAAAGAAAGGAACAAGTACTTGAGGAGAGAAAAGTTTGGTTTAGTATCACCTTCTTGGTAACTGTCATTTTACCTGTCTGTTGAATGTTAGTATAAGATGACCCCCTCTCCCTACTCACTCGTCATTTCCCTCCCGGTGAATAAGGAGTGCTCTGTGTGATTGAGCCACTGTAAGACACGAGCCAGTCTAATGAATGAACTAAGAAATGATTTCTGCCCCTGCTCATGCTTTCTGTTCTTTAATTCAGCCTCCCCATCCCAAGCACCAGCGAAGGGACCCTGCGCTTGTCATGCTGCCCTGGAAGGTTGTATCATCTCCCTCAGCAGCTCACTGTAATTTGGGAATGTTCTTAGTGCTGCCTCTTTCTTTCATACCTAAATACCTGGCCCCTTGGGTGTTCAGATTCTAACCAAGGGACTAGGGCCTCATGAGATGCCTTGGGGGTATTACATAAACTGTTCTCTAGTACAAAGATTTTTCACCCTCTCACATTCTTCTTGCTGTTGATTGCACGTTCAATGTCTCTGAATTTTAACACTCACACACAGTGTTGATTTGGATAATATCAAGCTGCCCACCCTCACCTGAAAAGCCTTTTTTTCTTCCCCCACAGAGAGACACTTGTAAATGCAAACACCACCTAGAGAAGAGATATATTAACTGACATCACATAATACACAAGGGCGCCAGTGCATTTAATGATAAAAGTCACCTTCTCTTTTGAGAACAGGAACCGGAAGATCAGGGACCTGGGAAGGAAGCCCACCAAATTGCAGGAAGACAGCCAAGCCAGAGCGGGCTGCTGAAGCTGAGGACGCTGTGGGGGCGGGGGGCCTCCACCAGCCCAGAGACGGTTCCTACTTTGGGGACAGTAGTGCTATTTCCTCATGTTAAAAAGATTGGTCAGTTCAGTTTGAGGTCAGAAGCAGGCCTGGGCATTTTGTCTTTTCTCTCAACACCGAGTAAGTTTCTTGGTTGGATGTTAGAATATGTAGTTTAACTCAAGGTCACTGACATCAAGCATTTGGCCCTGTGAGGCAATACGGGGTAGAAGCAAATGTTTGGTTACTTGTACTGGTCTCTAGCTGGGTCCACTTGGGGAAATTGTATGTCCTCCTGGAAACTTAGTTTCCGCATCTGTAAAATGGGTTGATGGTGGCTCTTTCTCCAGGGTTGAGGGTATTCACACAGCGTGTCTAAAGCTTCTAGCCCAGATCTCAGTGCACACTGACACTTTAAAAAGTGTGCGTTGCCTTGTTTGTTCTTTTCATCCTTACTAAATTAAACCGTTGGAAACGTCTCCTTGTCTCATCTTTGGCCTTATTTGAAGCTAATCACGAGATTAGAACAATCCAAGGTACAAACCAACACAGACACCCCTTTCCAAGTCTTGGGAATATGGTACTACTGATTCTCAGAAGCGAGCGGATGCAGCTTAACTGAGGAAATTCTAAAGAATTCTGAAGAATTTCCCCCAAAGTAATCATCCCTGGATTGATTTGATGGAATAAAAAGTTAGAAGGTTATGTCCACAGCCCAATGTGGTGTCTGATTATATAAAATCCGTATCCTTTGTCAAATCTCTTTTTAGCCTGAGGATTTAATTCAGGTCAAAAAGTACTACGTTTTAAAATCAGGTTTGTTCATTAAAAGACTAAATTTGCAGTATTCCTCAAGGAGTGAGTCTTACTTGAAGTAGGGCATGGAAAGGTGTTTTTGGCAAGCACAGCCTCCCCAGCCTTAGAAGATGAGCCTTCCCACAGTGTGCGAATATGTGGACATATCAGTGTTCATCTCGAAACTTAGCAATTTAGTTTGCGAGAATTCTGACTCTACAGAATTCAGAACTCCACCTCCTTTAGAAAAAATGTCTTGAAAATGATGACTTTTCCAGCTCCCCATCTAGCCCCAGCTTAGTCTTGCTCCAGAGCGCACACCCCCGCCCCCGCCCCCTTCCCTGCCCCTTCACCACCAGCTGCTGCCTCCTTTGTCCCAGCGACCATCAAGAAGCAGTAACTTATTGAAAATTTGCTTTCCTTGCTGCAAAAGTTCTTGGAGTAAAAATCTGAAGCACTTACCAATCAGTGCAGGCTCTGGGATGAGAAGGCGAGAGAAGGGGAGGGCAAGCCTCCTCCCCAAGCTGGGCCGGCTTCTCTGCAGCAGTGGCTGCTGCTGGGCTCCAGCTCCTCTTATCAAGGGACCAGCTGCCGCTGTTGCCATGGGGATGCTCCGTTTCACAGGCGCCAGGGCAAGGGGGATGGAGAGGGGAAGACGATAATCTCGCTGCCACTGCTCCCACTGCAATAATTGTCCATTACAAAACACAATACAGAGTGGTACTTTGAGTTCCCAGTGTGCAAGGCTGGAGAAATCCAGACAAGCCAGCTAGACCCTCTAATCCCTGAAACAACCCGATGCAGTAGGGTTTTTTGGCCTGACTTTGCAAATACGGTAGCTGAGGCACAGTCAGTTTAGGTGACTTGCCCGAAAGGTGCTACAGCTAATTTTAATTCTCAAATCTACTTGAGTTTAAATACCACGAGGCACTTTCACTCACCACCGGGGCCCCAGGTGAGAAGAATAACAGCAATGGCTGACATTTCCATAAGGCTTCCCAGGTGACAGGCACTCTTCTTTACCCATATTGACTCATTTTATCTTCAGTACAGTCTTGCCAGATAAACTGCTGTCATCATCCCCCTCTCGCTGCTGGGGCACTGAGCTGATAAATCATCTGCCCAAGATCTCACTGCTCGTAAGTGGTAAGGCTAGAGCTTGAACTGGGCAATCAAATGTGGAATCCATGCTCTTAACCGGTTTGCAATACTGCTCATCATTCTGAGAGGACAGCACGTAGCGAAGAAAGCAGCCCTCCTTAGCTAGGTTGGGGTGTGGGGGCCAGGAAAAATTTGCTCCTCCAAAGGAACTAAACAAAATGTTCTAATACTAGGAATTCACATGCACTACAGGAAAGGGCAGGGGGAGCAAATGGTGTTGAAGCGAGGCTGGGTGTGATGTGCTGTCCTATGGAGAGGAAGGGTCTGTGTTGGGGGTAAGCTCACTGGAGGGAGTCCTGTGTTGACCAGAGGAGCAGTATCTAGTCGCTGGTCTGGGCATGAAGAGCAGGGAGGTTAGTCTGGGGGTTCGGGCAGAGACCAGCTTGAGACCTCTGGAGGGCAGCCAAGAGGCCACCCACCAATGACACCCAAGAGGTATGAATACAATCCACGCATGTTGTTTCCTCTCCTTCCAGAGGCTGCAAGCAGTGTGCATCCCTCAAAGCCCCTCATTGGCCTCAACTACCTGTTAGTCTTCAGTATTGAGTTGACTGATTCCCCCTTTCCATTTGCCAGTATCCCAAATAATAGGGCTGGAACCATAATAAACTCATCCCGACTCCTAGGGTTAGTTTATTCAGAGGCCATGGTAACAAATCAGCAGGGAGCAGCCTTCCTTGTTAGATCTGGTTTGTCTTAGTCCTTATTGGAATCTACTGGAAAGAAATGGAGGCTGCCACAAGGTAATGCTCCTGGCTAGGAAGGGAGGCTCTGGATATTAAGAGAAAGTCCCTAGAAGCATCTCTCTGTTCCAAACTGCCTGCTTTATCTTCTTATCAACAGCCTTTTTGGCCAATGGGTTAGCAGTATCTTCATTTCCAAACTTGAGGGGAAAAAATACGCTTTCTTCCTAAATTCTTCAATTCTTTTAAAAAATTAAACATTTTCTGAGATAATTTGGATTCACATATAGTTATAAGAAATAATGTGGGGTGCCTGGGTGGCTCAGTCGGTTCAGCATCCGACTTCAGCTCAGGTCATGATCTCGCAGTCCATGAGTTTGAGCCCCGCGTCGGGCTCTGTACTGACAGCTCGGAGCCTGGAGCCTGTTTCAGATTCTGTGTCTCCCTCTCTCTGACCCTCCCCCATTAATGCTCTGTCTCTCTCTGTCTCAAAAATAAATAAACGTTAAAAAAATTAAAAAAAAAAAAGACAGACAAGTCTCCTGTACCATTTAAGCATTTCTTCCAGTGGTGCCATCTTGCAAAACTACATAGGACAGTATCTCAGCTGGTATATTGGTGTTGATACAGTCAAGATACAGAAGAGCTCCATCACAAGAATCTCTCATGTTGTCCTTAGTCACACCCATCCCCTTCCCTTTTCTTTCCTCATTCTCCCTGCTCCTACTCACTGCTTAGCAGTCCCTCCAACCACTAATCTGTTCTCCATTTCTATAATGTTGCTATTTTTAAAATGCTATATAGGGGAGCCAGGCTGGCCTAGTCAGTGGAGCATATGACTCTTGATCTTGGGGTTGTAAATTCGAGCTCCACAGTGGGTGTAGGGATTACTTAAAAAAATAATAAAATCTTTAAAAAATGCTATATAGGGGCACCTGGGTGGCTCAGTCGGTTAAGCGTCTGACTTTGACTCAGGTCATGATCTCGCTGTCCATGAGATCAAGCCCCACATCAGGCTCTGTGCTGACAGCTCAGAGCCTGGAGCCTGCTTCAATTTCTGTGTCTCCTTCTCTCTCTCTCTCACCTCTTCTCTCTCTCTCAAAAATAAACATTAAAATTTTTTTAAAAAATGCTATATAAATGCAATCATACAGTATGAAACTTTATGGATTTGGCTTTTTTCTTTTTTAACTCAGCCTTATTCCCAATGATTCATCCAAATTGTTCCATTCATCAATAATCTGTTCCTTTTTAATCACTGCCTAGTATTCCATGGTATATGCCAACATTTAACCTTACACATGTTGTAGGGCATTTGAATTGTTCCTAGTGTTTGGCTATTACAAATAAAGCTGTTCTAAAAATTCACGTACAGGATTTTGTGTGAACATAAGTATTCATTTCTCTGGGATAAATGCCCAGGAGTGCAATTGCTGGCTTGTATGGCAGTTGCATATTTAATAAGTAACGGCCAAACTGTTTTCCAAAATGGCTCTACCATTTTATATTTCCACCAGCCATTATGAGTGATCCAGTTTCTCTTCATAGTTGCCAGCATTCAGTGTTGTTGCAGTCAAAAAAATTTTTTTTAATGTTTATTTATTTTTGAGAAAAAGAGAGAGCGTGAGCAGGGGAATAGCAGAGAGAGAGGGAGACACAGAATCCGAAGCAGGCTCCAGGCTCTGAGCTGTCAGCACAGAGCCCAATGCGGGACTCGAACTCACAAACTTCAAGATAATGACTTGAGCCAAAGTCAGATGCTTAACCGACTGAGACACCCAGGCACCCCTTTGTTGCAATTTTTTTAAAGTCATTCTTATAGGTGTGCAGCGGTATCTCATTGTGATTTTAATGTGTTTCTCTGTGGACTAATGATGTTAAACATCTTTTCATGCACTTGACATTTGTACGTTTCTTCGGTGAAATGTCTCTTCATATCTTTTGCCCATTTCTTAATTGGATTTTTTTTTAACTGTTGAGTGTTGTTGAAAACTCCTTTTTATTTTAGATACTAGTCCTCTATAAGAAATACGGTTTTGCAAATGTTTTCTCCCAGTTTATGGCTTGTCTTTGTCTTTTCTAACTCCTACCAGAGTCTTTCATGGAGCAAAAGTTTTAAATTTATATCAGGTCTCATTTATCAATAAATTAACTTTAAAACATATATAGTTGAGAATATTTCTGAAGCTCTTCAGGGAAGCTAAACGGTGTTAGGAATTTTAAAACACTCTTCTGTCACTGAATTTCCCCAATTCAAAGGGAATATTTCAAAGAAAGAAGAGAGTATGAATTCCTTATTTCCCCTTTGGATGGACATGTGTACTTATGCCAAGTTCAGGTTGTTGTTGTGGTGGTGTTTTTGTTTCTTTTTTTTTTTCCAGGGCTTTCTATGCACACTTTAATTGATTATGCCCAACCCCCCTTTTAAGGCAGATGTAAACAGCAACTGAGATGGCAGATGGTAATGTAAATCTATACCTCAGAGAGCTCTAAATAACAGCCACATATGTGCAGTGTTGAAGTCATAGACCCTTGGCCTACAGCGCTCCCAGCGTAAGTGCAAGGAGCCATTGTGCCCATGACATGATTTGTTGGTCCAAGAGCCTTCTGACGTGTGGCTCAATTGGCTTCTGGCTTCATTCCTGATGGATGCCTAATGGTAACTAGCTTTAAATGAATATATTTTCATTTTAATCACAAATATTCAATCTTTATGAATGAGAATGATCACAGTGATGAGCATTTCTAGACAATTTATTTTAGTCAATAGCCTATCGAGTGTGTACTTGAAATATTTGCTTTCCAGAATCAATCTAAGGCAGTTTCTGTGTTGAGGGGTGATGGGGCTTTCACAATCAAGGGAGAGAGAAAGAGCATAAGCAAATGCACTGAATATCTGTAGGCTGCTTTTATCCCAGACATCTTGCTGGGTCTCTTTGGTTGTCTCTTTCAGCCCTTAAAGAGGAGAAATAACTGTTTCAGATCAATATTTTCTGGTAAATAAGTGTCTGTGTTTTGCTTTGGGAAACTCTGAACACCTTTTAGTTCTTCATAACAGAGGACTATTTGAATTACCCAATAATAAGTTCTGATGTCATTTATTCTCATTTAATTAAAATTAAGATATAAAACAATTTAACATTTCAGAAATGAACTGTCAAATACTCAATAAGTGCTTATTGAAATAAAAGGTGGTGTCATTTGGGATAATTGTAGATACAGACGAAATAATACAAAGAGGTAGATCCCTTCTATATTGTCTTTTGTGCTGTCATTTGTTGGTTTTACTATCTAATTAGTGCTGACCTTGTATAATTATTTGGGAATTATTCCTTTTTCTTTCATTTGCTGGAAGAAGCTATGATAAACTAGTGTTGTTCTATTCAGATGTTGAAACCATTGGGTAGAGACATTTCTTTTGGGAGACTTCAAGCCTTCAAGCCTTTCAAGCCTTCAAAAATTCAACTTCTTTACTGATTCTAGGGCTATCTCATCTTCGTTAAATTTTGGTAGTTAGTGGTTTTCTAAGACTGGTCCATTTCTTCTAAGTTTGTCATGTATGAGCATAAAGTTGTTCCCTTGTTATCTTTTCAATGGCTGCAGGATATGTAGACATACCCCCTGGTGATTCGTGTCTTCTGTATTTGTCAGTCTTGCTAAAGGCTTATCAATTTTATTGATTCATTGATTTTCTCTATTGTATTCCTTTTTTCAATTTCATTGATTTCTGCTCTTATGTGTATTACTTCCCCTTTTCTGCTTGCTTTGGATTTATCTTGTCCTTCTTTTACTAGTTTCATGAGGTAGGAACTTAGGTTACTGATTTGAGACCTTTCTTCTGTTTGAATGTAAGCACTAATGATATAAATTTCCCTTTAGCGCTGTTTTAACTGCATTCCACATATTTTGATGTGTTGTAGTTTTATTATACACACACACACACACATATGAGAAAGAGTGCACACAGAGATGCACACACACAAGTGTGAGCAGTGGAGGGGCAGAGGGAGAGAGAGAATGAGAGAGAGAGAGAGAGAGAGAGAGAGAGAAACTCAGCGTGGAGCTGGATGTGGGGCTCCAATCTCATGACTGTAAGATCATCACCTGTGCTATAAAGTCAAGAGTCAGACACTTAACTGACTGAGGCAGCCAGGTTTTATTTTTATTTAATTGTAGGTACTTAAAATTTTTTGAAGCTTCCTTTTTGACTCATAGGTTGTTTAAAAGTGTGTTATTTAATGTCCACATGTTTACAGATTTTTCTATTGTCTTTCTTTTATTGATTTCTAGTTTGATCCTATCATGGTTTGACAGTATACTTTGCATAATTTCAATTCTTTTAAATTTGTTGAGGGTTGTTTTATGGCCCACAATATAGTTTATCTTGGTGTCTGTTCTATGATTTCTTGAAAAAAATGTGTATGGAGTGTTCTATATTTTTCAATTAGATATTGATCGAATTGTTCAGATCGTCAATTTCTTTGATAAGTTCTTGTCTATTTGCAGAGATTGTGGTGTTGAAGTCCCCAACTTTAATTATAGATTTGTCTATTTCTCCTTTCAATTCCATTAGTTTTTTTATTTTTAATTTTATTGTTTTATTTTTTAAAATTTTATTTTTAATTTTATTGTTTTATTTTTTAAAATTTACTTCCAAATTAGTTAGCATATAGTGCAACAATGATTTCAGGAGTAGATTCCTTAGTGCCCCTTACCCATTTAGCCCATCCCCCCTCCCACACCCCCTCGAGTAACCCTCAGTTTGTTCTCCATATTTATGAGTCTCATGTTTTGTCCCCCTCCCTGTTTTTTTTATTAGTTTTGTTTCCCTTGCCTTATGTTCATCTGTTTTGTCTCTTAAAGTCCTCATATGAGTGAAATCATATGATTTTTGTCTTTCTCTGACTGACTAATTTCACTTAGCATTGTACCTTCCAGTTCCATCGACGTAGTTGTAAATGGCAAGATTTCATTCTTTTTGATTGTCGAGTAATACTCCATTGTGTATATATATATGTATATATATTTTCTTTATTCATTCATCCATTGATGGACATTTGGGCTCTTTCCATACTTTGGCTATTGTTGATAGTGCTGCTATAAACATGGGGGTGCATGTGTCCCTTCGAAACAGCACCCCTGTATCCCGTGGGTAAATGCCTAGTAGTGCAATTGCTGGGTCATAGGGTATTCTATTTTTAGTTTTTTGAGGAACCTCCATACTGTTTTCCAGAGTGGTTGCACCAGATTGCATTCCCACCAAAAAGAGGGGTCCTCTTTCTCTGCATCCTCGCCAACATCTGTTGTTGCCTGAGTTGTTCATATTAGCCATTCTGACAGGTGTCAGGTGGTATCTCATTGTAGTTTTGATTTGTATTTCCCTGATGATGAGTGATGTGGAGCACTTTTTCATGTGTCGGTTGGCCATCTGGATGTCTTCTTTGGAGAAGTGTCTATTCATGTCTTATGCCCATTTCTTCACTGGATTATTTGTTTTTTGGATGCTGACTTTGATAAGTTCTTTATAGATTTTGGATACTAACCCTTTATCTGATAGGTCATTTGCAAATATCTTCTCCCCTTCTGTTGGTTGCCTTTTAGTTTTGCTGATTGTTTCCTTTGCTGTGTGGAAGGTTTTTATTTTGACGAGGTCCCAGTAGTTCATTTTTGTTTTTGTTTCCCTTCCCTCCGGAGACGTGTTGAGTAAGAAGTTGCTGTGGCCTAGATCAAAGAGGTTTTTTTTGCCTGCTTTCTCCTCGAGCATTTTGATGGATTCCTGTCTTATATTTAGGTCTTTCATCCATTTTGAGTTTATTTTTGTGTATGGTGTAAGACAGTAGTCCAGGTTCATTCTTCTACATGTCGCTGTCCAGTTTTCCCAGCACCACTTGCTGAAGAGACTGCCTTTATTCCATTGGATATTCTTTCCTGCCTTGTCAAAGATTAGTTGGCCATACGTTTGTGGGTCCATTTCTGGGTTCTCTATTCTGTTCCATTGATCTGAGTGTCTGTTCTTGTGCCAGTACCATACTGTCTTGATGATTACAGCTTTGTAGTATAGCTTGAAGTCTGGGATTGTGATGCCTCCTGCTTTGGTTTTCTTTTTCAAGATTGCTTTGGCTATTTGGGGTCTTTTCTGATTCCATAAAAATTTTAGGATTATTTGTTCTAGCTCTGTGAAGAATGCTGGTGTTATTTTGATAGGGATTGCATTGAATATGTAGTTTGCTTTCTGTAGTATCGACATTTTAGCAATATTTGTTCTTCCTATCCAGGAGCATGGAATCTTTTTTCCATTTTTTTGTGTCTTCTTCAATTTCTTTCATAAGCTTTCTATAGTTTTCAGTGTGTAGATTTTTCACCTCTTTGGTTAGATTTATTCCTAGGTATTTTATGGCTTTTTTGTGCAACTGTAAATGGATCGATTCCTTGATTTCTCTTTCTGTCGCTTCATTGTTGGTGTATAGGAATGCAACCGATTTCTGTGCATTGATTTTATATCCTGCAACTTTGTTGAATTCGTGAATCAATCCTAGCAGTTTTTTTTTTTTTTGTGGAATCTTTTGGGTTTTCCATATGGAGTATCATGTCATCTGCGAAGAGTGAAAGTTTGACCTCCTCCTGGCCGATTTGGATGCCTTTTATTTCTTTGTGTTGTCTGATTGCTGAGGCTAAGACTTCCAATACTGTGTTAAATAACAGTGGCAAGAGTGGACATCCCTTTCTTGTTCCTGACCTTAGTGGGAGAGCTCTCAGTTTTCCCCCAATGAGGATGATATTAGTGTTTGGTCTTTCATATATGGCTTTTATGATCTTGAGGTATGTTTCTTCTATCCCTACTTTCTTGATGGTTTTTATCAAGAAACGATGCTGTATTTTGTCAAATGCTTTCTCTGCATCTGTTGAGAGGATCATATGGTTCTTGTCCTTTCTTTTACTGATGTGATGAATCACGTTGTTTTGCAGATATTGAACCAACCTTGCATCCTCAATTCTATTAGTTTTTGCTTTTTGTGTCTGAGATTGTCACTTGGTGCTTAGGCAGTTTTGACCATTATGTCTTCCTGGTATATTAATCCTGTTATTATTTGTAATGTTCTTCTTTGTTACTAGTAGGTTTGTTCTTGTGAATTCTATGTTGCCTTATATTAATATGGACACTCCTGCTTCTTAAAAATTGTTTGCAATGCATATCTTCTTTCATCCTTTTTCTTTCATCTTATCTGTATTGTTGAATTGGAAGTGAGTTTCTTGTAAGCAGCATATAGTTGAGTAGTGGTTTTTGTCCATTCTTCAGATCTCTGTTATTTGATATATTTAGACCATTTACATTTAAGACAATTATTGATATATTAGCATTTAGCTCTGATATTTTATTATTTGTTTCCTTTTTGTTTCTTCTGATTCTTTTTTCTCTCTTTCTTTTTTCTTGCCTTCCTTCAAGTAAATTGAGCATTTTTTAGGATTCTACCTTCATTCATTTAGAGACTGTTTGAGTGTATCTCTGTAGTAGTCAGGGTTCTCCAGAGAACCAGAACCAATAGGAAGTGCATACATATAGAAAGAGGTTTATTTTAAGGAGTTGGCTCATGTGGTTATGAAGATTGGCATGTCCAAAATCTTCAGGGTGGGCTGTCAGGCTAGAAACTCAGGCAGTTCAAGTCTGAAGGTGATCTGCCAGCATAATCTCCTTTCACTTGGGGAAGGTTAATTTTTGTTCTATTTGGGCCATCAACTGATTGGATATGGCCCATCCACATTACAGAAGGTAGTCTGGGTTAGTCAAAGTCCACCACCTTAAATGTTAATCTCATCCATAAACACTCATAAAAACATCCAAAAACATTCAGAATATAACAGTCTATTGGTATCAACACTTTAGTGTTTCACATGCAGTGTGGAAACCTGAATTCCATTTAGGTCCCTTACCTTTCCTACTTTTAAACATTGTCTTGAATATCAAGTGGTATTCTAATTTTTGTTTTCATCATGAAATATTATTTTTAAAACTCATGAGCAAAAAGCTAGGCTCTTATAAGTGTGCATATTTCTAGTCTTCCAACTGTTCATTCTTCTTCCCTGATGCTCTGAGATTCTTTCTTATATCATTTCTTTTCTGTTAGAAGAAATTCCTTTGGTTAAATTTTAAAGAGTATATTTTCTAGCAACATATTCTTTTAGTTTTCCATTTACTGAGAATGTGTTTATTTCCCTTTAATTCCTGAAGGATAATATCACTAGATATAGATTTTGATGTTGATAGTTTTTTGTTTTTTGTTTTCTGTTTTTACTTTCAGCACTTGAAGAATATTATGCTACTTCTTCTGGCATCTTTGGTTTCAGATGAGGAATTCACTGTCATTTAAATTGGTGTTCCCCCATGTGTGATTTGTCATTTGTCTCTGGCTGCTGTCAATATTTTTCCTATGCCTTTAGTTTTCAAATTATAACTTGGTGTCATGACTGGTATGAAGTTAACCCCTGGTAAGGGAATTCAACACGTATAAGATATGGACCCTACCATTTAGGAGCTCATAATGTGGTAGAAATGAAAGGAGGTAGATACAGAAAGAATGATGGATACACTGTGTGATCTAGCAGATAGGAGCCAAGAGCTGTGGGATCATCAGAAAAGAAGCAAGGATCTGTTTTTTGGAAGAGGATTTGAGGTCTTTGAAGAAATGGAGGATTGATTTTGAATGAAACGCAAAGTCAATCCAGACAGAGAAACAATCCATCCATGCATCCATGCATCCAACTACCCATGCATCCAACTACCCATCCATCCATCCACCCATCCAACTGAACTTTGAGGAATTATGTGCAGGCAGTGTGTTAGGTACTGCAGATACAGTGGTAAATAAAATACAGTCTCATCACAATCTCAAAGTTCTTTGCATGAAATATGGCAGAGGATGACGGTCAAGGATAGCCAAATTTTGAAAGTTGACGGAATATAGCAGTTATTTACCTATCCTTCTGAGAAAGAATAAAAAGTTCCAATGTTTCTGTAGGGACAGTGTTATATGGTTTCAAGAACCATCAAATTTTAACTAAAACTTTGGATTTTCTGATATTTTGGCTATGATGATAATACCTTCCCACGAATACGGGTGAATTGTCTTTAAATGGTGTGGGTTGGTCGCTACTTTCTGATGTCATTTGGCTGCCTGAATGTCTCTGATGATGTGCCGCTCATCTATCAGGACATGACACTGAAGTCTTCTGATGCTTGACTGGGTATTTGATCTAAGCCGCATCCCCATTTTCCACACATACGCCATCTTTGATCTCTTTTTTATCTTTGCTTTAATTTTCTCTCATTTCCTGAAGCTGATTCAGTTCCAAGACTTGCCCCACTTAGTTGCATTTCTATCTAGTCTCCAGGTCCTGGCTTATATTGATTTGTCATATCCAATAGAGATTTAGAATTATGAGGTCCTTGAGCCTTATTCTGACCCAAAGGGCCATAGTCTCATTGACCTTGAGCAGCATTTTGACCCAATGGGACATAATCACACTGACTGATCTTGAGCATTATTCTGATCTAAACAGCATAGTCACTCTGACCAAGCTAGCTTTTTATTAAGTTCTTACTTCAATCTCCTGACTATATTCTGGTTAATTGTCATCACATCTGTATCAGGTATATGTTATTTTACGTTACAGATTTAAAAGCTGATTTTCAGGACCTAGATCACTTGTCAATGTTGAATAGCTACTCAAGGGCAAAGCAGTGATTTGAACCCAGTCTTTTCCTCTACAGGGTCAATGTTCTTCCCTCTACCTTTAATGAGTGTGACACTCATTAAATGAGTGTGACACTTCCCCAAGCTGCATTGGTGGTCTTTCCATGTTTCGTACTCTTCTATTGTCCTGCATCAATGAAACAGACAAATCAGACCCATCATTTGTTCCCTCCTGAAAATCAAGCTGATTTTATTCCTTTTGAGTAACATGTTCTCAAAACTGGACATCTGGCTACTGTATAAAATGGTGATCACCACTCAGCAGAACAGCAAGGGAGCCATGTGGCTTTTATTCAGTGACTAATCCAAAGCTTTGCTTGAATATTAATTCTATCATGGCTTCTCTGATGCTCGATTAAATAAGTGTACTAAAGATGAAAAACATGCTGCAAATATGCTGACTAATGCAGCTCTAAGTCATTAAGGGAACCCGAGTGCTCTCTGGTCACTGGTTACCTCTCATAGCACGTGAGAATGGATAGGCCTGCAGAGAATGAATTCATCGCCATTTCCATGCTTGCTTCTTTCAAGCTAAGCTGTTACGAGTTCCCCAAATCTGAGACTTGCCCGAATTCTGAGAAACCTCCACCAAGAGAGGCAGCACAATAAAGGAACTGAGCCTAATCCCCACTGCGTCACCAAAGCTTGTCAAATGTTACTGCAAATATAAGGCTGCCCTGTTGGAGGAAACCAGCGAGGGAATTGATGTCAGCTACCAGATGGTAATAGTGGCAGATACGACACACTGCTTATGGGGGCTTCTAAACACAGAGGGAGCAAGCACATGTATTTTCCCAAAGGGCATGTAGAGTTTTAAGGTATGTGCAATGTAGTTTAAAGCTTCTGTTGCTCAGGGAGAAGTAGTTAAATGAAGGGTTATCATGTTTGAATTGTGCTACAAAAATATTAATAAGTTAAGTTCATTAACTCTGTGAGCATGAAGAAAAGTGTTGACTAAGGTTTTTACGATGTAGAATTTTTTTTTTTTAAGTTTCAGGACTTTGCTTCTTTAGTTTCAACTGCATGAAAAATGACACACCATTTAGGAAAATGTGAAAGCAAATTTTAAGCCCAGCGTGTATTTCAAATAACAGCTATAACTTCTGCACTTAATTTCAAGGAAATGATATGCCTCATATTACTATCCACATAAAGCCCAGTGGGAAACTCTCCAGCCTTTTGCCAGTGAGAAGGTCAGTGACCCGATTTCTGGCAAGGACTCTGGCCCCTCCTCTTGTCTGTCCAGTCTGCCTGGCTTGGTAGTGGCAGCTCTCGAATGCTTGCAGAGCAGAGGCCCCGGGGTGCACCCTGGTGGGAGGGAAGGTTGGAGGCTTGGCTTCTAAGCCACTTTTGCAAACAAGCACGTGGTTATCACTAGACTGTGTGTTCATTTGGGTTTGGATTGGTAGTGTACACAGTAGGGAAACTAAGTCAACCAGCTCTTGTCTCTGCGAGTGTTTCCAGAAAACCTTTTCTTACCTTACCACCACCATCCAGGAAATTGAAATGATACCAATGGACTTTGAGGTCAACTTCAAACATCTTTAACTAGAATCGAGGTTCATTGATCGATCTTACTTCTCCAACCTGGTCAGCCCCTACTGCCAACGTGATTTCCTCTTCATTCCCTGCCCCCTACATTCTTGTGTCGAGCATTTAATATACTGGGGAAGAAAGCACAGGATGTGAAATCTAGAAAACTGGGCTTGGATTCTATCCTGTCTAGTCACACTTGGGTGAACACGGGTAGTTTAGTTTCTGAGACCTCAGTCTCCCACCTGTAAAATGGAGGCAGTAATATCTGCCTTACAGGGTTGTGATCAGTAGTAAGAGAGAGAGGACCACAAACGTATCTGATACAGTGTGCGGCTTATAGCAGACACCTAATAAATGCTCATCCTCTTCCCTTTGCTTCATTTTTTATTCTCACATTGCCATTAATAATAAAATCCAGTTTAATTTGTCAAATAGGAATCTCCTGGATCAACTTAGACAAAAGCTATATTTGGAGGCTCAGTAGAACTTTGGAAATCATATGTGAGAACATGTTATAAGAGGTTATATTTCCATGACTATTCAAAGTCCATTCATTAAAATTAAAGGTGGGGAGAGACTTTTGCTGTCAGTTAGCATATAGGAAATTGCAAGGTCTTAACAATGAGAGCAAACAAGATAAACCACAAATATTATAGTTTTTTTAAACCTATCAGATTGTCGAAGATGCAAAGAAAGCTAAATGAGCTAAAAATTAGAGAAAGTGATGAATTTTTCCTAGGAGAAAATAGAGGAATGATTGCCTTTATCACTGGGGAAGGGAGAGGCAAAAGAAGAATTCATTGTAGATGAAGAGAAATCTTAATGGCTGGGTATGAGCTGCAGGGCTCATTAGAACCCTGAAAAGCCCTGGCCAGAGAGAACTATATTTACTTGCTCTCACTTTCCCAAGGGTTTGCCTTGAGTGCAAGGGAGTAGGTAGTGTGCTGAGGGCTGGGGCAAGGCAGGAGGGCTGGAGGAAAACAAAGATATTCTCCTTGAGACTCATAGCACCTTCTCCAAGTTAAATGTAGTGGTCCACTCCACTGAAAGCTGCGTGCAGGGCAAGAGAGCGAAGACATTTTCCTTGAGGCACCCAGGCCATCACTTAGTGCAAGGCAGGAATCCATAGAATGCAAGGAACAGAGCAGGAAAATCAGGGGAAATCATGCCAGTGCACTTCAGGCCATCACCAAGTACACTTTAGAGACTGTGAACGGGTAGAATCGGGGCAGCAGGATGGAGAGAAATCTTACAGAAATGCACAAAACAAGAAGGACTGAAGGGCAAAGAGAAGCCCCCAATGACTCAAAAAGCTGAAAGCTGATGAGCAGAGAGAGCTATCCTAGGGTGCTGAAGGGGAGCAGCTGGACAGTGAATCTTTTTTTTAAAATATATTTTTTAATATTTTTATTTATTTTTGAGACAGAGAGACAGAGCATGAGCAGGAGAGGGGCAGAGAGAGAAGGAGACACAGAATGCGAAGCAGGCTCCAGGCTCTGAGCTGTCAGCACAGAGCCTGTGCATGGGGCTCGAACTCACGGAGTGTGAGATCATGACCTGAGCTGAAGTCGGACGCTTAACCGGCTGAGCCACCCAGGTGCCCGTGGACAGTGAATCTTAAAGAAATCTTGAAATCATTAATGCATCGAGCCCAAGTCCTAGTGAAGAGAAGGTCCTTATACCACCCTGAAAATACCTGGAGTCAGTGGTGAATTGAAGCTAATGAAGCTGTAACAAAGCCCCAACCCAGCTTAATCTCAGATTCGATTTATTCAGGCCCCCATGCTAGTGTATGATAGAAGAATAAGTGTGCCTTTTGCTCAGGGCAAATATTATTTGCCTCAGTCTCTACTGTTTGTTTGTTTTTTTTTTTTGCCCATGATGTCTGTCATACAATAAAAAATTTGAGACATGCAAAGAAGCAAGAAAATACAACCTGTGGAAATAGTAAACATGTGAATAAAGATAAAATACCTTTATTTTTTTCATCTCTTAATCTTTAAAGTGATAGTTGGATACTGAAAGCACAAAGAATAGCAATTTCTTATTGAGATTATATCACGTAGAAGTAAAATGTATGATTGTATGACAACAAAGGTTGGAAGGGAGGTAAAGGGAAGAATACTCTTGTAAGGTTTTTACATTATGTGTAAAATGACATAATATCACTTGAAGGTAGAGTGTAATACATTAAAGTTGTATATTATAAACCATGGAGCCACAGCTTAAAAAAAAACCAAACTGGTGTGTCTGATAAATCAAGAGCACTGATAAAATGGAATCTCAAGAAATAATTAATTCAAAAGAAAGCAGGAATTGAGGGAAAGTGAAACAAAGAACAGAGGGGCTACTTAGCAAATATACAGATTGTAGACTTAAAATGGACAATATTTGTGATTAGAATGAAATGAACACTCAATTTAAAAAGCAGGGATTGTCCAATTGTATAAAAAAGAAACGCTAAGCTATTTACGGTTTATAAGACCCAGACTTTAAACATAAAGACACAAATATAATAAAAGCAAAAAAATGGGGAAAATGTGTCAGAGAGCAAGCTTAAGAAAGCACAAGTTAGAATATTAATATCAGACAAAGTGGACTTGAGGACAAGAAACATTACCAGAGATAAAGAGGGACATTTCATAAGGACAAAGGGTCAATTAATCAAGAATACATATAAATGATAAGTGTGTAGGTACCTAGTAGCAGGATTTAATGAAACAATAACTGTCAGAAGTAAAGGAAGAAATAGAGAAATCCACAATAATAGCGATTTTAACAACGTAATTAGAGATTTAAATCTCTCTCAGTAATTGATAGTGCATGTGGAAAAACAATCAATAGCAATACAAAAGATTTAAAGAACAGTATGAACCAAATTAAGTTATTTGACATTTTAAAACATTCCACTCAACAACACATTCTTTTCGAAGGCATATAGAACATTACCAGTATAGAATATATGCTGGGCCATAAACACACATACACACACACACACACACCCTTGATTTCTAAGGATTGAAATAAAACAGTACATTTTCTGGCCATAGTGGAATGAAATTAGAAATAAAGAACCCAAAGTGTTTGGAAAATGCTCAAATATTTGATGATTAAGACACAAACTTCAAAATTATCCATTAGTCAAGAAATAAAAATCAAAGACAACTACTTTCAACTGACTGATAAAAATATAACATATCAAAAATTTGTAGAGTGTCATTAAAGCAATGTTTAGGGAACACAAATTACCAAAACAGATGCAAGGAAAAAAAAAAAGAAAATCTGAATAGCCCTTCATTATAAGGAAATTTAATTCATAATTAAACTCTTGCACAAAGAAAACTTCCAGACCAGATGGCTTCACTACTAAATTTACCAACATTTAAGATGGAAATAATACTGAGTTTACATAAAATCTTTCAGAAAATAGAAAGAAGGGAACACTTCCCCAAACATTCTATAGGGCCAGCATAATTTTCATACAAAAACTGGGCAAGCACATGATAAGAAAAAAAAAAAAAACCTATCAACCAATATTGCAGCCAAGAGCATGTTCATGGATTGGATGACTTAGTATCATTAAGAAGCTCGTTTTCCCTTGTTTATCTAAAGATTCAATGCAATTCTCATTCAAAATTCTAGAGTTTGAATAACCAAAACAATTTTGAAATAGAAGAACAAAGTTGGAAGACTTACACTACTAGATTTTAAGACTTACTATAAAGCTATCACGATCAAGATAGTGTTATATTCGTGTAGACTGGTGTTTCTCAACCTTGGCACTATTTTATGTTTTGGGCTAGATAATTCCTTGTTGTGGGTATTGTCCCATGTACTGTAGGATGCTAAACACCATCTCTGGCCACTATTCACTAGATGCCAGTAGCAGCCCCCTCTCTGAATTGTTACAAATAAACTTATCCACACATTGTCAAATGACTCCCTCCCTCTGTCCTTCCAGGGGTGGGGCAAAATCCCTCGGGTTGAGAACCACTGACATAGAGATAGTGGAAAGAGATAAATTGATCAATGAAACCGACCAGAAAGACCCACATTTATATCACCAGTTGATTTTTGACAAGGCTGCCAAAGTAGTTCAATAAGACAAGTATTTTCAACAAATTTTCAATGACATCATTCATAAAAAACCCAAAGTAGAAACAACCCAAACGAGGAGCACCTGGGTGGCTCCATTGGTTAAACATCCGGACTCTTGATATCAGCTCAGGTCTTGATCTCAAGGTCATGAGTTTAAGCCCCACAATGGGCTCTGCACTGGGCACGAAGCCTACTTAAACAAACAAATAAACAAACAAAACCCAAATTCTATCAATAGGAAAATGGATAGATAAATTATGGCGTCCTTACACAGTGGAATGCTATGTTACAGTGGAAAGGAGTAAACAACTACACCCAAAATTATAAATTATCTCAAAACATTTTGTTGAGCAGAGAATTCAGATACATAGTGTATGATTATATTTTACATGAAATTCAAAAACAGGCAAACCTAATTTATGCTGAAAAAAAAAATCAGGAAGTTCCTTATGGTAGGAAGGCTGGTAACTGAACATAGGACACATTCTGGGAGTGATGTAAATATTCTATATCTCATTTTGGAAAAGATTCATAGAAGTGACATGATTGGATTAAAGGGAAAATACATATGACATTGTGTTCTATATTACACTTTCTCCCCCCATGTTTTAATTTAAACTCCAGTTAGTTAACATAAGTGTAATATTTATTCTAGGTGCAGAATTTAAGGATTCATCACTTAGATACAACACCCAGTACTCATCACAAAATGTGCACTCCTTAATCCCCATCACCTAATTCACTCACCCCTCTGCCCACCTCTTCTCTAGTAACCATCAGTTTGTTCTCTATAGTTAACAGTCTGTTTCTTGGTTTGCCTCTTTTCCCCTATTATGTTCATTTGTTTTGTTTCTTAAATTCTACATTATGAGAGAAATCGTATGGTATTTGTCTTTCTCTGACTGACTTATTTCATAAAATATTTTTTCTGCACCTATGAATATAAAAATATAATTTTTCTCCTTAGCTTTATTGGTATGCTGAATTATTTTATTTTTTTTTTAAATTTTTTTTTTTCAACGTTTTTAATTTATTTTTGGGACAGAGAGAGACAGAGCATGAACGGGGGAGGGGCAGAGAGAGAGGGAGACACAGAATCGGAAACAGGCTCCAGGCTCCGAGCCATCAGCCCAGAGCCTGACGCGGGGCTCGAACTCACGGACCGCGAGATCGTGACCTGGCTGAAGTCGGACGCTTAACCGACTGCGCCACCCAGGTGTCCCTATGCTGAATTATTTTAAAAGGCATTCTAATATTTAACAAGCTTTCCATTTGTGGGAGGGGAGATCACTTAGGATATATATTTTTATTTTACTGGCTAATGTGGCTAATAGTTTAAGATGTTTTCATTGACATTCATAACTGAGAGTGATTTAGTTTTCATTTTGGTATAATCTTTTTCAACTTTTGGTGTCAATCTACTTTCTTCACAACTGTGTTTGGAAGTTTTTCTTCTTTTACTGTGTTCTGGAATAGTTTAAGTCACATTACTATTATTTGACCTTTAAAAAGTTTGGTAAAATTTCCTTGTAAAACTTTCTGGTCCCGGTGCTTATTTGGGGGGAATCCATATAATTATTTTCTCTTTGTCTTCCATGGTAATTATCATATTTATACTTCCTGTCTCTGCCGTTAGTTTTGCTGCTGCATCTTTTACAAAATTATTCATTTCAATTTGGGTTTCCAAATTTATAGAGAGAGTTGTGCAGAATTGAGGTGACCATAAAAATCATTTTCCAATTGAGATCTAAAGTGTGTGATCACTGGAAGCAATGCTAGGACAACAGACATAATCTGTCCTAGGGAAGGTGGGACCAATGGTCACCCTCTGCAGTCATTTCTTATGATTCATTAAGAAAATTCCTGATTGACGTTATGTCTTCATCATTTCCCCATCTTGCCTTTTTTTCTTTAATTAGTTGGCTAGTGGTTTGTCTATTTCATTTATTTTATTCAAAGAAAAACTTTGTATTTACCAAATAATTCTAGTATTTTCCTGTTTTTTAACTCATGAAGTTTTGTTTTTGTCTTATTTGTTCCTTCTTGTGGCTTTATTTTGGTTTACTATTTTTTTTCTTCTAGATTTTGGAATTGGTAGTTAATTCATATATATTGTACTTATATATGTATGTGCATTTGCATATATATACTTACTTATATACAATATATGTATGTAATTTTCTCTCTCATTAGTGCTTTGACTGTACGTCATAGCTTCTGATGTGTAATGCTTTCATTTTTGTTATTTTAAAGAACTGCAATTTTGTTTTGTATCTCCCCCATGACTTAGAAGTTAATAGTGTGTATGTACATGTGTGTGTGTGTTTATATTTCTTAAAATTACTATCATTTGCAATTAATTTCTAGTTTTATTTCATTGGAGTCAAAGAATGCTCTTTGTACCATATCCATACTTGGGAGTTTATTGAGGTTTTGTGACCTAAACTATGACCAATTTTCCTGAATGTTATATATGCATTTGAAAAGCAAATGTATTCTTTTATTGTCAGGTTTCAGAGTTTGCTTTGGATGTGGCTTTGACTCCGGCTCGCCCACCATTTTGCTCTGACCGTTGTTAACAGCTCTTGGCTCAGCTGCACTGGCGTATCTCTTGCTTTTTGCCCTGGGCTTTTCTACCATCTGAGCATCTGCAGAAGCCTGCTCAGCCATTCTGGCACATGTGCAAACCTGAAAGCATTGTGGTATTAACAAGGCACTAATATTTCCTGGGGCAACTCTGGAAGATGGGAGACTGGTGAAATATTCTCTTCCATGTCTCAGGCAGTAGATTCTGAGATACATTCATTATATGTAGTTCCTCAGATGGATACCTGGTCACTTGCTTTCTTGTAGATGTCAGTGGATTTTGGCTTTGCTATTCTGTTGCCTTGTCTTGTCTTTTTTTTTTTTTTTTTAATATGTATTTATTTTTGAGAGAGAGAGAGAGAGAGAGAGAGAGAACAAGCAGGTGAGGGCAGAGGGAGACACAGAATCTGAAGCAGGCTCCAGGCTCTGAGCTGTCAGTGCAGAGTCCAACGTGGGGCTCAAACTCACAAACTATGAAATCTTGACCTGATCCAAAGTCAGACGCTTAAC
Source organism: Panthera tigris (assembly GCF_018350195.1). Taxonomy (NCBI): domain Eukaryota; kingdom Metazoa; phylum Chordata; class Mammalia; order Carnivora; family Felidae; genus Panthera; species Panthera tigris. The sequence goes on along the minus strand of NC_056661.1, from coordinate 121,721,808 downwards.
CAACTGAGCCACCCAGGTGCCCCTGGTTTTATCTTTTTTTAATGGGTAATTTACAAGATTCAGAAACTACACCTCCCCTGCTGAAATTTCCCCATAGTTTGTCTTTATAGATTTAGCATATGTTTATATCCGTAACCAATATATTACTTTTGCATACTTATGAAACCTATGTAATTATAATTATACTGTCGGTATTCTTCTGCAATTTGTTTTTTTTTCTTTTTTTTTTTAAAAAGCTTTTTCAGATCCACTTGTGATATATGCAGTTGTGTGTATCAGTTAAGGATCAGAAAAAAAAATACCACTCTAGGTATGAAACAAAAGAAATGCAATACAGGCATTGTTTCCATGGAGGTTCAAAGACCTGAGAAGTAGAGAATGGTGAGGGAAGCCAGCTATTAGCATCAGCACAAAGACCCTGCCACCACTGGGGCTGGAAGAACTTAAGAGGTCCTGACCTTAGAACCAGACCATCTGGTGAGACCTAGAACCATAGCAAGAGCTGGATCCATAGAGAAAAGAGTTGTCTGGTGGGAAATGGCAGAAATGTGGCCTATGCTGGAGGAAATCCACTACAACAGAGGAAAAAAGAGGGAGAAATATCCTAGATATCTGCTCCCTCCAACTCCCCAGCCTCCATCTTGTACATCTGATTGGCCAGGATACCCACCTAACCAGAAGTCAGTTGGCAAAGAACCCCAGAAAGTGTAGTTTGCAGTAGGGCGAGGAATAGATCTGAGAGTAAACAGGCAACAAGTAGCTATAATTCATTGTTGCATAGTAACTGAACGAATATTCTATGGTTCATTCATCTATGCTACTACTGATGAACATTTGGATTTCAGATTTTTTTCCATAGAAGCAAAGCTCCCAGAATCATTCTTACTCGTACCTCCTGATTCATATGTGTAAGAGTTTCTCAAACATGTACTCCTGGCAATGAAATATCTGTGTGGTAGGACTCTTGTTGGACTCTTCCAAGTAATTATAGACTCTTTTTCAAAGTGGCTGTAGCAGAACACATTCTTATTAGTGGTGTTTTAGAATTATGGTTTTTCCATATCCAAGTATCACTGGATGATCCACTGTTTAAATGTTTACCAATCGGATGAGTTTGAATTTTGTATTGTGGATTTATTTTGCATTTTGTTGCTTCCCAGTGAAGCTAAGTATAATTTCACATGCTGATAGGATATTTGCACTTTCTCTTGTTCATGTATTTTGCCAAGTTTTAAACTTTCTCTCCCTTTTTTATTATTGATTCGTATTAGTTTTTTTAAAAAAATCTAGTTAGGATTCTAATCTATACCAAGGATATATGTAGCAAGTATCGCCAACTATTTTGTGAGGTTTTATCTATTTATATTGTCTTTTTTCGAACAGAAGTCAAATGTGAATTACTTTGATTTATGACTTTTTTGATGTGTCCTGTTTAAGAAATACTTCCCTAAAGGCCATAAGGGTAGTTTCTAATCTTGCATGCTCTGTCAGTCAGGATTGAATGCAGGAAATATAACCAAGGTATTTCAACCTGAGCGGTTTAAAAGAGGGAGTTAATGCTGATGAAATCTGGATCTCGCATCTAAATAAAATCTATGATCCAGAATAAAAAATCCATACTCACAAAGCTGTCACAACCACCGTGTCAGCCATGTCTTGACAGCTCTGAAGCCGGTAACTGAAGCCTGGAACAGAATCCAGCCACTGCGGCCATCACAACTGTCCTTCCGCCAGTGAGGCTGCCTGCTGGATTCTCCTTGGACTTGCTTAAAGCCAAAAGCAACCTAAAGCAGCAGGTAGGTGGCCTTGGCCTCATTGCCACTTTCTAAATCTCATGTGAGTGTGCCTAATTGATTAGACCTAATTGTATCCTGTTCCTTAGTGGGAAGTGGAGAATTTTTTTTTTTTTTTTTTGGTAAGATTTCTGTAGTACAAGGATACACATCAGAGGAAAGTGGAAATAGATTCTGCACATCAGTAAACTACATTTTCAAAAACTTCCACAATCTTGCCTTCCCATTTAAGTCCATTTAATTCATCTGATATTACACTGTCAGAAAGGAATCTTATTTTATTTTTCCATGTGGATAAGCAATTGTCCAAGTACTGTTTCTTGAAAAAGTTATTCTTCGTTTATAGATCTGCAATGCTATTTCCATCGTAAATGAAGTTTCTGCATACATGTGCCTTATTTCCGGTTTCTCTATTCTATTCTTTTGGTCAGTTTTTCTATCTCTGTACCAGCACCACACTATATTGATTAATATATCTTTATATATTTTTTGATATGTAGCAATATTTCCCTAATCTTGGTCTTTTTCAGAACTGTTTTAGCTCTTCTTTGATTTTTTTCTTTTCTTTTCTCTTTTTTGGCATTTTATTATGTGCATTTCCAAACAAAAACAGAGTTGAAAGCATTTTATAGGGAATATACATATACCCATTTTCCAGATTTTATCATTAACATTTTATTATACTTGCTTTATCATATAAATATCCATCTATTTATTCCTCTCTCCTTCGATCAACACATAGTATTTTTTTAAAGTTTTATTTATTTTTGAGAGACAGAGAGAGAGAGAGAGAGAGCAGGACAGAGGATCTGAAATGAGTTCCACACTGACAGGAGTGAGCCTGATTGTGGGGCTTGAACTCATGAACAATGAGATCATGACCTGAGCTGAAGTCATATGCTCAATTGACTGAACCACCCAGGTGCCCCAATACATACTATTTTTGTTGCATTTCAAAGTATGTTATAGACAATAACAGGCAAAACTAATGTATGATGGGAAAAAAATTAAGAGTAATGATTGTCTCTGTAGGAGGGGGAAGGGCTCACTGGGAAAGAACAGGAGGAAACTTTTGAGATTATTATGGTGTTCATTTTCTTTTTTTTTTTTAATTTTTTTTTAACGTTTATTTATTTTTGAGACAGAGAGAGACAAAGCATGAACAGGGGAGGGTCAGAGAGAGAGGGAGACACAGAATCCGAAACAGGCTCCAGGCTCTGAGCTGTCAGCACAGAGCCCGACGCGGGGCTCAAACTCACGGACGGTGAGATCATGACCTGAGCCGAAGTCGGACACTTAACTGACTGAGCCATCCAGGCGCCCCACATTTTCTTGATAATAGTTTGAGTTGCACTTTTTGTCAAAAGTCATTGAATGATGTATTTAAGATTTGTGCATTTCAGATACATTTAAAGGACACAAACTGTAAACACATAGTAAACTCTTACCAATGGCATACACACTCCTACCTCAGCAATTAGTTCCGGGTTTTCTTTGAAGTTTACTCCTTGCCCCACACTGGACTCTTAAAAGCTCTGTGAGATACTTCATAAGCTTAGACTTCAATTACAAATTCACGTGCAGATATTATAATCTCGTCAAACCAAAACTATTGTGGGAATCCATTGATGGGCAATGGATGGGTTTGTTAATAAATGTTGTTGAGGCAAAAGCCTATCAGTCTGGATAAAAGGAAAACTAGTCTTTACCACCCATCTTACACTAACATAAATTCTAAATATATTAAAACAAGAGTATAAGTATTAAAGAAAATACAGGTAAATACTTTATAATACTTGAATGTGAAAAATCTTTCCAAGCGAACTAAAGCAGAGGCTATGAAAATTAATAGTTTATATAATATTTAAAAACTGATATAACATAAACACTCTTCAACAAGTTCAGAATTCAAAATCAATTTGCAACACATGTGTCCAGGAATGAGTCTCCTTATCTATAAAGAGTTCTTACGTATCAAAGAGAAAAAGACATCTTTCCCCTCTTGAAAATCTGGGTATACAAATGGACAATGGCTAGGTCACATATGAAAAAAGAACTCTGACCCGTAACCTTTGCAGTAATCAGCCCCAAATGGCCGTGACTTGGTAATTACTGTCACTTTCCCTAATTTTTGCCCAGCTCCAACTCAGGGTCAAATATGTTCCCCAAACCAATCATATGGATGGCTCACTTGCACTTAATTCATTTCCAGCTTCACCATGCCAACAACTCCCACCCAGAGCATAGTTGAAGACTTCCCTTTATTTCACAATAAAGCTTTCCCCCTTCCCCGTCTGCCCTTGAATCACTGCCAAACACAAGTGATGGTGGCCGACTGCCTTGTTATAGGAGGCTCTGAAATGAATAGTCTTTGCTTGCTCTCATTTGAAAGCTCTTCATTTATTTCCACACTCCCAAACATGTACAAAGAATATCAATCGGCTATTAAAAACCAAAACAGAAAAAAACAGAGAAAAGAAGCAAAGGAAAAAAAGAGTCAAAAGTATATGCAAATCTGTTTGATTTCCATAATATTCAGATAAATGCAAACCGAACTCACATGCCCGGTTGACAGAGTTAAATAAATGATAGTGACTTATTATGAAAAGAGTATGGAGGAAGAGTAATTGTTGGGGGGGTCTATGTGGAGAAAGGGATACTTTGGCCACATGTATCTAAAGCTTTAAAAATGTTAATATTTTGGCCCTGAAATTCCACTCTTATTAATTTAACCTACCAAAACTGTCTGTTCTGTGTAAAAAGATATCTATTTCATTGTTAATAAGAAGGAAATATGAGAAGCTAGCTGTATATCAATGGAAGGCATTAGTGTCATGAGCACACTACAAAGGCAAACACACGAGTTGTGTCTTTCTACAATGTCAGCTTTACTCAGCCATAAAGCAAGGTTAACATAATTATAAAGCAGGTTCAGGATCCCAAACTCAATGACATTTCACCATGTGATTAACTTGGCTTCTTACACAGCGCACAAAACAGAACACAAGTCACATAACAAACAAGATTAACACAGAAGGTAGGAAGTTAACGAATCAAACTCGAAGTCAGTCTGTGGGCACACAGTTGAGATAAAGCCTCAGTCTGGTCGGGGTCAGCTCTCAGCACTTGCTGTTTATTAAGTTCAAGCAGGCAAGGACCTCAGTTCTGTTCAGAGATCCATCAGGCAGCCGCCTTTTTGAAGTGGTCAGACATAGAGGGGACTATGTCTGAAGAGTCTGACAGTTTGCTGCAAAAATCCTTTTTAAAAAAGGGATTTGGCCCTTTGGGCTCCTGCAGACCTCCTCTGCTTCTGCTTGTTATCAGTTCTGGGGTGTCGTCAACTAGTGCTAGGCTCAGTGATATCTGGTAGCCATAGTACCCTTAACTGCTTGCATCATTGCTTGACACGGGCCCCTTCTTGACATGAGTGACTCCATCTTGTTCTCTATAAGCGGTATTGGAAAATGATTTGTAATTGCAATGTTCATGTTTGCAATTGTGTTTTGAAAGATCACACAATGTACTTTCTCATCTTGTTAAAATATATCTCCCTCCTCCTTTCCACCCAGCATTTTTTTACATTAATCTTTGGCCATGAATCAGAATTTTTGCCCCAGTAGAGGGAACTGATAATGCCTAGAACAAAAAGTAATAGCTCAGCTTTGAACATTTTGAAGTCCCCATCAAGATAAAAATTATAAAAACAGGGCTTTAGGAAAGAAGAGAAAAATATTAATTTTCTAGAAAATTCCCAGACTAGATTTTCACAAATTGAATCAATCCTTGGAGCATGAAATAGTGGGAGTTATGATACAAAGAACACTCCTATCACACATGTACAAAATTCCTCGTGGGGTTAGGGGTGGAAGAAGCTAGGAAAGAAATAAGAGGGGAAAAATAATTTAGTTTTAGTGTGGTTTTGTGCCCCACTTCTGGTTAGATCCCTGTTAGATCTCTGTGATTCCCTGATAGAGGTTTTGGAATCTCAGAGCTCAGGGGACTTACAGCTTGCTTCACATTTGAGCTTCTGGTTGACTCACGACCATAGTTTTATATATCCTATGACTATATTGAGTGGGCACCACAGAAATGTCAGCATGGTAGTCTGAGATGGACAGAGGGTCTAAGACAGGGTCCCATGATTTCCCTCCATCTAGGCATGATGCTGAAGACAGTCAGACATTCCTGTGTGCCCCAGTTTGGTGATGAGGTGGTGATGGTGTAGAGTAGGGAAGTGGTGTAGAGCAGGTCCAGAGCCAGTGGACCTGTGAGGCTATCATCATGGCGCAAGGCATCAAGTGACCAGTGAAACACAATTGGGCTTGTGGCCGAGGTGCTAAGATAGTCTCACAGCAGTTGATACACGGGGCCTGAGCTCAAACTTCTAAAGTTTCTCACAAGTCTACTTTAAAACATTGCTTCATCTCTCTAGAGTCCAAGTAATAATAAGACCAAAGTTATCAGAGAGATTAGGGCAAAACAAAGTTCACAGGGAAATGTGTAGGATGATAAAGGAGAGAAACTGGAGGAAAATTGCACTGAAAGCAGGGGCAGGTTTAGAACTCATAAACAGGCTCTAAAATGGTTATAATCACCAGTGTATGGGTGTAGCTTAATTTTATGGAGAAGTGGGCATGTGGTATATGGATGTTTGGAGCTGGCTGAAACACAAGGTGTCAAATCACTCATAATTTCAAGGTTGATTGGCTCTTGACATAGAAATATCTGGGTCAACTGGAGAGATGCCTTGGGACCTGTCACGGGATGGGAGGAGGGCTGGAGGAGTCCCAGGTGAGAGTCAGACATTCCAAGGTTGAACATAGTATTCTGCTAAGCAAACCTCCTTTAGGAGATAAATGGAAAAACTTGAAAGGCGGAGGTGGGGCTGGAGAAAAGAAGGGGTATTTTGTGTTCTTTCATTTTTAAATTACATTTGATAATCAAAATGTCTGTAGGCAGCAATTTAACCATGGGGAGAGTGCCCACTGAAAATTGTGTTGAATAGCAGACCTCAAATCTCATTACATGAGTAATGGTCTAACAAAGCCTGCCTAGTCTTTGCCACCCACTTGAGCTTGTACACTGCAAATAACCCCTTAGGCAAGAAGAGGAATCTAATGCAAATGTTGTTTTCTACAGATGCCTTATTGTTCCTTTTCCAAACATAACCCCGAAGACTGTAGTTTGTTTGTGATGTAGGGAAATCATTTGGCTGCGGTGAAGTAGGAAATCGGTGTGGAAAGAGTTGTCATAGCCACATGAAGTGGCCTATGTTTTACCGTGACAGTGCTGTTTGGAGTGAAAAGCAGGTTTTGATACTAAATTGGAATGTTACCTTTTTTTTTTTATAAGGACTAATTATATAAAAGGAGTCTAAATTTTTTCATTATTAATAGATTGTTCTCTTGTGACCGGTGACGTACAACCTGTTTGAGGTACTAAAGGTTAACAGAGGGTCAAATATTTTGGCTAGTGTCTTTTTCTGGGATCACTCATGAGAACTGTCCTGCTAAATATAAAGTGACCTTGTTTTTTTGTTTATGATGAAAAGAAGAGAAGCACAGGAAAGAAAAGATAAGGAAAAGAAAGGGAAAGGAAAGAAAAAAAGAAATCTATTACATTTCTGAGTGTTGCGCAAACTGCCATAATAGGTCTTGGCTGGCCTCCCTGTTTTCTTTTATATTCCTTGAGTCACTTACCCACAAAGTAGCCCGACTAATCTTAATATGCATCCCCTCCTGTCACTATCCTACTTCAAACCCTCCAATGGTTTCTTATCATACTCAGAATAAAATCCGAGCTTCCCATTAAGGCTTAATAGACTCTATCTGACCTGGTCTCTATTTGCTTCTCATTCCCCAACTAGCTCCAGCCTTACTTTCTCTCTGTTCCTTAAATAGACCAAATTTATTCCCAGCTCTCATGGCCATGCTCGCTGTTCTCTCCCTGGAAACACTCTGCCTCAGGTGTTTGCATAATTGTCTTATTATTTTTTAACACTTCATTGAGATATAGTTTACACTCAAGTGAACAATATAATGGCTCTTATTATATTTACAGAATTGTGCAACCATCACCCATGATCTAATTTCAGAATACTTTCATGGCCTCCAAAAGAAACCTCGTACCCATTGACAGTCACTTCCATTACCTGCCTCATTCTCCAGCCCTAGAGAACTAATAATCTAAGTTCTGCCTCTGCAGATTTGATTATTCTGGACATTTTACATAAATGGATTCATAACGCATATGGTCTCTTGTGGCTGGCTTCTCTCACTTAGTATGTTTTCGAGGTTCACTTATGTTGCAGCATGCATTATTAGTACTTCATTCTTATTTGTTGCTGAAGAGTTTCCCCTTGTATGGACGTACCACATTTTGTCTATCCATTCATCAGTCGATAGAAGTTTGTGCTGTTTTTACTTTTTGGCTCTTATGAACAGTGCTTCTATGAACATTCATGCCCAAGCCTTTGTGTGGACATACAGTTTCATTTCCTTGGGTACACAGAAGTAGAATTGCTGGGTCAAGCGGTAATTCTTTGTTTAGCATTTTGAACAATCGTTCTCCATTGTGGCTGTGCCATTTTACATTTCCACAAGCAATGTAAGAGAGCTCCAGTTTCTGTGCAACCTTGCCAACATTTGTTATCTGATTTGTTTTATTCCATTATTCTGGTCTGTACCCCAATGACAGAGCCGGTCCATCTTGGTGACCAGTACAATGTAACCTCTACAGTCACCATCATGTTGTTGTATTTATGGATTACATAAAAGCACTTACCATTATTGGAAATTTTATTGTTTTTGTTGACTTGACTCTTGTTTATTTATCTCTGCCTTTACCCATTAGAATGTAAACCACGGAAAAGAAAAGATCTTGTCTGTCTTGTTTTGTATGTTTGAGACTCTACTATGGTGCCTGGTATATAATATGCACCAAATAGCTATTTATTGAATAAACCAACTATCTAAATTAGTAAAGCAACATATAATTATCAAAGCAAGTTTGGAAGAATTTCCTTCTATATTCCTTCAATATACATTGAGACAGGACAGAGTCCGCCTTTGACATAATCTGTGGAGTGTCACAAGGGTTGTTTCATAAATGTATGTTTAATGTTATAAAAAAAAACGGCTACACTGTTTTCAAAGCAGCTGTAGCAGTTTGCATTCCCACCAGGAATGTAGGAGACTTCCAGTTGCTCCACATCCTTGCTAGCATTGGGTCTTGGCAATTTATAATCAGTATCATTTTTATGGTTATTAGCATGATTCTTTTTTTTTTTTAAAGCTTATTTATTTATTTTGAGAGAGAGACTGTGTGTATGCGAGCAGGGGAGGGGCAGAGAGAGAGAAGGAGAGAGAGACTCCCAAGCAGGCTCTGTGCTGTTCCTGCAGAGTCTGACATGGTGTTCGATCCCATGAACCATGAGATCATGACCTGGGCCAGAATCAGGAGTTGGACACCAGGGAGCCTGGGTGGCTCAGTCGGGTTAAGCTTCTGACTCTTGATTTTGGCTCAGGTCATGATCTCACGATTCTTGGGATGAAGCCTTGCATTTCTTGGGATTCTCTCTCTGCCTCCCTCTCTGCCCCTCCCCTGCTTGCTTGCTCTCTCCCTCTCACAAAGTAAATAAAATAAACTTAAAAAAAAACAAAAAAGAGTCAGATGCTTAACTAACTGAGCCACCCAGGTGCCCCTAATATCATTCTAACAGATGTGTTCTGGTATATTGTTGTGATTTTTTGTTATTTTTTTAATTGTGGTTTTAATTTGCCTTTTTAAGTGGCTAATAATTTGTGTCTCTTGTCATGTGCTTATTTGCCATCTATATGTTATTTACTTGAAGTATTTGTCTGAATCTTATGTGGGTTTTTTTTTTCCCATTTGGGCTCTTTTCTTATTATTGAGTCATGGCAGTGCTTTACATATTCTGAATGCCAGTTCTTTGATATGTATTTTCTAAGTATTTTCTCCCCATCTACAGCTTATCTTTTCATTTTCTTTCTTCTTTTTCAAATTTATTTATTTATATTTTTTCAATTTGGTTTAGTTGTACATTGGTATTATTCTCTCTCTCTTTTTAAAAATCAACTTTCAGGGGCACCTGGGTGGCTCAGTCGGTTAAGCGTCCGACTTCGGCTCAGGTCACGATCTCACGGTCCGTGAGTTCGAGCCCCGCGTCGGGCTCTGGGCTGATGGCTCAGAGCCTGGAGCCTGCTTCCGATTCTGTGTCTCCCTCTCTCTCTGCCCCTCCCCCGTTCATGCTCTGTCTCTGTCTCAAAAATAAATAAAAACGTTAAAAAAAAATAAAAATCAACTTTCGTTTCTAGGAACATTTCGATTTACAGAAAAATTGTGAAGATGGTACAGAAGGTTCCTTCCTATGTGTTTGAACCCCGTTTCCTCTATTATTAACAGCTTACATTATTAGCGCAGTGCATTTCTTACAATGAAAAAAACAATGTTGATACATTATCACCAACTGAAATCTATACTTTATTCCAGACTTTATTCAGAAGTCTGTATTTTAGGGGCACCTGGGTGGCTCAGTCAGTTAAGCTTCTGACTTTGACTCAGGTCATGATCTTGTAGTCTGTGAGTTCGAGTCCCGCATCGGACTCTGTGCTGACTACTCTCTCTCTCTCTCTCTCTCTCTCAGGATTAAATAAACATTAACAAAAAAAGAAGTCTATATATATTTTTGCTTAGTGTTCACCTGTTGTTCCCTTGTCCTTTCCAGCATCCCATTCAGTATACCACATTATAGGTAGTCTCCATCTTTCCATAAGCTCCTCTTGGCTGTGACAGTTTCTCAGACTTTCTTTGTTTTGATGTCCTTGACAGTTGTCAGAAACACTGGTCAGATATTTTGTAGAATTTCTCTAAATGCATTTTTTCTGATGTTTTCCTCATGACTGGGCTGGGGTTATGTGTTCTTTTTTTTCTTTTTTTTTTTCAACTTTTTTTTTTTTGGGGACAGAGAGAGACAGAGCATGAACGGGGGAGGGGCAGAGAGAGAGGGAGACACAGAATCGGAAACAGGCTCCAGGCTCCGAGCCATCAGCCCAGAGCCTGACGCGGGGCTCGAACTCACAGACCGCGAGATCGTGACCTGAGCTGAAGTCGGATGCTTAACCGACTGCGCCACCCAGGCGCCCCTGGGGTTATGTGTTCTTGGAAGGAATTGCCTGGGTCCCGTACTAGATTTTTATTACATGAAAATTTCTGGGTGTTTTTTTTCTAGGCAACAGTAGCTTTTGTAATGGGCAGTCATATTCAAGAATCGCCAGCTAGATGTTTTACCATAATCTGAAAACCGACATAGACATGAGGTCCTAAAGATAAAGGAAACCTGTCCCTACTATAGTCTGCTTCAAAGCAGGCCCTTGGAAGAAAGTGCTTTTACAGTCATGGAGATTCAAAAACATTTTTTAACATGTTTACTCATTTTTGAGAGAGAGAGTGCACGTGAGCAGGGGAGGGGCAGAGAGAGATAGGGAGACACAGAATCCAAAGCAGGCTCCAAGCTCTGAGCTGTCAGCACAGAGCTCCACGCAGGGAGGGCTTGAACCCACAGACCACGAGATCATGACCTGAGCTGAAGTCTGATGCTTAACTGACTTAGCCACCCAGGTGCCCCTACAAAGATGGGAACTCAGATAGCAAGTTCCATGTGCTGGAGAAGTAAGGGAGCAGAGGAGAAATCTCTGAGGTAGAGACTATAATATGCAGTTAGGTTTGTTACATTGCAACCAAGAGGAAAGTCCTCCAACTTAAAAGAAGATGTAACCCTGAAGCAAAAGTTAGAACACTGTAATTTGGGTTGCATTCACTTTATTAAAGACTTAACGTGTGACCTAATATTTTTTTCTAAACTTCTCCACTATCTGGTGAAAATGATGATCCCAGGCTCAGAAACCTCACTGTTGATGGGGAATTTTTGAAAGGTATAAACAAGGAAGTGACACGGACAGATTATTAGCTGTATGTGTTTTCTTCCCCAAACGAAAAATTCCTTGGTGGATTAGACTGTGCCTTATTTGTGTATATCCAATATTTATTAGTTAATTAATCTTCTTGTCCATGTACGCATCAAATTCTTTTACGAACATATTATGTGTCAGGCAGTGTTTTAGGCCTGCAGATAAAATACGGAAAGGCAACAGACAAGTCTCTTCCCCAGAAAGCTTATATTCTAGGAAGGGAGACAGCCGCTGAGCAAATAAATGAAGCAATAAAAATCCAGATAATAAATGCATGAAGAAAACAAAGTAGGCTAAATGTATAGAGAATATATGGAGGTATGTGCAGGAATAAGCCCTATTTTGGGTAGGGCTGTGAAGGGAAGCCTTTGTGAAAAAGTGGTATTTGAACAGAGAACCGAATGAGAAAGTACCACCTGTGTGAATGTCTGGGGAAAGTGGAATAGCAAATACAAAAAAGAAACAGCAAAGGAAATCCCTCCGAAGTGAGAATGGCCTCAATTTGTTCAGCAATTGGCAAGAAGGTCCATGAAGTTGGATCATAGAGAGAAAGGGAGAGAGTGGCATGAAATGAAGGCATAGGAGTGTGCAGGGCTGGGTCGTGCAGAGCCTTGTAGATCTGGGTGAGGAGTTGGGATTTAATTATACATGTACTGAAAAGCCACTGGGGACTCCTGTGCAGAGGAGCAACGTACCCGATTTGTTTTTAAGAGACCACTCTGGCTGTTGGGTGGCAAGTGGATAGCTTCAAGAAAGAATTGAATATTATTATGACACTCTGTTATGGGCATAAACGTCATGGTTACGTGAGGTAGATTGAGTGTTCCAAGAGCACAGAATGGAAAAACATTCCATTCAGCCATATCTCTGGGATACCGTCATGATCCGAAAGGACTCAGTTAATCTCTTTGAAGGGAACAGTTCCTTTGAGACGCAATTCCTGTTGGATGACGTCCCATGTTGTTGGCAAGAGTCTGTAAAACACCTTTCCTTCAAACCATCTCAGACATGGTAGTCCAGGAGGACTCAGCTACTGCATCTTAATTGCTGTCATCATAAACAGTTGCATCTGGTTGCTGGAGTGACAGACACTAGAGTCCGTGTTCCATACCTGTGGTAACTGGAACATCATTTTCTATTATGTTCTATTTTGTGCTGACAGACAAATGATTAATTAGCACAATCAGCATCTCTCCTTGAAAATGGCCATGGATCAGTGTGTTCCTCTCCATCATGTAATTGAATCAGAGCCCACACACCTGTTTCCACTTCTTTTAAACAAACACCTGCCCAGTAACCAACACAAAGCAATAGTAAATCTCAACCTGCCTTGTGCATAAGTACATCTTTCAGCTTGACCTAATCAATGCTGAAAGCTATGAAAACACGGGTCCCAGAGAAGACTGCTGCCTGATCCTCACATGTAATCAGAGTGTCGGCAGCTCTGGCCCCATTCAGGCTGCGTGACAGGGCTGGCCATGGCTATACTGCAGACTGACTCAGAGTTTGGCTCTGGGGTCAGACCGGCCAGGAATTGCACTTGGTTTTCCAGTTGTGTGACATTGAGCGATTCACCTAACCCCGTAAGTCTCCGTTTCCTCCTCTATAAACTTGGGATAATGACCCTTACGACAAACGTTTGTTGTTTTCCTACATGTAAAAGGTTCAAGACAGTACTCACCACATAGTAAGCAAGTGTTAGCATTGTTTACCATGACAAAGGGATATTAGAAACAATTAGATTGGCAAATTTCGGTTCTGGTTAAGATGAAGAAACTGCATGCCACCCTATCGTTTCCCCTGATTACAACCCAAAGTCCTGAACAGAATACATGAAACAACTATCTGAAGACTCTGAAAAATATAGAATAGCAAGCCAACAGGGGAGGAGAATAAAAAACTCAAAGGACACACCTTTCGAGAAGAGTCTCTGCTTCTTCTTTCCTCCCGTATTTGCTGGCATAGATTCCACGGCAGCCTGAATCTTGAAGCTGTGCAGTCAGGGCGAGCAGAAGATGCTGCAAGAAAAATTCTCTCTTGGGCCAGAAGGCTGGGAAAGGAGTCCCTGGGAAAGAGAGAGGTTTACCTCCTCAATCCCTACTTCGGGTGTGCCTGAGTAATGTAGTGGCATATCTGTGGCAGTGGCAATAAGCAGCAACAGTGGAGACGGATAGGGGTAGCAGCCACAGCAACAGGTGGTTCGAAGGCTCTTTCCTCTTGCTACTTGGCTCCGAGGTAGACCTAGTTTCAGGAAGTTCATTATAGTGCATGGATGCTAAAACCATGGCTCTCCATGAAAAAGGGCTCCTAGGAGTCAGAGAATGTGGGGGATTCACAGAAAAGAGGTCGCTGGAGAAAGGGATCCTTTAAGTCTGCAAAGTCTTGGGCTCATCACGAACCATGCACGCATAGAACTTGACCATAAGCAACACAGCAAACACTCCGAGGACTGACCTACAGTGTAGACCGCCATCCAGGTTTCAGACTGAGCCCTGGATGGTGCATGCACAGGGGAGGCCAGATAATACAGAAAGTTTGTCAATATTAAATTGATATTGGAGCCACAGCATGCGGGTGGGTCAGGACTGTGGTCTGAACTTAACCAGGTTGCAAACAAACAAACAAACAAACAAACAAAAAACAACACTCCCCAGAAAAATTTTAACCCAGAGTTAAGCCCAGAACCCAGAGTTTCATGGACATAATATGAAAATGCCTGGGATACATTCCGGAATTACTTGACATACAAAGAATCAGGGAAATGTTAGCAACCTTCAAGAGAAAACATATTCAACAAACACAAAGTCCAAGATGACCCAGATGTAGTAATAATCGGACACAGACTTTAAGAACCTCTTACAATGATGTGCATGAAGTAAGTGTGAACACTCCTGGAAAGACAGAAATTCTCAGCCAAAACATAGGAGGTGTATCAGGAACCAAATGGGAATTTTGAACTGAAAGATACTATAACAGAAGTAGAAAGTCCACTGTAGCACCACAAAAGCAGGATGGAGATGAGTAAGAAAAGAATCAATAATGGGACACCTGAGTGGCTCAGTTGGTTAACCATCTGACTCTTGATTTTGGCTCAGGTCATGATCTCATGGGTCATAAGTTTGAGCCCTGCATTGGGCTCTGCTCTGACAGTGCAGAGCCTGCTTGGGATTCTGTCTTTCTCTTTCTCTCTGTCCCTTTCCTGCTCTGTCTCTCTCTCAAAATAAATAAATAAGCTTAAAAAATACTTAAAAAAAAAGAATCCATAAACTTTATGGTAGATCAGTAAAAATTATCCAATCTGAAAAACACAGAAGAAAAAAAAGTTTGATAAAATATGCACAGAGCCTCAAAGAGCTGTGGGACAGTATCAAAGCTTCTTTTTTTTTTTAATATGAAATTTATTGTCAAATTGGTTTCCATATAACACCCAGTGCTCATCCCAACAGGTGCCCTCCTCAATGCCCATCACCCACCCTCCCCCTCCCTCCCAATCCCCATCAAACCTCAGTTTATTCTCAGTTTTTAAGAGTCTCTTATAGTTTGGCTCCCTCCCTCTCTAACTTTTTTTTTTCCCCTTCCTCTCCCCCATGGTCTTCTGTTAAGTTTCTCAGGATCCACATAAGAGTGAAAACATATGGTATCTTTCTTTCTCTGTATGACTTATTTCACTTAGCATAACACTCTCCAGTTCCATCCATGTTGCTACAAAAGGCCAGATTTCATTCTTTCTCATTGCCACGTAGTATTCTATTGTGCATAGAAACCACAGTTTCAAAGCTTCTTATTTTGATGTTGTTGCAATCCTGGAAGGTGAGGAGAAAGAAATGGTGCAGAAATATATTTGATGACATAATGGCTGAAAAACTTCCAGATTTGAAAAAGGACATGTATTTGCAGATGAAAGAAGTTCAGCAAACCTCACATAGGAAAAATTTGAAGAAAGCCGTTCTCTGATTCATCATAATCAAAGAACAGAGAAAACAAAGCCAAAAATCTTAAAAAGGCCAGATAAAAACAACACGTTACACATAAGGAATCAGTGATTCAAACGAGGGAAACTCTCTTATCAGAAACCATGGAGGCAAAGCAAAAACAAAAAAAGAAAACAGTGGAATAACATTTTAAAGCGTCATAAGAAAAATACCATCAGTGCTGATTTCCAAGCCCTCTGAAAATATCACTCAGGATTTTTTTTCACCAAATGCCCCTATCATGTTCCAGGTATAGTGCTCTGTACAAACAATTTTACAAAATAAGGACTCAATACCCCTCTTCAAGAAACTTACTCTGGGCGGGGGGGTGGAGGGTGTGGGGGGGAGGGCGGTGGCGGCCTGGGTGGCTCAGTCAGTTAAGCGTCTGACTTCGGCTCAGGTCATGATCATTGTGGTTTGTGAGTCTGTCATTGGACTCTGTGATGACAGCTTGGAGCCTGGAGCCTACTTCAGATTCTGTGTTTCCCTCTCTCTCTGTCCCTCCCCTGCTTGCACTCTGTCTCTCTTAAAAATAAATAAACATTAAAAAAAATTTTTTTTTTAAGAAACTTACTCTGAAGTCCAGGGGAAGGTGGGAATGTGAACGATTAAGTGCCATGTAGACTTTAGGTAAGGATAGAGTCCATGTGGGGTACCTATTATGTGGATACTTATTATGTTTCTTAATTCTTCTAAACTACACACTTGTAAAATAGCCCCCAATACTTTACATTTTAAAAAAGAAAAATGCAGATGTCCTGTGACTCATGTACATTGTCATCAACAAATAAGCAATTATTGAAGGATAATGGGAATAAAGAAAATGTAGGTGTAATTTAGGAATTGTTGTCTTTCCCTTCCATTTTCCTTTCCATTTTCCTGAGCTCTTAAAGTACCCCCAAAGGGAAAAGTCCTCAATAGGATTCAAATAAGAAACCACCTTCGATGCAGAGGGCTCTTCCTTTACTTAACTGAGGGCAGATTCAGAGAGGGCACATCCCATACTAAGCCTCTGGCCAACTAATGTTTTAAAATTAGACTATTAGAGACTGAGTTTGGTTAGAGAAAGATGCCATCTGTATTTTGGCTTCTGTTCATATTCTCTCAATTTTCAAAAAAGGTAATTTGACATCATTTTTAATAACCCACAATCCCTGCAAAGTATGGCTGTTGTTATTTTAATTATAATTTGAAATTAGATATGCAACCCACCAACCCACAATAAAACACTCTGAAGCTTTTCTTCTCAAAGGGAAGCTACTTTTAATCTTTAACCTCTGCACAAATGTCCCGTTTTATTTGACTAGTGTTATGCCACAGAAACGGATTACTTTCTCAACAAAGAAAAAACCCAAAGAAAATAGACCAGGTTTTCACATAATGAGAAAGTCTTCTCTCTTCTTTTTTTCTCAACAGAATTATTCCTTTTGAAGACAAAATAACTCTGGTCCTGTGGACAAAAATCCACATATAAGGGAAAATCTGTTAAATGAAATCTAATGGGATACTTTTGTGGGAAATGTTTATCTGTGGACCAAAAAAAAAGTACTTTCCTAGACAAAACTACATAGCCTATGCATATGCTGTGGTTTGAAGCAATCTTCAAGGTTTTATCTTTTTTGTCTCTACCTTGCAACCTGGGTCTTCACTCATGCATAACAAAACCAAGGAAAATATGTGACTTGAGTTACCAATATTGTTTCTCAAGCCAGTCTTCTCTGTTCAAAGCTTTGGCCTTGAATACAGAAATAGAATCTGGATAGAATGAAGTTAATACAGGGAAGCAACTCCTGTCCTTTGATATAGAAGAGGTTAAATTGTTTTCTTGCCAATTTCTAAATTTGAAAATAATCTGGTAGTATGGTTTGACCTTTTCCTTTTTTGCCAATGAAATGAAATGAAATGACTCCAACCCTGACTTGGGTTTCAAAATTAAAAAGCGTGTGCTATGTTTCTTAAAATTTTTTTCTTAATGTTTATTTATTTCTGAGAAAGAGAGAGCGAGCAAGCAGGGGAGGGTCAGAGAGAGAGGGAGACACAGAATCTGAAGCAGAGTCCAGGCTCTGAGCTGTCAGCACAGAGCCTGACGTGGGGCTTGAACCCACGAACCTTGAGATCATGACCTGAGCCGAAGTCGGACACTTAGCCAACTGAGTCACCCAGGTGCTGCAAGAGTTTGCTATGTTTTTAACTTCCTATAAATATTTTTGCAACGATCTCCTCTGTTTTTTAAATATGTGATCTGGGTTTTCCTGAATATAGTCAACTTGAATACAGTCAACATTCAAAGAAAGAGAATTCAGGATCTCGGGACTTGATGATAGAACAAAAAGACTCCCCAGAAAATCATTCAGAGACTGCAAAGGACCTGTTGCCCTTATTCCTGGCAGTGGGGCAAGTGGCAGTAAGCTAAGAGTTTTTGGATGGTAGGTTCTTGAGGGTTCCTGTGTGGTGGCAGTCATTTCCTTGTATGAAAGCAACTCAGAACCTGTATCTGAACGTATGAGTCATGTGTGATTAGCATAGTACAGCACTTTTCAAATTTTTCTGTAGAAACGAGATTTTTTTTTAAAGGAAAATCTCTATTAAAGCCCAATATGAAATGTAGTCAAAAGCAGGGCTACTCTGGCTGATTTGGATCCATCAGTGAGCTCCACATAAGCCCCAAGCCTTGGCAGAGCCACAAAGGGGAATCACTGGCAAAGCAGGGAATCAGAGAGTCAACTCAATCTCTTACCAGTTGCCGGAACTTAGACAATTTACAACCTTCTTGAGTATGTGTGTGTGTGTGTGTGTGTGTGTGTGTGTGTGTGAGCTTGTGTTCATTCTCCTCTTTCAGGATTGTTGTAAAGATGAGTGAAAATACACACACAATATCTAGCCCAGTACCTTGCATGGAGTAGATATTAAAAAGTTGCTTCTATTCTCATTATTATCAACAGGATCCTAATCATACCGAGCCAGACTCAGTATGGAAGCATACTGAACCATGTTCCAGGCTTGTTCTAAAGGGCATTAATGTATGCATTAATTCTGGTAATTTATAGATGGTGATACTGCGGCTTAGGGGGTTACAGTAGTTTACCCAACACAGAGATAAGTAGTCGAGTCGGATTTAAGCTTCAAACCCTGGATGTAACTCCAGAGCTTGAGTCCCTAACTCCAGCATGCCATTGTCTATTAATGATAAAGCAGAAGACTCAGTGTGTAGGTCCATCTCTCCATATCTTCACTCCCTCACTGTTCAAATGGGGAATACTCCCCTCAGCACTGTGAGACTCAAACGAGATAAAGTTTGTCACATGCAAAAGACTCCTAGTTTTATATAAACAAATGGCGTCCTGCATGGTCAGTCCATTTTATCCGCTTTGATCATATCAGCTAATAACCACCAAATCTTAATTTCCATCTGTTTTCTGTGGAATCAACTCAAGACAAAAGCATGTCTGAAATTTGTTAAAATACATCTGGACTCCAAAGTGGAATCTTATTTAGCTTTAAGCTAGGTTCTCAGGAAAAAAAAAATGTTTTCCAAGCCTAATGAGCAGTTTTGCTGTGAACCCACTTTTGAGAACAAGAGATTGTAATGTAAGTGCTTGGCAGGGGACATTGTGTATCACACTGAAATAAAGACATAGGCCAGCAAGGTATGCCCGAAGATTCGAGGTGGAAGGCATTTTCTTTGCTGGGTAACTCCAGAAAACACCTTGACATCCTGTCCATACCCACAATGTTTTATGATATATTAAGTTGAGCAAATTGATACCAGAGTGATGCACTGTAGCAGCTATAAATACCATGATATGCACATGAATTTGTTTGTTGTTTTTAACATTTATTTATTTTTTTAAATATGAAATTTATTGTCAAATTGGTTTCCATACAACAGCCAGTGCTCCAGTGGTGCATTCAGTTAGCGCACGGTACTTATACACATGAATTTTCGAAGTTTATTTATGGAGAAGGTGGAAGAACGAAAGACAGGTGACATCATAAGGTCAGAGTTTTTGAGTTACCTGAGCGCTTGTTGTGGATTCTATCCTTGAGAGACTTTCTTCGTATCTTCGGGTGCTATAAATAATATTCAAACACTCAGCCTTGCATTTACTTTTAATGTTTACATTGTAAAGGAAAATTGCCTAATTGCTCACCTTCCTAGAATGTTTGTGTTGTATCCTCTGGGTGGAACAACTGTATACATTGAAAAGAAATTTCCATAATTTTTGTAATTGGCTACTTTATACAGACGTTTCCTGCAAGAGAATGAAGGTGTTCGATGGAGGAAACAAACAATCCTTACCCTGACCTACCTAATCAAATATGTATATTTAATCTGTTTCATCACATTTGGAATAAGACTTTTGGGAAAGGAAGGAAAACAGAACAAAGTCATCTGTTTACTGCTTCTCTATAAATAAAGATGAAACTGATGAGCAAGGTAGAAGTCAATGCTGTAAAAACAGAAATAAAGTCCACATGTCATTTTTTCTTTCTTTTCTCTCCTAATTTTGTTATTTAGTGACTGTTGCAACCAAATGGATTGTGAAAGACTTCTTTAGCTGAGAGGGGTGGTATAGAAAGGAAAAGGGGAAATCAAATAGTCCTTAGAAAACAGCAGGGAAAGATTGAATTGTAAGGTAGCCTGTCTAGAACAACAATTCTCAGTTTTAACTGCAAATCAGAATCATCTGAAGAACCTTAAAAATTTGTAGATACCTGGATCCCATCCCTGGGAATTCTTATTTAATTGATCTGGGGTGGGGCTTCAATGTCAGTATTTTTTAAAGCTCCCCAGTGAGTTTAAAGGGTATTCAAGATGGAGAACCACTGTGGACACCAGCAGTAATCCACAGATCCCCAGGTGGCCTGGGTTTCCAGAGGTCTCATGTCTATGAGAGGAAGGGCATGAGCTATGGAAGATATAGCATTGGCAATCAGGTCATCGGGGGCTGAAGACAGTCATGGTTCTGGAGAGATGGGCAGCCTCTCCACATCCTGGTTCCCTGTTTGTGCTCTTTGTTGGAAAGTTAGGAGACTAAGTAAGGAAATGCCATGAGATGTTTAGCGATCCTTGGGGTTTCCATATGCTACCCTTCATCTGAAGGCAACAGGTCTCCTTTTCCTCCTCCATCATATCTGAAGTCATCTGGCTGATTATCCAGGCAGAAACCACAGCAAACTTTCCAAAGCCTACATTGGAGAAATAAAGATAAACCAGGGAGCCTGGAGTCTGACCCAGACAAAGAGGAAAAAGCTTAAAAATTTTAGAAAAAGACAATTTAGGGGGATATATATGCAATATAACAGGAGCCAAGTTGGGGCTGGAAGCTGAACCATCATGTAGGAGCCAAAACAGGGATGTACTAAAGGGAAATGAGGCAACGGGAGATACAGAGAGGGGCATAATAATGGCAAGACACAGAGTTTTTTTGGTGCAAGACTGCTCTGGGAAGTATGATCTTGTGACTTCTCTCTAAGTCTCTAGGATATCCTAAAAGTTCTTGCTGGGCCAGTGTAATTTGACCCAAGCGATGCATGAGGGAGACCAATTTGGCAGAGGCCAGTATAGCTCAGAGGGAAGGAAGCTAGAGGCAGTTAGGAGGCCCCTCTGTTGGGTCTTCACTGGGTAACAGGTTCTGAAGGGGCTTGTGGGAATGGCATTACGGCAGTAAACTCAGCAGTGATGTGTTCATTGATTCTGGGGGAAGAGAGTGAAGGAGGATGAGGCGACAACATGAATTTGTGGTTCTGAGTCTGCATGTCAAGGAGAACAGTAATGCCATCAACAGAGAGTATCAGGAAGATGAACTGATTCGGGAAATAACAGGATAAGTGTTAGATGCTGAGTGAGACATACAGGCAGGTCTTCCGGGTGAAACTATCTGACAGAGAGTAGAAAGTGCTGGATAGGAATTCCAGAGAGGGCAGGAACTGGAGCTAAAGATGCTTGTAGACTGAGTGTGTATATTGGGGAAGTGGGTGTGGAGAGAGAAAAAGAAGAGACTGCGGGATGGTCCAGAGGGTAGGAGAGGTCTACTGAAGCCAACGGTTTCTGAAAAGCAAGGAGGATGAAGCATGAGAAGGGCTAGGCGACCCATTCTGGTAGTGGGGGGTCTCAAAAGAATTAGCCTCCTAGTTTCTGTGCTAGGAAGTGACCTCCACTTGCCCATCTTATACAAATTATAACTTCTCTCAAGGGGTTACTTTTTCCATGAGGTTTTTCTGACGATTCCATTCCTCGATTATTCCCTGTTCCTTAGCATTCCTTCAGTACTTCAAGCCTGCCAATGCATCCTGCATTTCCCTGGGATGGCGGCCTCACACACCTCTCCGGCTGCACGCAAGCAGCTTGACACTTTCTCACCTCAGGGATTATACCAATGGTGTCATGACCGGAAGTGCTGCCCAGCTGCAAGTCCCCGGCGGTGTGTTCTCCACAGGCAGTCCGCGTGATTTTTAGATGTAACCCTGACTATATGACAATCCTGTTTAAAACCTGTAATGGCTTCCACATGGAAGAAGGATCTGCTCTCAGACTCTGGTGCACAATGGGTCCCGTGGACTTCGTCTCCCTCCGTGCTCCCATCACTCATGTGCTCAGCGACTCCAGCTGTTTTTGTCTCAGGGCCGTTAAGGTTCCCATTCCTTCTGCTTTAAAGGTTCTTTCCCCAGAATTTCACATGGCTTCCTCTTCCTCACTCTTTGGGTCTTAGTCAAATAGCCTCCTGTCAGCAAGGTCTTCCTTGTCACCCTCAGGAGTGCCATATGCTTTTCTTCCACACCACCCCCTACGTTGTTCCCACACTATCCTCTCCAATGGCATTTGTCAATATTGAAATTATCTTACTCGTTTGTTGTTATTTTCTCTCTTTGTCTAACATCTTGGCTACCAAGATACATATTCCCTGTGCCAGGAACACAGTAGGTGCTCATTAATTCTGTATTGAATGAATATTGAAATATTGAGTTTCTCCTGGGTTCAACAACAGTAGAATATATGTATATTTAAGTAGGCTTCATGCCCCAATACGGGGCTTGAACTCATGACCCTGAGATCAAGACCTGAGCTGAGATCAAGAGTCAGAGGCCTAACTGACTGAGCTACCCAGTCATCCCCAGAGTAGAATATTTAAAAAAAAAAATTTTTTTTTAATGTTCATTCTTTTTTGAGAGAAAGACAGAGAATGAGCAGGGGAGGGGCAGAGAGAGAGCGAGAGAGAGAGACAGACAGACAGACAGAATCCAAAGGAGGCTCCAGGCTCTGAGCTGTCGGCACAGAGACCGACGCTGGGCTAAAACTCATGAACCCCAAGATCATGACCTGAGCCAAAGTCAGACACTTAACCGACTGAGCCCCCCACCTGCCCCCCAGAGTAGAATGTTTTCAAAAATAGCTGAAGAAGAATTGATAGACACCTTTTGGGGGGAAATTTAGAGTTCCTTGTCTGGTGAGAATGTGCTCTTATGTTTTGCAGGAAGGTCATCAAAACGGCTCTGATCTAGAGGAAGTCATTTGTATCCTTTTCTCCAATAGGACAATTTGACAAAGGGACTGGACCTGACTCAGCCTGAGCTGGAGGAGTCATCCTGGTGTTGCTCTTCCAGGTGGGTGGGGAACAGGCAGCTGTATGGGTCACGCTTGAGCCGGGAACCTGCTGGTATTCATCCAGAAGAAAGGCAACCTGGGAGGCCATGGCTGAGTGGATTTTAGCACACGAAGTCTGGCCATCGTTTTCTTCTGTCCAGTTACAGTGATGCAGATTTGTATAGTGTTTCCATTGTTCCTCTGTGAGAAGCTCAAACTGCTACAAGGAAAATAAGAAAAGAAAGAGAGGACAATTTACCATATTTGTGCCAAATAACTAAGCCAGACTTGTGGGAAAGGTACTCATGGGCAGGGAATTCTCTAGAGTGGGCTCTGTGAGCTAGCAGGAGCTTCTGGAAGTGACTAAGCCACACTAGCTCAAAAGTTGTGTTTCTTTTTCTCTTTGGGGAAATGGCTAATAATATTTATCTCTTATTTACAAGGCAGGAGGAAAGATTGGCATAGGAATTAGATGACCTGAGTTCTAATCCTGCACTGCCATCAGCTAGGCAGCCACGTGGCCTTGAGCTAAGTGATGCACTTTTCTGGGCTTCAGTTTCTTTATATTTAAAATAGAGGCATTGGCACATAACCCTAGCATCTGAAATGAATGTGCAATCAGGTTTTGATTTAACGCATCCCTCCTATGGTGGGCAGGATGTGATCAATCTTCACACCCCACTGCCTCGTACCAATGGAATCTCGTCTTTGATTTGCCGAGCCCGGTCTCCTAACTGAAACTCCAGCTCCTCCACCTGCTGCCGCAGGGCCTGGCGTAGAGTCTGCAGTTGCTCTGCCTCTTCCCTGCACGGAAAGAATAGAAAATCACCAAATTTCACATCACCTCCAAGCGCAGTCCTCCATCGTCCCTCTCAAGGTGGAGGTCACTCCTCTGACATTTCTCTTCTCTTCTTTTCTCTTCTCCTCTTTTCTTTTTCCTTTCCTTTCCTTTCCTTTTCTTTTCTTTTCTTTTCAGTTTATTTATTTTGAGAGAGAGAGAGAGAGAGAGAGAGAGAGAGAGAGAGAGAGAAGAATCCCAAGCAGGCTCCGCAAGGTCGGCGTGGAGCCCAAGGCAGGTCTCAAACCCACAAACCATGAGATCATGACCTGAGTTGAAACCGAGAGTCCGAAGCTTAACCGACTAGTCACCCAGGTGCCTCACTCCTCTGGCATTTCTTAAAAGGGAATGTCACCTTCTTTATTTGTATCAGTTGCAGACATAGGTATATTACCAGGGCAGGTTTTCTTTCTTTTAAAATGTTTTTTTTTTTTTTTTAATTTATTTATTTTTGAGAGACAGAGTTTGAGCAGGGGAGGGGCAGAGAAAGAGAGAGACACAGGACCAGAAGCAGGCTCCAGGCTCTGAGCTGTCAGCGCAGAGCCCAACGCGGGGCTCGAACCCGCAAACCATGGGATCATGACCTGAGCTGAAGTCGGATGCTCAACCGACTGAGCCACCCAGGCGCCCCAGGTTTCCTTTCTTTTTTAAACAACTCTATTGCAGAATAATTTGCATCCCACAAAATTTACCTATTTTAACAGTATACTACAATGATTTTTAGTAAAGTTGCCAAGTGATATCTCTCACCACCAGGCAGTTTAGGAATGCTTCCATCTGCCCCATAAAAGCTGTGCCCCTTAACAGTTGAACCCTATTCCCACCCTTCAGGACCAGGCAATGGCTAATCTACTTTTGGGATATATGCTTTTAATCTATGTGAAAATAATGCAGATTTTCAACATTTACATTTGCATAAGTCCCATTGACATCAATTGAAGATATCCTGCTGGCCACCCCTCTTCCCAGCTGACTGCCCATCCTCTGACTTCAAATAGCCTTGGCCTTAAAGAGTAAGTGTTGCTATCTAGCAAATAGCTCTCACTGACTCCCACTGAGAAAGCAAAGGACAAGAACAGGAAAGCAAAGGAAAAGGACTCATTTCTCATTAATCCTGCTCCCTGGTGCTCATCTGTCCTGCCCTGATTACCTTTCCTTGCTCCAGGTGTGTGGGCTGCTACTTACTTTTATGACTCTCTTCAATAATTACCTTTCCTCCTCTGACATGTCCCTGTAAAAGAGTGCCTGCTGTCCCGTAAGGTGCCGTTCAATTTCCTCTAAATGCTCCCGGAAACACTGGCACACCGTCTTCATGGCTTCCATCTCCTGGACTGTGCACTGAGAACAATTAGAAAAGAGCTGAGAAGGGAGTCCTTCCTGATTCACTGCAAGAGCTCACCATGGCCGAGCCTGCCTTCCCACCTGGGCTCCCTGGTCTGCAGTGGAGCCCTATTGCTAATGTGTGGGGGAGAAAAGAGGGAAAGGCCAGCCTTTGGCTTCTCCAGGCTAGTGGAGGCAATACTGGTCTGGGACAGAAGAGCAGCTGTTATAGGACGGCCCTTGGTGGCATCATGTCCCAGAGACAGAAAGGCTGTCTGGAGGACTAGGTGATGTGGGGGTGCGAGGATGTAGATAAGGGAGAGCAGTAGACAAACGCCCAGAGCGAGGGCTTGTGCTTAGAAAAGTTGAGTCTTGTTAAATCTTGTTTAATTTGGGTGCTGAATACTGCCTCACTCTGAATCTCAATAACATTGAACACATCTGTCTGGATGGTATGTGTTTGATTAGAGAGAGTCTGCTTAGAATATTTTTTTATTAGTCTTAGCCCTGCTTAACCACAATCCCTGGTGGTGAAATCTGCAGGATCAGCTCCATGTAGCTAACAAGCTCATCTGGAGTAAGGCAGACATAGATGAGGCATCCCACTCTCTTCATGAAATGAATCTAGAATTGAACTCTGTCTATTCTCCCTATCCTGCTCCTTATTGCTCCTGATGTGAATCGTTCCTTAAATCGTACTTTCTCTGCATGACTGTGCTTCTGCCTTGGTTTCCTAATTTATGTATCTTCCCGCAGCCCCGAAGCCCAGTCCATTTGTCAGGAACCTCACGATTTGCTGAATTTTTACTAGTTACCCGCCTAGTTTTCCAGCCCAGGTTGGATCATGCTTTGAATAGATGCATGATCCAGAACCCCAGCATCTCCATCCATCTGACTTTAAGTGACATTAATGCTTTTTAGGCTGTAATGCTCTCTCTCCCAGGCCTGGTAGAGCTTCTGGAAAGCTCTTTAATTTTTTTTTAATGTTTATTTATTTTTGAGATACCAAGAGAGACAGAGCATGAGGATGGGGGGCAGGCAGAGAGAGGAGATACAGAATCTGAAGCAGGCTTCAGGCTCTGAGCTGTCAGTACAGAGCCCATATGGGGCTTGAACTCACGAATGGTGAGATCATGACCTGAGCCGAAGTCGGATGCTGAACTGACTCAGCCACCCAGGCACCCCTGGAAAGCTCTTTAAAAGAAGCTGATTTTTATGGCAGCCCTCTTTCAACTTCCTCTTATTCCTTCCACAGAGACTGGTCTTACAACTGTGTTAATTCCTCTTAGCCCTGTTTTTAGGAAGTCTCAGATTTCTTACTCTTGTCCCCAAAACGCCATGGTCAAATCCTGGCAGCCTCATGGTTATTTTTACTGAAATTGTCATAATGGATATACTTTCCTTCAAGTGATGTTTTTCTACTGAAAATTCCTCATCATTTTGCTTTGAGAGTTCAGTTTTGATTCCGTCCTCTAATATTTTTACATGAAAAACATACTTTACATGGCAAAACTCTCAAATTACTTTGGCTTCAGTGTGAGTACATTCGAACCAGGTAGAGGAGTCTTTGAACTGTTATTGATGTTGACAAGCATGCTTGAAAGGTGACCTCAGTAGGGCTCTTGAAAACCAGAAAAATCTTAGAGGCCACGGAGGGCTCTTATTATAGAGAAGTGTTCTGAAACGGAATGGCAAACTGACTTGTCCAAGGTCAAAAAAGGGCAGATTTCAAGCGCAGGTATCCTGATTCATTTATTCTCTTCTCAAGATCTAACTGAGTTATAGCAGGGATTATTAACTACAGTGTAGCTGGACACAGAGAGAAGTTATTCGTTTCTTAAGAGTGAGTTGTTTGAATGGTCCTAATTGACAAGTTCTAGGGATGGTGAGGCCAGGGGCATGGAAATATGGCGCTCAAGTAGGCTGAGCATTAGAGACATTAAATATTATGCTTCATCTAGTTATTTTAGGGTAACCCTTTGTGATTGGAAGGCATGCAGGGCTGGGATTTAGGAATAACTGATGGCCATATTTGGTCCCTCAGAAGGGAGTGATGCGGAAGATTCTGAAACACTGCCATCTTCTGGTCATTTGGAAATACTAAAGCTACATTTCAGCTCTAGAACAGGTATAGAAGTCGTTTCAGAGAAAAGGAAAAATTTCGGCAAGGAAAACAAAAAAGAAGTGTTTTGAACTCTTTTTTCCAATATAAGTGTTGGGTTGTAACCCAAGGTTAATTGAAGGTCTACTTTGATGACCCAAGCCCATTAAAACAGACTTTAACTTCAATAGTAAGAGCAACAGCACCAGAAAACATTGAAACTTCACTTTTGAGTTGGCTCCGATTACCTTCTACGTTCTGTGTATGCTTCCTTTTTATTTAAATCTAAATAATAAACATTATAGAAGCATTTTCTAATATCTAAAAATCTTTTTCAGATAATATCATTTTCTCTCCTGGAGAGTTTTTTTAAATTAATAAATTATTATGAAGAATTCACACACATATATAAGAATTAATCATGCCTACAAACCAGTATTTTAGATGACCCACAGGACAACAAAAATGGAATCTGCCAATTAGTCAAATGAGTCTCTGCACAGTTACATATTTCTCTGTAAGGGGATGAGATGGGGATTTTTTCTGAGTCTTTTATCTAAAATTGCACTTACTTTCAATGCGCAGTTGGAACTTCCATTGACAGGTAAGAGATAGTACCTATCCCTGCCTATAATCTTCATGTGGTTCAAGATCCATTTTCCAGATAATTTTTTTTATAAATAATTTTTGTAGTCCTAGTTAGCACTTAGCATCTGATTTAGAGACATTTTTCTCCAGAATATTTTTCAGGCCTTACAAACCCAGACTCACCCACCATAGATGGCTTTTCTCTTCATTCTTGAGTTTGTTCTTCAGTTTAAGTAGCCTCCTCTCATGGGTGAATGCATTCCCCCATTTTTACTTGCTTTTCTGCAAGTGTGTGTGTGTGCATGTGTGTATACCCGCACGTAAGTATAATAATGCACGTGTGTGTTGATTATTTTCTTTGAATGTATGTTTGTGGTTCCTTGAATCTAAATATGGAGAAATGCACTATCATCTAATAAAACCTGACATGCCATGCGTTTCAGGATGTATAATGTCAGATCAAGTTGTTGTAAAAATAGCATCAAAATTTTTTTTTTAATGTTTATTTTTGAAGGAGAAAGAGACAGAGTATGAGCGGGAGAGGGACAGAGAGAGCGGGAGACGCAGAATCTGAAGCAGGCTCCAGGCTCCCAGCTGTCAGCACAGAGCCCTACATGGGGCTTGAACCCGTGAGATCATCACCTGAGCTGAAGTTGGACTCTTAACTGACTGAGGCACCCAGGCGCCCCCTCATTTTTTTTTTTTTTTTTTTTTTTTGGATAATTGTGAATTCTAGGAGGAGAGCAGGCTAAGGTAATGTGAGACAAGGTTTTAGAAGACATGAGCTGGTTGTATGGACACTCTCATTTAAACGCCTACTCATTTGAAAGCCACACACAAGTCTAAAGATGGTCATTGTGCATAATGAGATGCAAAACCCCTGTATTTTCTGCAGAAGTGCTGATGTCTCATAGTGTCAAGTGAAGAGAAAGGTCTATTTCCAGTTGCCAGATCTCTCCACACAGCTGGGTCTACGTGGGCCCAAGGTCATCTGTTAACACCAGCTAGAGAAATGAGGAGGGCTCTGTCTGCATGGAGGGTCACTCACCCGTGGAGGTGGCCCAGGCTTAATCGGTGGTCCTCGTTCTAATCAGTGTCTTCCTGCCTGGCTTCCAGAGCCAGTCCTTATCCTGTACCTGGCTCTGAGCTTCCCCCCATGCTATGTCTCAGAAGCAGCCATACAATTAGCATTTTCTAGGGCTTTCTGTGTGCTGGGCACTGTTTTGAGTGCCTGAGTGTGCTGAGTGCTTCACAAGCAATCTCTCACTTAACCTAAAACAAGCCTGTGTTGGTGGCATGAACAGTCTCCCTATTTTACAAAACAGGCTCAGAGAGCGTTCATACCTTGTGCTAGATTATTCAGCTAAGTGAATTTAGGACAGAGAACTGTTCAGTCAGACTGAATTGGAGATAAGTACAGATGCGTTACTGTTTATAACCTTACACATGACTTTATTGTTCTAGATCCCTCTGTAAATGGGGATTAATAATGAAATTTGCCTCCTTACTTCAGAAGGTGATTGATTGGATGCATCAGATAAGAAGAAATTTGAGGGCATATATGGTAAGCTATAAAACACTTTACAGAGGGGCGCCTGGGTGGCTCGGTCGGTTGAGCGTCCGACTTCGGCTCAGGTCATGATCTCACGGTCCGTGAGTTCGAGCCCCGCATCAGGCTCTGTGCTGACCGCTCAGAGCCTGGAGCCTGTTTCGGATTCTGTGTCTCCCTCTCTTTCTGCCCCTCCCCTGTTCATGCTCTGTCTCTCTCTGTCTCAAAAATAAATAAACGTTAAAAAAAAAATTAAAAAAAAAAACACTTTACAGATACTACTCATGATCTGAGATAGAAAGGCATGCCCTCAGTGCCCGCATTCAGGAGGCCTGAACATTATCCCCAACGTGGTATCACTCCATCTGTCTTCCCGTCTTTGCAGAGATGAATACTTACCGAACACAACTCCCTCACTGTAGTGTCCTGAAGGACGTTCAAAGTCTTCATGAACTGGGCCTCCAGATGATTATGGAAGCATGGGCAGTGCCTACAGGCTGAGGGCACAGGGTTGGGGCTCTGCCTCTCTGAGTGGCAGTGCGAACAGTGATGACAGCAGACACAGCAGTGAGTGGGTACGGCATGGCTGATGCCCGCTGGGTAGATACGAGGGAAGCCTGTGTCTAGAGAGGCAGATTTGGTGAGACTTGGGGCCGAACAGCAATGCCAGGGCCTAGGCTCACGTATATAGGTCTGAATGGAAACATCACTGCACTGTCTTGATTCTGTCTCCAGTCCTGGTTCTGTTGTGGGGACAGGGTCACACAGAGTGCATTCTAAAGTTGTTCCTTTAGAATCAGTCCCCAGGGCCACAGCATTCTGAGCAGCTGATGCCAGATTGGAGGACATCTGGACTGTCACAGCCTTGGAGCTCACAGTGTTTGAGTCAGCATTTGGAGGAAGGTTTTCCATCTCAGGTTCTGCCTTAGGTGGTATTTGACCCAAAGCACTAAATGTTGGCTTTGCTTGGGGAGTATCTCCAGCCAGTTTGCCTTGGTGGGGAATGGACTTTTTGGATATTTGAATGAGGTCAACTGTATAGGGCATGATGTTACTGGGTTTGGGGACGTGCTGTGGTGGACTTTCTCCCATCGGTAAGATACTGTTGGTGTCAGAATAAGTTTTACTGCCTTCTTCTTCGGTTGGGGCCTCAGAGTCAACATGGAGGAACTTGTGAGCAGGTTCAATTCCAGGTGATCTTTGGAACTCGCAGCAGTGGCTTTGCACATGTATTTCCCCAGGCCCCTCAGGCTTCAGCAACCCATCCTTCATTTTTGCGATATGGGTCGCCATAAACCCCAGAGGACAATCACATGTAGAGGTGACTGTGCCCACCACAGTCTCACATTCAGTTGGGGGCATGGGTGGGGGCTGCCTCATGTGGCTCCCTTTCCCCGAGCGCTCTCCCCCTCTGGTGGTCCTGTGAAGGGCACTATCTGGAGTCAGTGGCCGTGGCGGCTCCTCCATATCCTCAAACTGAGACTCTTTCTCCGCCATTTGTATCGAGGCCTTTTCTTCCAAGAGACTCCAGCCTTGATACGGAAAGGATGTGCCCACCGTACCCTTGTAATCAGACTCATCTGACTCTGGTTGGCAGCCCTGGGGTGAGACTGCATGCTGGCTCTGATCCCTCGGCTGTCTACATCCATCCTCAGCAGGACTCTGGCTGCTTGGCAAGGAAGGCATCTGTGTGAGAAACCAGGATAAAGGCAAATGGGTCGGGAGGGTGGTGGAAGCACTCGGTTTAAGAAGTGGGTGCGACTGGGGCACCTGGGTGGCTCAGTCTGTTAAGCATCTGACTCTTCATCTTGGCTCAGGTCATGATCTCACGGTTCATGGGTTTGAGCCCCACCTCTGACTCCGCGCTGCAGACCCTGCTTTAGATTTTCTCTCTTTCTCTCTCTCTCTCTGCCCCTCCTCAGCTCACACATGCGCACTCTGTCTCTGTCTCTTGGGAAAAAAAAATGTGTGTGTCGTTTCTTTATCATTACCATTGACTTAGGAGTCAGGAGATCAGGGTTACAAATTCAGGTTTATGTTAGTTTACTACTTTAACTGGGACCTTCTCTCTAGGAGGCTCACCTTCCTTATTTAGCAAAGTCAAAAGAAAAAAAAAAAAGGAAAGGAATGCTAAGCTTTATGGCACCTTGCTTTTTTTTTTTATTTGTTTAATGTTTATTTATTTTTGAGAGAGACAGAGTGTTGAGTGGGGGAGGGGTAGAGAGAGAGGGAGACACAGAATCTGAGGCAGGCTTGGAGCTGTCAGCAAGGAGCCCGAGGCAGGGCTCGAACTCAAGGACTGCTAGATCATGACCTGAGCTCAACTGGCTGAGCCCCCCAGGTGTCCCTATGGCACCTTGTTTATTGTGACTTCATCGTCCCCTGTCCCTTGGGTGCCTAGGGTGCATATCTTCTAAGGGCTGGTTGCTCTTTTCCAAATGTGGCAGCGTGTAATCTACTTATCTTTCTTTTTACTCCTATTCCAGCCCTCCAGGGACTTTCTACCTGCAGGGGCAGTGGTTCTGGTGGTTCATCCAGGAACCCGCTGCTGTCAGACTGGCAGCTGTTTTCTCTGTTCACTGTGGCACCTGTGGAAAGAAATAAAGAGGCCTGGAGTAAGTGAAGGGAAATAGGCTGTCAACAGGACTGAGATCAAACCCCCTCTGTGCCCGACATGCCGTAGATCCTCATAAATGCCCAATGCAGAAATGTAGATGAAGGAGGGAATTACAAGGATTTACTTTATCGATTGTCAGAGGGCCCATGGAAAATTGTGCCACTGGTTTCCTGATACAAGGAGTAAAAACATGAAATAAAGTAAAAAGAACTACCATCTCTTAAAACTAAATAACAAATGATTGTGATGCGTCTTGACTAAGGGGAAGAAAATCCAGCAGGAAATGCGTGTATCTTAAATGCCACGCTGATAAAACAAAAAACAAAATGTATATATCTGTGTGTATATATTTTGCAATGAACTGAATATTATGGCCCC
Organism: Panthera tigris; assembly: GCF_018350195.1. Taxonomy (NCBI): domain Eukaryota; kingdom Metazoa; phylum Chordata; class Mammalia; order Carnivora; family Felidae; genus Panthera; species Panthera tigris. Next base: position 121,689,079 of record NC_056661.1, on the reverse strand, counting down.
CAAAAGTCATATGTTGAAATCCTAACCCCCACGGTGATGGTATTAAGAGGTGGGGCCTTCAGGAAGTGATCAGGAAATGAGAGCCGAGGTCTCATTAATAGAGTTAGTACCTTATAAAAAAGACCCCAAAGAGGAGAGCCCCCTTGTCCCTTCCACCATGCAGGAACACAGTGCGAAGGTGACCATCTGTGGACCAGGAAGTGGCTCTTCACCAGGCACTGAAATGGCCCAGCACCTTGATCTTGAACTTCTAGCCTCCAGAACTGGGAGAAATCCATTTCTGTTGTTTATAAGCCACTCAATGTGTGGTATTCTGTTATAGCAGCCCTAACTGACTAAGACATGTATATCTTCTTTCTTTATTTTTTTTAACGAAATGTTAGATAAGAACCTAGCTAGCTTCATCTGGACTCTATATGACTACAAGTCTGTGCTCATGTTTTAGACTGCTTCTCTTGTCATTGCAATAGGCTGGAAGGGGCAGAGAAAGAACAGTGTTAAGTGAGGGCAGATAACAACTTTGTAAACATAAGCGTCTGGAAATTCTAAATCTATTTGAACTTTTTGCATAGATATGTTACATTAGCGGGGGTGGGGGATATGGGTGGCTACTAGAGGATCAACTTGCTAAAGATTAAATTGTAGGATTTTTTTGCTGCTCTTTAATAAGAAATGCTTTATGGGGTTAGAAGAGGAAGTCACCTGGGCAGAGGGCATTTGGAGAATAGCCCTTCGTCTACAAGAAGCAGAAAGAGGAGCCTCATTTGTCCTAGGAGAAAGGTTGGGTGTGGGTCTGGGGAGTGGGGTTGTTGATGGATGTCATGCTTGGCTATTTGGTATCTAAGTGAGAAACAGGCAATTTACCTTTGCTTGAAGCACTAGCTGCTGCAGAGGAGTTAAAAGCAAAAAGCACACAAACAAGCAGTCCAACCTCCGCTTAAGTGTTCTGGATCCAGCCCTCAGGGGAAGCCCTGCTAATAAGGGTAGCAGCACCTCATCTCCTTGTAGGACTGTCTCCCACCAGTCTTAACTGCCCATCTGTCTGAACAGAGATAATTGGTGGAGATGTGGTTCCAGAGGTGGTCGCCCCAACCCAAATTCCAACTATCCCATCCTGGGGTCAGAGTAAAGAGAAAGAAGCTTAGCTTTGTAGAATCTAAGTTTATAAACTCCATATTCTTTAATTCAGCCTCCATTAAAGTGAAAATCTAAAAATCAGAGACTGTAAGTTTTTTTTTAATATGAAATTTATTGTCAAGTTGGTTTCCATACAACACCCAGTGCTCATCGTAACAGGTGCCCTCCTCAGTGCCCATTACCCACCCTCTCCACCCTCCCACCCCCCATCAACCCTTAGTTTATTCTCAGTTTTTAAGAGTCTCTTATGGCTTGCCTCCCTCCCTCTCTAACTTTTTTTTTCTTCCCCTCCCCCAAGGTCTTCTGTTAAGTTTCTCAGGATCCACATAAGAGTGAAAACATATGGCATCTATCCTTCTCTGTATGACTTATTTCACTTAGCATCACACTCTCCAGTTCCATCCACGTTGCTACAAAAGGCCAGATTTCATTCTTTCTCATTGCCAAGTAGTATTCCATTGTGCATATAAACCACAATTTCTTTATCCATTCATCAGTTGATGGACATTTAGGCTCTTTCCATAATTTGGCTATTGTTGAAAGTGCTGCTATAAACATTGGGGTACAGGTGCATCAGCACTCCTGTATCCCTTGGGTAAATTCCTAGCAGTGCTATTGCTGGGTCATAGGGTAGATCTATTTTTAATTTTTTGAGGAAACTCCACACTGTTTTCCAGAGGGGCTGCACCAGTTTGCATTCCCACCAACAGTGCAAGAGGGTTCCCATTTCTCCACATCCTCTCCAGCGTCTATAGTCTCCTGATTTGTTCATTTTAGCCACTCTGACCAGGGTGAGGTGGTATCTCAGTGTGGTTTTGATTTGTATTTCCCTGCTGAGGAGTGATGTTGAGCATCTTTTCATGTGCTTATTGGCCATCTGGATGTCTTCTTTAGAGAAGTGTCTATTCATGTTTTCTGCCCATTTCTTCACTGGATTATTTGTTTTTTGGGTGTGGAGTTTGGGGAGTTCTTTATAGATTTTGGATACTAGCCCTTTAATAGGAGACTGTAAGTTTTTAATAGCTGAAACCTAGAGTGATGGGAGAAAATTTGAGAAAACAATGTCTTTGACCTTGCTGTTACCTCTTACTCTATAGTTAAGGGTAAAACATGGAAGATGGTTTCTGGTTATAGACTTAAAGAAGACTTCTGCTTCTGGCAAGCTGGAGTAATAAGAACTATATTTCCCTCCCCTGAAACAACTAAAAAACTGGACAAGGTATGTGAAAAAATGGTTTCAAGAGTACAGGCATCAGATAATTAAAAATGGCTGTAGCTGTCCCTGAAAGTCAGGAACAAATAATGTGGGCCCTATGATCACTCAGCTTCCTGCCTTGAGATGGTTTGCAGGCTGTGGTGTAGGGAGGGAGGGCAGACCCAGGCAGAACCTGGCAGACTCCCTAAGTTGAAAAGATAAAACTAAGAGTCTGGAATGACTGAGCCAGCTGGAGTTTGCAGGAAGAGTGGAAGAGAGGAGAGATCTTCACAAAGAGATAACTCACAGAAACCCCCCTTAGTATTTACCAGAGAGGCTGATCAGCTCCTGAGGAAACGCCAAAGACTAGGTAAAGAATCATTGGAAAGGATTAGAAGACACAGTGCCTACCACTCATGCAGGCCTGGAATAGTGCAATGCTTCCATCAGCCAGATTCCCAAGCCTGAGTCTGAGTGGAATTCCCAAGAATTCCACAATTCTCAGAGCACTGGTGAGGCAGAGTACTCAGAAGGTCTTACTTCAGGAGTGAGGACCAATTTCCCCCACATCACAAATCCTAAAAGTGAGAGTTGAAAGGATCAGACTGGTTCCCAGTAACTCAGCTGTGTCCCAGACCTAAGCTCAAGCATATTTATGGAAATAGAGTAATATCTAGCACCCACAAAGTAAAATCTACAATATCTGGCATCTAACAAAAAATATCAGGCATGTAAAGAAGCAGAAAAGTATGACCCATAGTGAGGAAAACAACCCAATAAACTGAAACTGACACAGATGTTAGAATTACCTACCAGGATAATGGTCTGACTATGGTCCATATGTTTAAGAAGCTAGAAGAAAGATTAAATATGATAAGGAGGAGACTGCTGGATATTAAAAAATACCCAAATAGAAATTCCAAAAATGAAAACTACAATGTCTCAGGTAAAATACATATTGGGTGGAATTAACAGCATTTTAGAAATTGCAGGAGAAAAAATTCATGAAATTGAAGACATAGCAGTATAAAGTATCCCTAATACAAAACAGACATTATAGCTTTCAGCCTTTTGGCTAAGGTCAAGTGTAAAAAACAGAGATAAAAGAAAAATTTCTTTAAATCAAAAGAGCATCTGTGAGCCATGGGACAAGCCAAGTAATGGAACATGTAGGTCATTGGAATATCCCAAAGAGGAGGGGGTGCCCTGGAAGAAATGTTTCAAAAAAAAGTTTCTTTCAAGATGTTCAACAAACCCCAAGCACAAGAAATATATACCAAGAAGAAAACTGTACCAAGGTACATCAAAGTGAAATTTTCCAACACAAATGATGAAGAGAAAAGTCTTAAAATCAGCCAGAAACAAAAAGACACATTATACACAAAGGAAACAAAGTTAAGGAAGGCAGAGAGTTTCTCCCTGGAAATGATCTAAGTGAGAAGACAGTGGAGTGACATCATTACAGTGCTGCAAGAAAAAAAGGTGCAGGTAAGTTTTAAAGATTGTTTTTTAAATTCTCTAAATCTTTTAAAATAACAACTAACTCTTTAAACAAAAAACACTAACAGTGTAGTGTGAGGTTTATAACAAAGACCTAGGAGAGTAAAACAAACGAACCAACAATCACCTGTTATAAAATTGAGTAGTTTATATGGAAGGAACTCCCTGTGAAGTTTCCCTTTAACTATGAGGTACAATCTTTACAGAGACCTTAGCCTGGGTAACAGAATACTTGTTTACTTGTTGACAAAGGAAATAGTGTATACCTGTTGTATATTTATTATAGGAAATTTACTTGTGTAATATTTACAGAATATGGTATAATATTTAAGACTTCACTGCTCTTGTTATAATTAACTCAACCAATATTAAAACTCTTCTAGAGTTTTAGTTTTTTAGTCTTCTAGGCTCTTAGTTTTGTCTTTCAAATCACCTATTTTTCTCCTTATATCAACTATGGGTATGAAATAAATGATGATTAGGGCAGAAACCTTTCAAACTCTCAATGCAGAATGTCAAATACTTTTTTGGTACCACCCAAGGGCCCTGATCACTTTGGCTGGGGCCTCTCCACTGACTAGCCCTCCAGAGTGGATGGCTGATCGTCAAGAGATTTCTACACAAGACTCCTGTTCCAGTTTACATGCTTTGGGACCCACATTCTACTTAGCCCCCAGAACCACTTTGCAGTAGACAGAGCATGGGACAAGAGAAAGCAAGAAGGGACTGATTTTTACCGCTCACTCTCTGTCCTCATACCATGTAAACGTTAAAGGGCCCAGAGATATTCGATAGCTGGGTTGAACCTTGCTGAAGGACGGACAAAACAGCTTTGGAACCTCTTCCTCTTTCTATATGTTTTGGTGCAAGATTTGCACCGCAAGCTGTGAAGGACTCCAGGTACATCATTAGTCTTTGAACTTACTAGATAATCCCTAACCAATTACTATTATTGCGTATAAGCTTCATATAAAATGGTTGCTATTCCTCTTCTTACAAGTCTAAGATGAAATTGTGCATTCAAGTACTAGAACAAAATTCTATGTTGGGGTTCATTCCTCCATATGCTGGTTGGTCCATATCAATCTGGTCCAAATGGAAATAAACAACCACTAACATGAAGGGCCTCTAAAAGGTAAAAAGAGTAATTTCCTCTAAGATGGAGGTTTAAAAATTATAACCGTTACCTTCAGTTAATTTAAAGCACAACAAACAAAAACAACAAACATAACCTCTGAAACTCATTTAAGTGTATTTGTGAAACAACCAGATTTTGAGAGTTTTTCTTTGATGGTGAGATCAAATGGTGGAATTGGGCATAGTTCTCCCAGGAATAGAGGCTTGTTTATCTTGTATTTTAGAAGTCAAATATATGCATCTGAATCATTTAGAAAGAGTCACCAAGCAAAATGTGGGCCAGTTTACAGATGGTTTAGTTTCTTCAGAAAACTAAAAATCTTTCTTGCCTATAAACCACCTTTTCAGCAACTAGACAATAAACATCTTGAAATTGGGTTTGCAAAATTCTAAATATTCCCTTAAGGTTGTAGCAATTAAATGATACAAAGGGTGAGAAACTTCCCCACCCAGGGTGGCTACAATAGATCAATAGATGATGAAACAGACAAATTCAAATGTGTTTGTTTGTTACTCCTATGTCCTCACACCTAATAAGTGATATGGAGAGCAAGACTTATGGGAAGACAGTATGGCCTCTGGTGGGAGTGATGGAAGTACTACCAGCACCCCCAGGCCAACCCAGCTCAGTTGCTGAAACCATCTAGGTCAGGTTTGGGAGAACTTTAGAAGCCTCATCACCTACAATGGAATTTTCCACAGACTCTTAATATGCCCAAGAACTACAGCTCCTCCGTAATTCACTAGGTTGGGGCCTTGACTTCCCACCTTACCTCTACCTACCAGTCTTTTTCTCCTAGCTAGATCTTATTATTCAAACCCTCCACTACGGGAGGGATGCTGTTCCAAACCACCATCAGCCATCTTATGGGTTTGTCATGCCCCTTTTAGACTGCTGGGTCCCCCACTCTGCCAATCCCATAGCTCAAGGGGGCTAACTTCGCTACATCATATGTTACTGAGATCCATACAGGTCCCATAACTGAGTCATTTAGAAAATCTGGAACCAGATCTACTAGATTCAGATTCTGACTCTCTCATTTATTAGCTGTGTGATCTAGGGCACGCCATTTATGCTCTCTGAATGTTTCATCATGGGAAAAAGAATAAATGTGGTAATGATAGATTACTTGTGGGTTGTGATGAGGGTAATATTTAATAATACATGTTGGATACACGAATACTTGAAGACTTTCTGTACATGTAAAAGATTATATATATATATATATATATAAATTTTTGTGACAGAGTAACATTACCAATTAGAATTCTGTCACTATTAATATCATCAATAAATTATATTAATAAATCAATAATATTAATAAATATCATTAATATGTACCATTATTAATATTAATATTTGTTAGAAATTACTTTTTTCAGCACAGGACTGTCTTCACAGAGTTAGATTTTACCCTCCCAGGTGGGTGGACCCTGCCTGGGTAAGACTGCTTCACTGCCTAATAAGTTTGAAACATTTCTGCCCGCCAGGAGACAGATGCCTCAGGCACTTTGCCTGAATAATCAGCAGGTGGCAGCATTACACCAACCACAGAACAGAGCAGCCAGGGCCCCGCCCCGAGTCTCTGGAATGGCTAAAAGTAGTCAGAAAAGTCAACTCAAAGGGTTGCTTTTCTGAGCTGAGCTGATAATAACTTCTGAATCCTAAGTAGAGAGTTTTACTCTCAATGTAGTCTGAGTTCCTAGAGGCTCAGGAAAAAGGAAGTCTATGGAATTGGAACATAAATGAGGGAGGGAGGAAAAGAAAAGGAGTCTTTAGGGGTGTACCATGTGCTGGAGTTGTATAGAGCAGAATAGTTCAGCCTTAAATTGGGGCTCACTATCTACATGGATCTATTATACTTCACTGATTTCTTTGCCATGTTCCCCTCCCTTCTGCCTCCTAGTGGGAGAAAATTCTGTGACAGCTCTGTGGTGAGGTTGAGTCACAGAGGCCAATTATCTTGGAACTGGACTGGACATTACAGACTATGCAAACTTAAATGCCTCAGGAGCTGGGCATGGCATAAGCTTGTGAAGCAGCTAGAATGCAAGACAATAGGGACAGTGTGAAGTGTCTGGACTCCAGAGGCTGTGTTCCCCCAAAGGCATTTTAAAAATGAATTTTAAATGTTTTATAGAGCAAACAAAAGTCAGTTCTCCAGGTTGGAAGATAGAATGGTGTCACCTATCATCCAATGCGGGAATCCCTTCCAGAACATTCCTTACAGATGGCCATCTAGCTAGTGCTTACACGTTTGTGGTGACAGGGACCTACTTCTATCGAGTCAGAGCATATCATACCTTTTATAAAATGCTTCTTATATTGAGCTGAATCTGCTTTAGCATTTTCCATTTCTTGGTCATAGTTTGCTCCAGGGAGTAATACCGAACATGTTTAACCCCTTTTCCTCAAGACAGCTCTCTTGTACTCTCCAGGCCTTTCCTCCTCAGCTTAAATATCCCCAGATCCTTTAAATTAGCCCTCACAGGGCAGAGTTTTCAAGCCATTGTCTTGTACTTTTGAATAAGCATTACCCAGTAATGTTTGCTATACAATCCAGGACTCAGAACTAGATTCAGTAGGTGCGATGTGGTCTGACCAACATGGAGTACAGGAGGATTCCCCTTTGCCTACTTCTGAATATTTCACTCCTATCCACACAGCCCAAGGGTTAGTCTAGTCAGATGTTGGGTTCCCAGTTGAGTTATACTGAGATCAGTCTCTATTTTGTTTTCTTGTGAAATTTGGTCTGGCTAATCCTGTCGAGATGATTTTGATCTTCATTCTAAAATCTGTTGGTGTTACCTTTGGCTTTGAAACCCATTCTTGCTGTGGGCCAAGCCACTGAGAAGACTCTGAAGAGAAGAGGCCACGACGCAGAGCCAGGGGGTGCTCTACTGCAAACCCTCGTTCTTTCATTTCACAAATGTTCACTGGGCCCCTGCGGGATCCTACACTGTTCTAGAAACTCCTGCACAACATCAATAAAGGTACCCGCCCTCACAGAGCTTATATTTATCTTGACTGTGATCCTAGAACTGAAAAATGGCTGAGAACATTCGTGATTGTGGCAAATATTCCTGAAGCAATTTGATTCTTCCTTCTATGCCAGCAGGCTTGGACGGAGGAGTTTCTATCCTATCAAGATTTCTACATAAGGTTTTTATAACTTCCATGAGTGCCTTCTCGACTTTCTCTTGCTACCTGGGAATTCTTCCTTCCTTTCTTTTTCTTTTCTCTCTTTCCCTTTCTTCCTTCTCTCTGTCTCTGTTCGTTTATTGCTCTAGGCTTAGCAGTCTTTCCTCTGTTCTTTGGTGAGAATGAACTTTCTTTATCATTACCAAAAAAAAAAAAAAAGAGAGAGAGACAGAGACAGAGACAGAGACAGAGATGCAGAGAGAGAGGCTGCTTCTCTAAGCTGCTTCTTTTGGCTTAATACCATTAGTTGTTTTTTAACATTGCAGAAGTAGTACATGGTGGTGAAGAAAATTATGAAAATGAAAAAATGTCAATAAGAAAATAAAAATCACCTATACTCTAACCATGCAGGAAAATTACTACAATATGTCTATCGGTCTTTAAATCCATCACAGTTTCTTTGTGCACCTGTCTTTGTGTGTATTTTGTGAAATTAAAATCATAACAGACACAATTTATAATCTGCTTCTTTTCACATAATATATGTGAGCTTTTTTCTTTCCAAAAATTCCTTATAATGTGTGTGTGCACATGTGTGTGGTTGTGAACACATGCATTTCTTTTTCAGACTGTGGTATAAGAATTGTGCCACTTGTGTGGAAAATAACTGGGTAGGTTTCTGTCTGTTTCTATGCCCTCAAGCAGCTTGGAGAGCTGATATTGTATTATTTCCTTAAACTTTTAAAAGAGCTCAGCCATAAAACCACTGACTATGGCACATTTTAAAAGATACAATTTTTTGATAATTTTTAATTTTGGCAATAGTTACTAATATTTCAGGATTTCTACCTCTTGGATTGATAGTAATTCTTACTTTTCTATTTTTATTTTTTATTAAAAAAAATTTTTTTTAACATTTATTCATTTTTGAGAGACAGAGAGAGACAGAGCACAAGTAAGGGTTGGGCAGAGAGAGAGAGAGAGAGAGGGAGACACAGAATCCGAAGCAGGCTCCAGGCTCTGAGCTGTCAGCACAGAGCCCAATGCGGGCCTTGAACTCATGAACCGTGAGATCATGACCTGAGCTGAAGTCAGACATCTAACCGACTGAGCCACTCAGGAGCTCCAATTCTTATTTTTTAAAATTTATTTTCTAATGTCATTAGTCAGATAATTTATTTTCATTCTAATGTCTCTAAAAAGAGAAAAGACTATGTCTATGCCTCTTAAGATAGCTTTGGACTTATTTCATAAGTTTTTATATGGTCCCTCTTTTTTTTTTAAAATTCCATAGTATCTAATAGTAATGCTGTCATTCCTGTTTTCTTTTTCTTTTTTGCATTGGCATACTTTGTGGTATATTTTTGCCCATTCATTTTTCTTTTAGGTTTTCTGTGATTCCTTATTTTAAATGTTGATAAATTTTTAAATGACTTTTGAGTCTTTTCCTTTGTTAGATGCACTATTCCGTCTATAACTACTTTCATAAGATATGCATTTGGTCTCAATGTTTGTAATTTTATGTTTTCTATTTTTATAACTGGAATTGATTCAGCAAATATGTGATATACTTGATGAAAATCTGAAAATAGGCATCACTTATAGTTCACGACAATCTCTTCTGCTGAGCTGGAATTCAGCCTTAGAATATTTAACAGTTCGACATTACCAATGGCTGATACAAATCAGTGAAAACTGGGATACAAGTTATAATGTGGATTTGCTATCCTACTGTTATATTAATAACCCCCAAACATCACATTTAAGTAGACCTGGTTTTGAACTGCACCATAAATAGCTATCTCAGAGACTTCAGTGAGGATTAAAGGCAATAATATAAAACACTTATCTTGGTTCCTGGCCTTAATATTTGGTAGTATTATTAATATAATTAAACTTTAATGTTTATTCTTTTGCCAAGTATACTATATTTTCATGATTGCTGTTTCCCCTCTGGTAATTCACAAAGCATGTAGAGTATTTTTAAATTAAATTGGTGATAACTTAAAATATGCAAACATTTCAAACTACAATTAGCAACATTAAGAATTAGCAGTATGTATTGACTCCCTAATTAATCTGTATTTGCTGAATATTTTATTTTCTTCTATATTCAGCTTTCTATGATATGATTTGGGTTTTAGATCCAGGATATTGTTGTTGAATTATTTTGTCATGTTTCTTCTAAGAATTTTCATGGCATTTGCATTATGCCTATGTAATTTATAATTCCCGAGACTTTGTTTATCTGAAATGATGCCTTACTAAATATGTGACAATTTGAAAGGGTATAGAATTCTTCAGCAACAAATTCCAATTTAAAATGTGCCTCCACTATCTTCTGGCATCTATTAAGAGGATGTTTGTTGAGAGGTTAAGTGAGCACGAAAACCCCTCTCTATTGGTCCCATGGTCTGACCATTGTATTTAAGAAAAAAAATTTTTTAACGTTTTTATTTTTGAGACAGAGAGAGACAGAGCATGAACGGGGAAGGGGCAGAGAGAGAGGGAGACACAGAATCGGAAGCAGGCTTCAGGCTCTGAGCCATCAGCCCAGAGGCCGACACGGGGCTCGAACTCACGGACCGCGAGATCGTGACCTGAGCTGAAGTCGGACGCTTAACCGACTGAGCCACCCAGGCACCCCTGACCATTGTATTTTTAAATGCATTATTCACACTGCTTCCTCTGGCATCTCTTCAATACCATTTTCTTAAAAATCATCATATCAACAAATTACCTTGACAATTGTTGAAAAGGACACTATGGAGTAATATATTCACAGGGAGTGACTTGTGATGTTTCTCTCTGCTCCCTCCCCCCTCACAAGCTATGTTTCCACCCACAGAAGAAAAGAAGCCAGTGTGCCTGGAGCTAAGTGGAATAAAGTAATTAGGGGTTTGGTCATGCAGAATTTTGGAATGAAACAGGTTAGAATTCTAATTCAATTACATATTTCTAAAACAGAACATTTTTAAGAATCTATAAAGATTGTATTATTTCAATTACATATCCTCTTTGTCTACATAGATTCTTATTTATTAGATATTCCTGAGACGAAAAAGAAGGGGCACAGATCCAATTTTTAATAGCAAACCTGCATTCATTATCCTGGAAGAATGTAATGACACATTTAAATTTAGATCCAGTGCTTATCCTATATTTGAAAATAGAAAATTAGAAGTTCCCAGGGTAAAATGAACAATGTCCCCATCACCATCTTAGGCAATGGGTGGATTGCAGATTTTGTAATGCTGATTTTTTTGTAGCTTTTAATTTCTGTACTGATTCAACTGCCACAGTTGTAGAGACAACCAGTCCAAATGTTTTTCGTTTTTTGTTTGCTCCAGTCTGGGAGCAAACATTATTCCTGCTTGAGTTAACCAGTTGATTGGCAGATGATTATGTCAAATCCTCAGATAGGAGGAAGTATCCCTTTTATGTGGCAGTCTACTTCATCAAAAGTAATAATCCAGGGTTCAAAAAGGAAAAAAAAAAAAAAAACACCAAACATTTAGATTCACCATGCTAGAGAACTAAGAGATTCTTCAAGAATCAGGCTTATGATTTTCATCTAGCTGCATTCTAGGGGACAGATGTGAGACTCATGGCTGCATCAGAGACAAAGGGGGCTCTCAGGGAAGCCAGCTGTGTGCTGGTGCTTTCCATTCACCCTTCTTTACCTTCACTGCCTCGCTCAGGTCATTCTCTGCCCCGTCTATGCTCCAAGCTTGCATTTGTGTTCCACTGATGGAAGGTGCTAAATAGAAGTAGGAGGTTGAAGGGCAGGGGAAATAATATGGAGTATTTATTCACCCACTTCCTTCAAGGTGCTTTTTGAAAATGGCTGCATTCCTTTTTTAGTAAGAGTCTTGGTGAGGTGTTCTCTTCTAAGGCTTCCACTTTGATCTGGCTCCAGTTACATGATTCTGTCTGTCTTTTCAGACATGGCCTTGTACTCTTGCTAGTCTTGGGGGTACTTCCCAATCTCTTACTGGTTCCTTCAATCCAGCCCACCATAGTAAATAATTTCTTTTCAAACTCTTTGTAGTCAAACGCTTTGATATACTTTCTCTTTCCTGTTTGAGTGATATACCCTATACAATCAACCCAACAACTAAAAATGCCTTGCCATGATTAGTTTTCTCATAGCATAATATTCTTTCATGTTAATTCTGATTAATATGCTTTTTAATAAAAAAGAGGCTTGGGTTTTTAGGGACCTCAACTCACTCAAGCTTGGAGAAAAGATGAACAGAGGATTGGGCATTGTCCTCCATATCTGTAATATTTACTCACTTACTTCTCTTTGTCCTGTTTATGCTGATGATTCTCTAGAGAATATCTTCCATGTCAGCTTTTTCTTTTCTTTTCTTCTTTGCACTACTACTGTTCTGCTACCAAGCCTTTTTAAATTTTGGTAAAATTATTTTATATATATTCCCATTCATATAACAACAACCATTTACTGATTGGCTACTCTGTGCCAGGCACTGGATGGACAATGAGAATTGAAAGATGCAGCCCAGGCTTTGAAGAGCTTGTCTACTGGACAAGCCACACATTAAGGATAGCATAGATGCTAAAGAAAAATACTAAGAATGCTTTTCTATTTATTTTGATAGCAATGAAAAATATCTCGGAACATCTTTCCCAACATATGTTTTCTTTGAAACACACAATTCACAAGGTATGCCTCCTAAACAATAAAATAATCTTAAAACTGATGATTAGCTACCTTCTAGAAGAAGTTTGCTATATGTATTCATTCATTCCACAAACATTTATCTATTGAGTGCTTACTGTGTGCTAGACAATGTGCTAGATTCAGGGGATACATGGTGAATAGGATCATCCCTCTCCTTTCCAGAAGTTCACAGTGTAATGTTCTGAGAATGAACCTTGAGGATGCCAGTGGCCCTTACAAAGAATAAATGGTCTTATAACAAGAGTTTGGGGGCACATTTAAAACTAAGTCCCTTTACCTGAGGCCCCAACAGCACTGGCTTCTCTGATAGAGCATGGTTTCATGGACATGTGAAAACTGTTGGATTTAAATGCTAAAAGCTATTCAGAACAGAAATTTTGAATAACTACTACAGGGGGGAACTCAAATTAAGCTGTTGTATCCACCTTTGGGATGTTCATGATAGCAAAGGGAAACATGATAACAAAGGAAAAGGACAACTGCAGATCTGTAAATAGTGAAATACAAGCAAAAACATATTAGAAAAACTTATTTCTACCTAGTAGCATCAGATTAGGTGCTATTTAGGCAATTAGGCTAATTATGGTGATTTAAAATGTTATTCATGACAGGGGCACCTGGGTGGTTCAGTCAGTTAAGCGTCCAACTCTTGGTTTTGGCTCAGGTCATGATCTCACAGTTGGTGGGTTTGAGCCGCACATTGGGCTCTGTGCTGACAGTGTGGAGCCTACTTGGGATTCTCTCTCTCCCCCTCTCTCAGCCCCTCCCTGGCTCGTGCTGTCCTTCTCTCTCTCAAAATACATAAACTTACAATACAATACAATACAATACAATACAATACAATACAATACAATACAATGTTATTCATGGCAGTTCTGGGAACATAAGGTTATATACCCAAACTTGAAGTATAATTGCGGTGATAGGGTGGCCAACTACAAATTGACTTTTCAAAAGGAGTTATACAGTTGGTCTAATTTCAAACGAGCAATTTTTATGTTTTTAGTCACACAAAATATACTCCATTGCTTTATGTGTTGCTATGATTCTCTTTCCTGGACTTTGCTCATACAAAAGGAAAACCAGAAGATGCATGCACAGTAACAGATTTGGAGGCTGAATTCTTTTTTTTTTTTTCTTGGCAGAACATGTTTTTGCCAAGATTACAACCCACTTGAACTTCTGTCTGTTCTTTGATTTTAGAATCAACTTGGGTTCCTTTTAACACTGGAAAAATCACAGATTGAGCCATACGTAGATAAAGAAGTCTTAGCAAAGTTTGCTGAAGGTTTTTTTTTTTAATCATCATTAAATACCTGTAAATAAAGAACCTTCTTATTAACATTTAACGTAGCTGAATCTGAAATATAGTGTTGTAATTTGGGTGAGATCATTTTATTTTGATGAAGCATTTATAACATAACTTTATAAAGGAAAAGATTTTTAAAAAGATATCATATGATTTCACTCTTATTTGGAATTTGAGAAACTCAATCCATGAGCAGAGGGGAAGGGAAGGAAAAATAAGATTAAAACAGAGAGGGAGGCAAACCATAAGAGACTCTTAAATACAAAGAACAAACTGAGGGTTGTTGGCGGTGGCGGGGTGGGGGGGATGAGTGGGCCAATGGGTTAAATGGGTGATGGGCATTAAGGAGGGCACTTTTGGGATGACACTGGGGGGGTCACATGTAACAGATGAATCACTGGGTTCTACTCCTGAAGCCAAGACAACACTGTATGTTAACTAGCTTGAATTTCAATTAAAAATAAATAAAAAGATAAAATAAAAATCAATAAAATACGCTGGGTTTCATCAAGAAAAAAAAGACATCACAAGAAAAGCTTACTCTAATTTTTTAACTGTTTTTAAGAACATGCTTTATTTAAAAACCTATTTGGTCATCTGTTTCTTCAACATACATATTTTTGAGTGTTTCCCATGTGCCAGTCACTAAGGGAAATTCTAGGGATTGAAGAGAAATCAGACCTTATTCCTGACATCAGAATGCTGTGGTATAGTGGATTTACCTGCTTGAACTCAGCTCTACACATATGGTGTAAACAAAGAGTAAATTAGGAACATGTTACACAGAGAATTCATTAATCAAAAAAATCATCAGAATTGAAGATCAAAATGGAATCTTGGGTCTGGATTTGGCACTAATTATCACTGGCACTTGGAGCAAATTACTAACCTCAGGGGACTTTCTTTCCTCATATGTAAAGTATGAGGGTTGGCCTAGAGATGTGGTCATAAGCCTTTGTTTTATAATGACAAAAATGTGATTGCCTGAAAATAACCATAACCCCAATCCCACCCCTAAATATCTAACATGAGTATACATATTGGCTCAACATGGTGCACTAAAGCCTCTGGAGACGGAGAAAGAATACCTCACGTGTATTTACAGATGAAGAAAAGGAGAGGGGGCTAAATCTATTTTTAACAACTAATAGAACATTATGGTTACTATATACAAATTAAAGACAGCGTGGGTGTACTTTAGAAATTGG
Source organism: Panthera tigris (assembly GCF_018350195.1). Taxonomy (NCBI): domain Eukaryota; kingdom Metazoa; phylum Chordata; class Mammalia; order Carnivora; family Felidae; genus Panthera; species Panthera tigris. The sequence goes on along the minus strand of NC_056661.1, from coordinate 121,673,743 downwards.
AAGAAGACAAAGGTAAAGATGGAGACAGGGAGTGGAGGGATTTCCTCTCTCAGACATGCTATATATAAGGCGATGGGCCGTCAGGTTGTACAGAGTGAATCCTGAAATGCTGTGTGTCGCCCACCCCCTGTGATATGTGGGACAAACCATCTTATCCATCTGGCTTCTGATAGAAAGCAGTCTGCATCAGCAAAGTGCATTTTATAATAAAGTTATTTAGAGCACGGGATCTGGGCAGAGTATGCCATTTGGAGTCAGAGAGTTCTGGGCTTTGTCCTGATGCCAACATTTGCCAGCTGGGTGAACTTGAGCAAATTACTTAACCTTTACGAGTATTGATTTCCTCATTCACAAAATAGGAATAATTGTAGGTGAGTCTTAATCCTCAACTATAATTATGGTGTTCTACATTGTAACCCAATTAAGGAAGCGAGTTTCTGAAAGTCTGCTTCTGGCCTTCTTTGGCTCCCTTTGGCTCTCTCTCTCCCTCTTTCTCTCTTTTTTAATGTTTATTTATTTTGAGAAAGAGAGAGACAGAGCATGAGTTGGGGAGGGGCAAAGAGAGGACACACAGAATCCAGAGCAGGCTCCAGGCTCTGAGCTGTCAGCAGAGAGCCTGATGCGGGGCTCAAACTCATTAACCTAGAGATCATGACCTGAGCTGAAGTTGGATGCTCAGCCGACTGAGCCACCCAGGCACCCCTCCCTTTGGCTATCTTGACTTAAAGCCTTTTTATTTTTCTTTTGAAGTTTATTTTTTGAGAGATAGATTGAGAGAGAGAGAAAGAGAGAGCACATGTGTGGGGGATGGGGGCAAAGAGAGAACCCTCAAACTCACCAACCGTGAGATCATGACCTGAGCTGAAATCAAGAGGTGGTGCCTTAACCGGCTGAGCCACCCAGGCGCCCCTTGACTGAAAACCTTCTTTAATGTCTTCTCTACCTTCTCTAAGGAGAAGAGCCTACTGGAGGCATTTTGTCTTAGGAGTGAGCTATGGATCAGCAAAGAAACATTCTGTGCCTTCCCGTTCTTGACCAAAAGTTTTGTGAAGCTTGGGTACCCAGAGGTGGCAGTACCCAGATGCCTCCAGCAGTGTTGTATATCAGAAGAAAAGGACATGAGATGAACTCCCAAAGAATTTGTAAACTTGCCCTCTTTGCATTTTCCCATGAGCAGCCTTAATTATTGGTTATGGGCTATTGGTCATGTTGTGGGGAAGGAGGGACAAATTGGGTAGTGACTAGAAAGATATACATAAAGCAGAAAAGTTCTTAAGTTTGGAGAAATATTTACATACTTTTGATCTGGATATGGACATCATAGCCCTTGCTTCTGTAACACTAATAGAATCAAGAAGGAAGGCAATTCCTAAAAGTCTATCAGGAAGATGGGCTGCTGCCTTCTCCAAGCTTCCTTAGGATTGTGGGGAGGCCACAACTATCAGGAAATGTCTGAAGAGCATGTAGAATTTCTTTAACAGCAATACATATAAGTGTGCTTCTGAAATTCTTTTCCCACCATTTCCCTTGCTAAAATAGAAAAGGGACTATATTTTCTTTTCCTGAAGTGATTTGTAGGGTTAGAAGTAAATGTAAGCACATTTCTTCTGAAGAACTCAAATTTTTGTTTTCTGAAATTCAAATATTGTATCTCTGTTCCCTCAACCAAATTAACTGATTATTTTAGGTAAAGTAGTGTCCCTCCCCTAAGAGCTGGAGGGAGGGACACAACCATGAACCAGAAAAATGACAAGAGAGTATGGTGATTTTTTTTTCTTTAGAAAATGAGACATTGCATTATTTAGAAGGTAAGGAACTTGTCTGGAGAATAACTGTTAATGGAGGTGACCAATTGGAATGTGTTTTCTCTGAAATAATGTTGTCTGAACTCTGTTATCTCTAGTCACAATGAAGTTTTCTTCACATAAAGCGTGATGGTTTCGATGTTATGCTGATAACACATCTTCTTTTAAGTAAATTGTTGGGTATATTTGGTTGCTATTTAAAATTTTTTTTAATGTTTCTTTTATTTTTGAGAGAGAGAGACAGACAGACAGAATGCAAGCGGGGGAAGGGCAGAGAGAGAGGGAGACACAGAATCAGAAGTAGGCTCCAGGCTCTGAGCCTGTAAAGACCTCTGTAAAGGTCTATCACTTTTTAATTGTTGGTGTTATCTCCATCCTCAGGAGAGCAATGCTTCGAATCTGCTAAGGGTTTAGGAATGATCGTAAGATCTAGGCTTTTTCTCTAGGCTTTTCTTCCTGAAAGATGCCACAAGTTTTGAATATTGAACAAAGTTGATAGACAAATCGTACCAGGACGGCACACCTACCACTGATGTGCAACCATCTCTGGGGCAGCTCCCTCCAACTGTTTACCACCTCACAGTGATGCCCTGGAGCAGTTGGTTAAAAAGGAAAGAAGAATGCCACTCAGAGTATCAGCAACAGGAGGCTTGAGGAAGAGGAGATATAATTATCTAGATTGGAATACGACCAGGGCAACCACACCATATATACCAGCCATGAAGATTAAAATCACTCCATTGATCAATGGAGTGCTCAGGTGTGGAGAGGCAAAAGGAAGGCAGGAGAGGTTTGGGAGTCTGACGATTGTTTGAAAGACAACCTAATGCTTTCATGCTGCCAGCATATGCATTTTGGAAACCTTTTTGGTCTTGCGTGTTTTGTCTCATTCACTTGTGCATAATCCTCATGCTGTTTCTTGCTTTGGGCACAGAGGAAATCAGAAAAAAGCCATTGAAAACTATTCTTCCAGTTACCTGGGGAATGTACTGTGTGATTTAAGTTACTAGCTCTTTTCAAGGCTAAAATAACAGATAGTGCCTGTGGAACCAATGAGATGATGAAAAAATTAGACCTTTGTTGCTCTGTGGAAGGGTGCATTAAAAAGTTTATTACCTCCTTCTCTTCACGGTCCCACTCCTCAGTCCCCCTATGTTAGTTAGTTTGTTTGTTTTTCTAGGAATACTTCCTAATAAATCACTCTAACACAAACCTTTCCCCAAGGTCAGTGTCAAAGACAAATGGTAGCGATGATTCATAACTGAACTCTGGAAACTACATGTTAAAAAATCTAACTATTGAAAGCAAAAAGCCCAGATATATTAAAAGTCATCTCTAGGCCCTGAAGGGCCAACCATGAACTTGATAAATAAAGAAATATAAATGAACATTGATGCACCTTTTAAAAAATCAAGAAAAGCCACAATAGAAAGCCATGATCAATTAAAGATGATGTTACTATATATTGATAACAAACCACAATTCTTGAAAATGGCAAGAATTCCAATAATTTACATGTTCGTGTGGATAGTAGGCTTCTTGTCATGCTTTCAAAGCATTGTCTAGCAGCCAGGCCCCTTAACAGAAGACTGAATTAGAAATCCCAGTAACCTCTACCATACAACTTGCATTGGTCCTTACTTCGATTCCTAGTATGTTACTCGTAACAGTCTTGATCATACCTGAAAATTAAAGTGTATGTAGTTACACATACTTTACTCCTAAGAATCAGAGAAAGGATTTCCATTTTTTAAAAGTTAATGTTTCATTTTCCTTAAAAGAGTACTAAGGACAATACACTGATAATCACTCATGTCTTTATATCTTTGTCTGTAGAAATAACAGAAGAGGATTTGCAAAGGATCTGTGAGATGAATCCTTCTTGGTAACAATAGTGCTAATAGTTACCACTTACTGCTTGCCATTATTGCTTGTTATGTTCCGTACATGTCCCTCACGCTTACAACTCCAAGTTGGGTGAATTTTTTTTATATTAAATATAATTTATTGTCAAATTGATTTCCATACAACACCCAGTGCTCATCCCAACAGGTGCCCTCCTCAATGCCCATCACCCAAGTTGGGTAAATGTTATCATGCCCATTGTGAAAATGGAAACATTGAGGTTTGTGGGCCTCAAATAACTTACTGCAGTTCACACGAATACTACATGTGATCGGACCTTTTTCCATTAACCTAAATGTATCAAATCTTTGGCTTTTCTCCAGTTAGTCCTGTATCCATGCCTGAAGAACAAATGAGAATATATTGGCAGTATGTGTTTAATGAACCTTTGTCACTTTGTTTTCTAAGGGTGAATTCTGGATTATGGTAACTTCTACCATTTTGCTAATCAATATATATGTCCTGAAGCCATCTTATCCTCCTTTAAAAAATTAGTATAAAGTTAACCTGAACTAAGTTACACTCTCAAGCCTACAGCTTATAGCTAAAAGGAAATATCCATTGAGTCCCTTGGCCGATGGAAAATATTAGCAATGGACCCCAGTGTGGTCTGGCATCCACCCCTGCCATTCTACTCTAGGGAACAAGAAAGGACGTTTCAGGAGTCCTTGTGATCTGAAAGCATAAACATAGCTGCTAAGTCAGGAGTTTTCTCTGTGGTTGCTTCTGAAGTAGGTTTCAAAATATAAGCCATAACTTACTCTCAAGTCAGATGACAAGAGTGTCTGATACTCTCTCCTCAGGAAACCTTCCTTAATTATGCGGTATAATATAGCTCCCTGTGCCCAGACACTCTATACTACATTACCCCATTTTCTCTTTTTATAACCTTTAAAAATATCTGAAATTTCTTGTGAGTTAATTAATGCCATAAATATGTATTGAACACCAATTATGTACCAGGATATGCATATGTCCTAAGGATATGGGCATACAGTATTGAATGAAACAGAAAATCACGATAGTCAAGAGGCATATATACCTTTTACTTTGTATGTCACCTCTTCTTTTTGTAGAGGATTTGTCAGTATTATTTATAGCTCTGGACACATAATGGATGCTTAGTAAATATTTGTTAAGTTACTAGAAAAAGTACAAATCTGCAGACCTGCATGCAGAATTATTTTTCAGATAAGCTGATGAGCTCAAGTTAAGCCTCATAGTCCCGTCTACATTCTCTGCCCCTCCAAAAGCAAAGATATTTAGCTCCAGCCTTCCCTTGTAAAGCATAATTTATTGGAAACATTCATGGACTCACCTCCCCAGCCCCCTTATTTTAGATGCTTGAGAAAATCCTGGATGTTGTATAGGTACTTTAAGCATCAGATGGTTTGTATTAAACAACAATCAAAAACCTGGGATCCAGGCCACTGGATGGTATAGTGAAGAGGTCTCTAACCTTTAATGTAGGTGACCTGGATTCAACTCCTAACCTTGGTGCATATTAACTGGTTGTTCTCTGGCAAGTTACTTAACTCCTCCGAGCCAACGTCCAGCATCTAAAAAAGGTAATAAGCCTGACGGCTTGAGCTGTTGCACAGGTGACTGTGAGGAAAAAAACACATGAGCTAGAAAATATTGAAGCTCTTGTTAATGACAAGAATGCCACAAATGTAACCTAATGTCCTTATGCTGTACGGAGAACAATAAAGAGTTCAAAATGATATATCTGCATTTCTGAGGAGCCATTTCTCAAATTCAGGAATGTCCAGAGTGTTATTGGGTATACAACATAAATATAAACATAACCACTGGATCTGGCTTCAGACTGAAATAAAACAGACTGCTGATCATATGGGAATTTAAAAGAAAGGTGGCCTTAACCAAGAATATCTTTCCTTCTGGTGTGTCTTACTACCTGATATTCTGCTAGCGGAAAATTTAAAATCCATTGTTCCTGAATAATAACATAAATGTAGGGTCTGGACCAAAATGCTAGAAGGAACACACATTTTTTTTCTTGCAAATATCCTACTACAGCTCCGGGAAAGAAATGTGTTTTATTACAAAGACATAAAGGGAGAGAGGTACTTCTAGAATAGTGGAAAAATAACCTCCAAACCCTCCTACTCCATAAAAACAACAGGAACACCGGCAAGAACTGTCAAAATTAACTCTTTCATAACTCTAGAACTAACCAAAGCCCTGTAACAATCTAAGGAACATATATTCAAGAAAAAAGTAGCTGGGGGCACCTGGGCGGCTCAGTCAGTTGAGCGTCCGACTTCGGCTCAGGTCATGATCTCGTGGTTCTTGAGTTCAAGCCCTGCATTGGGCTCTGTGGTGACAGCTCAGAGCCTGGAGCCTGCTTTGGATTCTGTGTCTCCCTCTCTCTCTGCCCCTCCCCCACTCATACTTTGTCTCTCAAAAATAAGTAAATGTTAAAAAAATTAAAAGGAAAAAAGTAGCTGGGTATACACAAGAACAGTGAACCTTTCCTGAATTCCATATCGTCGCCCCAGCACCTTGGAACAATGGTAGCTGGGAAAGCCAACAGGTCTGGCAGTTATTGGAGGAAGCAGAAAGGATGTGGAAGTCCCAGAAAAGCCCCATTCCTGGAGAATTGTCACTCTGTGACCTGTGTGACAGCTCTCTGGTAGGAGTGTAAAATGGCAGAGCTGCTTTGGAAAACAATTCGACAATTGTTCAAAATGTCAAACACAGAGCTGCCATATGACCCAGCAATCACGCTCCTAAGTATATACCCAAGTGGAATAAAAACGTATGTCTACACAAAAACTTACACATAAATGTTCAAAGAAGCATTATTCATAATAGCCAAAATGTGGAAACTACCCAAACGTCTATCAACTCATGAATGGATAAATGAATTTATGTCATATCCATAAAATAGAATATTATTCATCAATAGAAAAAGGAATAAAGTATGGATACAGGCCACAATATAGATGAATCTCAAAAATGTCATGCTAAGTGAAAGAAGCCAGTCACAAGAGACCACAAATTGTACAATTCCATTGACATGAAATGGCCAGAATAGACATTGAAACAAAAAGTAGATTATCAATTTTCATAGGGAGAGAGAGGGCATCAGACATGAAGAAGTGAGTGATAATGGCATGGGGCTTATTTTTAGGGTGATGGAAATCTTCTAAAATTAGCGATAATATTTACACAACTATGAATACACTAAAAATCCCTGAATTGGTACACATTATAAAAGTGAATTTTATGGTATATAAGTTGTATCTCAATAAAGTTATTATAAAAAAGAAATGGAAGAATAAATAAAAATGCATGAGGGCAGAACTAGAAGGAGATGAAATCACCTGGTTTTAAGAACAGCATACTTCTTGGGAAGCTCCTAGAGATATTCCTCCATCAAAGTGAAGGCATCCATGAGACAGAGGAGAGAAGTACTCCAAAAATAGGGACTCCAACAAAGATTCAATCCAATTATAATCCAATTATTATATGTATATATATATACTGAGAAGGTATTGGAAAATGTAGAAAGAGTTGGCAATATGCACAAAGGAAAATAAACAGAAAGAAAAAAATGTTTTTCCAAAATACCTTGGTCCATATCTTTTATTCAGCATCTCCATATAAACCTTCAGTTTCTTCAATTTCCCTGACGAACACGTCAGTGAATACAGTATTTGATATAAATACTTGAAACTGATAGTCTGATGGACACAAAAAAATCTTTTTTTCCTCTTTAAATTCAAAGCTCTTTTTCCATATCAAGTCAGTTCAACAGAAATCTAGGATACTGGATTATATTATCTTTGCAAGGTTTTATCTATGTGACCTTGATTTCACTTAAGCCTCAGGGGATTGGCCATCTTGACTTTCTGTCTGTGTTGCAGACTTTTAAGGGAGGAGCTTGATTGTCTGTGAATCATAGGCGGAACTACAGCTCCTGAAAAATCTTTGTTGATCTCATTCACCCATTGAACAGTTTTGAGCTTCTAATAGATGTCAGGTCCTACACTAGACACTAGGTAACCAGGGTATGCGTGTCAGGGGCTTCGGACTGTGAGGACGTAATAATTTGTCCTCACAAACTTTCCAGTTTTAACAAAGAGCAAATACTGGTGTCTGAAATAGTCTTATTTCTAAGAATTTATACTATCAATATTATCTATCAATATAATAGGAACAATAACGATAGAAAACAAACTTTGAAAGTCTCCATAGACCAACTCGACCCATTTTTAAAAGAAAGTCACTTCATGAAAATAGAGTATCTATAAGTTCATACCATGTTGTTATTTTATAAAATACATTTTAAAGCCTATTGGTTAATGCGTCAGACCCTGATCAAGGTTAAACCTGTGTGATTGCCATGCAGGTGGGCAAATTGCACATGCTGCAGGAAATAGACCATGTCAGATATGATCGTTGACGTCTGTGTGGGCACCAGAAGCCGACGAGAGCTGGCAGCGGGAGAAACCAATCAAAATCTCAGCTGCTCTGGCTCTGTGCCTCTCTCTAACCTCTCTTCCCAGGAAGAAGAATGAGCCTTACCTCTGGCTTCAACCTGCCCAGGGAAGGCTGAGGCTGGGAGGGGGAAATACCAACTCTCTTCCCAAGGTGAGGAGGGCAACCAGAATGAGATCCAGTTAGGAAAGGAAAAACCCTAATATTCAAAGCCTCTTACTAGCACCCGTTTTCCTCCCATTGGGATACCTTGTTTGCCCAACCTTTTCTAGAGCCTCATGCTTCTCATAACAGGATGATGTTTGCTACACCAGACAAGAACCGGGAACTTCCTTCTGACAGATACTGAAAAAGGAGCTGGGAAGCGAAGATTTCCCCCTTGTGCTTTCTCAAGCCACTGATCTCCATACTACTTCACATTATGTGGGATTTTTGGCAAAAAAAACCCTTTTAAATTAATGGCCTAGTTTCTTGATTAATGGCCTTGTTAATTAATGGTCTTGTTTCACCTTGAAAGGTTTTATACTAGCATTTGGCTAGTTATTAAAGGGTCATAGAAACCAGTGGGGTGCGGGGAGTGGGAGGGCTGAGCTGGGGCAAGAATAGGGGATAAAACACAAGATAAAGAGCATCTGAAATGGGTTGACTTTACTGCCCTTCCTTCCACTTTGGTGGCTTCCATCAACGACCTTGGCCACATCCTCCCTTCCTTGCATACTCTTCAATCCAGGATCAAAAAGATCAGTGAGAGATTGACTTTCTAATCCCCTACCCACAATCTCTCAGGCTAAAATGAAATAAAGGATTCTTGGTTTCATATCTGACATAAACTATCTTCTGAAAAAACTCTGAAACATATCTCTTTCTTATTAAACAAAAAGATTTTATAAGGACATGGCAGGGTAGGTCCTATTTATTTTCATGTCTAGCATAGTTCTGTGGGGATCTGAATAATAATATTATAATATTAATATCATAATGAAAATAATCATTATGTATCAAGTCTGAATTTAAATAAATTTAACTCCTGGTTAAGTCATAAACTTCAGTTTGGTCCCTGTATTTTTTTGGTGTGGATGACTTCAGCTATATTAATATACTTTGATTTAATTAATATACTTTGATTTCCTTAGAAATATAGCAGTGTTTTCTCTGTTGAACGATGACTCTAGTTTTACCTACATTTTTATATTATGGTAGTAACTTGGCTATTCTAACATAACAACATTCAAATTTTACTAGGAAAATAGGGGAGTGTTTCAGCAACAATAAAAGCTTGGGGTCAGAATTCTAGAATTCTAAAATTCTGTGAATTCTAGCTCAGCCACTCACTAGCTGAGTTAGTTTGATACAAATTACTATCCTCTCTGAGCCTCAGTTTTCTCATCTAGAAAATGGGAGTAAAATCCACTTTTGGATTGTTTGGATCATTGTTTTGAGGATAAATGAAGAATGTAAAGTGCTTGGTATAGTCCCTGGCACACAGAATGCTCAATGAAGATTTATTCTGGTTCCTTAAACCCATTCCCCACGCTAACCCCTCTGTAGATGTGACGCCAACCTTTAGCTAAGAAGATGCACGGAACAAATCCTTAAAAGAAGTAACAATCTAGTTAGGGACATATGTCTTACACCAGCTAATGATAATTCAAGGCAAACTGTGTTAAGGCCTATAGTAAAGGCATGTGTCAAAATTTATGGGAGCACTGAAGGTGTATCCCCAGGGAACAGGGTTCTTGGAAAAAGTGATAGAAAAGTAGTAACTGAACTGAGACACTGAAGGATGGGTGAGATTTGGCATGTGGAAAAGGAGATCAGAAGGATTCCATGAAAAAGCAGCAAGGTACTACAGAGATGGAAAAGTGGGGAATGATGGAGGACACTGAGCACCCCAATATATGCAGGGTAGGCTATGGGAGATGAAGCGAGACTGCCAGGATGGACTGGGGCCAGAATCAGACCGTCCTTGAGTTCAATCCTAGGGAGATTCACATTCACATGTATAGACAATGAAGAGAAATAATTTTTAAAAATTATGAATAAACACTACAGCATGCTTATGGAGGTAAAAGCTACCAAACACGTGCCGGGCGTTGTATCTACAGAACTCAGCATCAAGCAACTGCCCCTTTCATTCCATAGTGGATAATACCAGGCTTCACGTTATTGGAACACACTCAGTCAATTAAGAAAAGTACTGATTGCCGGCTGCAAAATATCCCCATGGTGCCAAAATGTCTGTGGAGTGGGTGGGGAGGGGGAGGGAAGGTGTGATAATTAAAAGAATTGTTACTTGCGATGTCACAGGAGCCAATGTGCGAACTCTGCATGCTGGGAAGCTAGAGTGCTCCCAGCTGCCACGGGGAGGGAGGATGTGGTTTGATCCCTGGCACCGCTCCTTGGGACAAGATGAATCACAAATGTGTTAATAGTGAGGTTCCATGTCATAATGTGCCAGATGGAGGTGGTTACATCTCTGATTGATTGCCTCCTGGCCAAGACAGGGGTTTTCCAGAAGGCAAAATTTGGCATTGGAGCTCTAGGGATCAGCGGGTCTTTATTTTGGTCAACGTGGACCTGACATTCTCGACTTTATGAAGTGTGGCTACCCCCAAGACACGGGCAGCCAGAACAGTATGTGGACGAGGAAAGATGTGACGAGGGGGTGATATATGGAAGAAACAGCTTTGCCCCGGACAGAGTTCCTCTGGCTAAATGTGGCTGTTAAGGAATCCACGGGTGCCCTGGAAAGAAGGGGCTGGGGCTGGGTGGGGAGGTGCAGTAGACACCCTGCTTGTGAACGAATCAAATAACTAGAAAGAGAAAAAGAAAGTCAAGGAAGAGAATGAGCAAGAAGGAAATGCTTCCCAGCTTTGGACACCAGAACCCCACAGCAGCAGAGTCCGGATGCCAGGCTGAGGCCACCAGGCAGAAACACAGAGCAGAGCACTGCAGGGTGACCTTCCTGCCTGTTCCCTCCCACTCCCCCCAACTGTAACCACCCAGCTCTTTGTTGTGGTGGTTTTCTCCCCCAGCGCAAGCTTCCAACTCTAAACAGCCAACTACAAGGGCAATAACTGTGGCGTCCTACTGGGAACTAACGCAGTCTCTCGTGCAGGCGCTGGGTCCTAATACAGGACAGCGAATAAAGCTTCATTACAGAACAATGGAGTTAGCTGCCAGAGCCTACAGATTTGAATAAACAACAAATAAGCAACATCTGCTCCAGCATATGTGTATGGTAAAAAAAAAAAGTCACAAAATAAAAGAATTTGTAAATGCCAAAAGCAACACTAAACTGCCAGAGCTACTGTAGAGTGAATTTTTAATTGCACATGCAAAGAGGCAGGCTGTGGGTATTAGTCTCACATATGTCTTCTCGCTGCCAACCTGGGAGTATAGATGAATTTAATTAAATAAGGATTATCCCTTCTCCCCAGTACAATTACTTATTTATAACAATGATAAAATTGCCTAATAAAAAAATTGCAATATTTCAAAAACAAGCCTAGAAAACACCCTGCTTTCTGTGTAAGTCGTTCAGGGCTGTTTGAGTCTGAGTGTGTCTTTTAAAATTAAGTCTTTGCCTACTGCCAAGGAAGAAAAAACAAACAACAACTCTTATCATAAAGCCTGCTGCAGTTAAACAGCCAGAGACGGCATTACGGGGAAATATAAAGAAGATACAGAGCAGCCTGGGAATTGCCTTTCATGGGGTGTGTAGAAAATTAAACAATTGGACTCAAATTGAGGCCAGGGGACGGAGCCAAGGGACAGGGCCACTGAGGCTTGGGCTTCGCCAGTGTCCTGCTCCTAGTCTGTTTTGTGAACAGGCAGTCGCCGGTGATCAGTTCCCTTTACTTCGCCTATTTCTCTTCCCTGTGTGCTAATTCCCTGAAAACAAATAACACTACCCAAACCAAACCAACAACAAAAGAGATGGGCACTCCAGCCCCTCTGCTCAGTGCCAGTGGGGTTCATTTCTTACCTCCAAGTTAGCAATCCCCATCATCAGGGAGGCCAGCGGTGATAATTCAAGTATGAAACTGTAGATGGCAAAGTAGATTCATGTGTAAATAACCACAGAAATCAGTATCTTCTGACTCTCGTGATCTAAGTTTATCTTTGAGCAATTTTGTTGTTTTAATTAATAGCTGTTCTGCACTAGAAGTTAAGGCAAGTGCTAAGAGCTTGTGACCAGGTGCATTCTCAAAATCAGTTCAGAAGCCAACTAGAAACAAAAGGCAGTCAGGGGCTCCGAGGTGTGTGGCTGGGGGCAGTTGCACAATTTCTCTACCTCAGTTTCCTCATCTGTTCAATGGGAATAGTAATGGTAGAATCCACCCCCCCCCCCAAAGGAAGGATTCAATGAATCAATACACGTAAAGTGCCTGGAACGGCACCTGTCATGGAGTTAGCACTTAATAAATGTTGCCAAGAATTTAAAGGGATGCTTTAGCAAGGCACTCAAGTGTGTACTTGGCTCTTTCCTGGATGTTAGTAGCTTTCCATTTATCTTTTTCTTTTCCTTCATAACATTTACCACAGTAGTAATTCAGTAATTAGTTGGTTTCCCTGGTTATTCACGAGCTCTACAAGACTAAGTTCTGTTTTGCTTTCATTTGTGTCTCCAGCACCTAGATCAGGTTCTTATTTGTATAAGCGCTCATTAAATATTCACTGAATGAATGAATTCAGTATGGGAGGAGGACTAGATTTACATTCAAAAGATCCTGACTTGAATTTGGTCCTTCTTTTGCCAGCTATGTAAATTCAGGCAAGTTGCTTAATTTGTTGATGTCTTATCTCTAAAGAGGAAAGAATAGTATGGTGATTACATTAAATAATGTAATTGAAACTGCTCAGGACACTGTGAGTCTGGGTGTCAAATGTTAACTGTTAATTTAACAATGAATTGCTTCCTGGGGCACCTGGATGGCTCAGGTGGTTAAGCATCTGATTCTTGATTTTGGCTCAGGTCATGATCTCACAGTTCCTAAGTTCGAGCCCCACATCAGGCTTTGCGCTGACAGTGCAGAGCCTGCTTGGGATTCTCTCTCTCTCTCGCTCTCTCTCTCTCTCTTTCTTTGCCCCTCCCCTGCTCTCTCTTTCTCTCTTTCTCTCAAAATAAATAAATAAACTTTAAAAGCAACCAATAACCACCCCCCTCAAACCCAATGAATTGCTTCCTAATAATGATTATAATTTACTGGAATATAGAGTTAAGCAACAGATTCCATGTATATTCAGGTAAAACAACTTTCTGAGAGATGTTGCTGGAATGTGTGCAAACCTAAAATAAAGTAAGTCTACATTACTTAGGACTAAATGCAACATGCAAAAAGAAAGCACCAATCCGCTGATCTGAAAGGAATACACCTATTGGATGCAGTCCTAATTTACAAATACTGAAGTCCATGCCAATAAAATCATTAAAAATACCATGCGTTATATTTTAAGACAGTCATTATACTCTGCCCACAGAACACTGTTGCAACATTAAATCACCACTGTTGAATGAGAATGTAAACTCTTCTGGCGAAGGTAAGAGAAGCTTAGATGTTGCCATATACGGGGTTCCCTAATGGGTCAGGCACTGTGCTAGGTCTGGGGATGGTGGGTAGATTAGACAAGATTCCTAATCTCAAGCAGAACATAATTTAGCATAAGGGAGAGAGACATAAGCAAATGGTTAGTGTTTTTCCAGATGAGTCCTGTAGAGGTGTCATTGATCAAGGCTACTAATAGCATAAAGGGAGAGTTTACAGGTAGAGAAAAGAAAGGAGGAAGAGTACATGGACTGTGGAATTTGTCTGCCTAAGAAGAGAATGGGGTGGGGGGATGGGCTAAATGGGGGATGGGCACTTGTTGGGACCAGCACTGGGGGTTTTATGTAAGTGATGAATCCCTGGGTTCTACTCCTGAAACCAATACTACACTGTATGTTAAGTAACTTGAATTTAAATAGATAAAATTTTAAAAAGAGAGAGAATGGGCTGTCTTTGGTGTTCTTAATCAGTACACCAGCCCCTTCGAAATAACAGGGAGATGAGAAGAGAGAGACATTGTGAAATCGAAAGAGACTAAACAGAATCTAGTTTAGTTTAGTGGTAACTGATCAGGAAGAAGACCAAAAGACCAACCAGGAGACAGGATATAAAAGGCACCTCTTCAAAGGTACCTTTTCCAATCTGCTTTGGAGCAAAAATCCTATCAGTAAAACCTTAATAATTTAGCTCTCATTAAATCCCCAAATATACTCAATTTGTAAAAAGGTACATTTAGCATTATCTTGGATGAATCACTATTTATTCTGTTGTGGACAAATGAGCAAACACAGAGAAGCACAAGAAGGAAAAACCAGACGTCATTTATTATCTACCTTGCCATTGTCTACACTATGTACACTCACGCTTTCTCTATTTTGGTTTTTTGTGAGAGGGTTGAGGGTTAGAAACTTGTATTAAAATTTTTAACTTGAATTGTATAAAATACAAAGAAAGGAAAAATATTACCTGAAACCCATCACCATGAGATGGTCACCAAACTATTAAGTGTAGCTTAATTTATTTTTTAAGTGTATTATATAGATTATATATGTAATTTTATATAAGTGAATTGAGAAACACATTTTATTTTATGACTTGCTTTTATCTTTTAATTGTAAGTCTTTAACCACTGTGGCAAGAAATACCAGTTGTCATTTTTGATGACCAAATGATATTCCATTTAATTTTATTCCATTCCAAATAATCCTCTATATTGGACATTTAAGCTAGTTTTTCACACCTCTTTTATAATTGTCTTAGGATAACTTCCTAGAGGGTATATCCAGGTAGGAAGATAAACACAGTTGCAAAGTTTCTGATACATATTGTTATATATTGCCTTCCAGAAAGCAATATGTATTCTGGCCAACATTAGATTATATGATTTCTTAAACCTCCATTGATTTAATAACTCATTTGCCTGTTTTAGTGTAATTTAATTCATATTTCTCAGATTACTACTGAGGTTGAAAATCGCTTCGTTTGCATTAGCTTGGTTAATAAAATTCCTACTGACACCTTTATTTTTTGTTCAATTTTCTTGCATTGGGAAATTTCAAACATGTACAAAGTATAGAAAGTAGCATAATGTATATCTATTCCTTGTAACCACCTACTGTGGTATTAAAATTTAACATTTTTTCATAGTTACTTCAGATTTGTTTTAAAAAGGAACCATTACAGACACAGTAGTCTTATTTACCTGGGTTTATCCCTTCCTGAACTCATTTCCTCCCTCCTAACCTCCCAGAGTTAACCAGGATCCCGAACTTGGTGTTTATATTTCCCTTGTATATTTTTGTGCTTTTACTTTGTATATGCATTATTAATACATACCAACTATTGCTAAAGTAAATTTATTTTATATATTGTATGCATCTAACTGATTTACTTACTTCCATCTTGTACTCATGGTATTTTTCCATGTGGATAAGTTAACTTGTTTATTATCGTTGTGGTATATTATTCTACTCTATGATTATGTTATGATAGCATTAACCTTATTCTTATTGATTTGATTGCCCTTAGGTTGTTTTAAGTTTTTCACTATTTCAGTGTTGCAAAAAATGTTTTTATATGTTCATTCACATCTGCATATATGTAATGATTTCTCCGGGCCATATCCTATGAATGGAATGGCTGAGTCAAAGGGTCTGTGCTTCTTAAACTTTACTGGATTTTGCCAAACTGCTTTGCAAAATGGTTGTACCAATTTATAATCTCATCAGCTGTGTAAGATTTCTTCTTTGTCACCAATACTTGGTAGAATTAAATTTAAACATTTTTGTCAGTCTAAAATGGTATCTAATAATTTAAATTTATCTGTTCCTGATTATAATAGGGTAAAGCATATTTTCTTCTTTTAAAAAAAAATTAATGTTCATTTATTTTTGAGCGAGAGAGAGAGAGAGAGAGAGACAGCAGGGGAGGGGCAGAGAGAGAGGGAGACACAGAATTGGAAGCAGGCTCCAAGCTCTGTTAACTGACTGAGCCACCCAGGAGCCCCTCTTCTTCATTGGTTAATTTTTCTGTGAATTGTATACTTATTTACTGTGCATTTTTGGTTTAGTCATTTGCCTTTTTTTTTTTTTTTTTTTTGGCTCACTTTTAGAAATTATATATTAATTCTGGAAACAAACATTTTGCTGTGCATAGGTTGTAGATATCTATTACTTTGTGACTTCGTTTATTTTTCAATTGTAATATAGTTGACCTGTGACTGGTCTTTGAACTTTGTTTATGCTGTCTTTGTTGAACCAATATTAACAATTATAATGAAGTCATATTATCCATATTTCTTTTTATAGTGTGCTTTTGGGTGTCCTGTTTAAGAAATTGTGTCTTACTCTGAGGTCATAAGTATACTCTTCTTTATTTTCTTCTGTAAGTAGCAATGGTTTGCTTTTCACAGTTAGACCTTAGCTGTACTTGGATTTATCTTTGTTAATGGGACGAGCTAAGGGTGTAATTTTCTATCTTTTTCATATGGATAACCAATTCATTGTATCAATTGTGTTAATCCTTTCTCCACTGGTTTTGAAATGCTTTCTCTGACTTAGCATTTCTATGCATGTAAGGGTCTGTTTCTGACCCCTATTTCACTGATCCATCATCTTTTTAAAGAAAAAAAAAATTAACAGTGGTATAACACCTTAATTACAATTATGATATAAGTGTTGATTTCTAGGAACATAAACTTCTCCTCCACAATCTTCATTATTATCTTAGCTCTCCTTGGTCCTTTACTAGGACATAGGAATTTCAGGACCATCTTGCAGGTTCCACACAAAAACAAAACAAAACAAAGCAAATAACAGCCCTATCAGGATTTTATTGAAATTGTATTGTACATTTTATTATTGGTGGATATTTGGTTTCTTTATAATACTGAGCTTTCCCATTCTTGGGCATGACATAGTCTTGCTTTTATTTAGGTCTCATTAAGAGACATGGTAATATTTTATAGTTTTCCCAATAAATATCCTGAGTCTTCATTTAGGTATATTCAAAGGTACTCTTATAGGTTTATTGTTGTTGGAATTGTGAGAGAAATCTTTTTTTTTTCTTTAATGTCTTCCTAATTGGTTATTGCTGATGCCTGGAGATAATACTGATTTTTGCATTTTGCTATTACATTCAATAAAGTTGCTAAACCTTATTATTCTATTAATATGCCTATTAGTTCTCTTGGGATTTCTATGCAGACAGTTATTTTGCCTGCGAATGTGAATAGTTTTTAAGTTTATATACATCTTACTTCATGGTATTTTCATTCTGCTTTGACCTTGAGTTCAATGCTGAATAAAAGGAGTGTAGCAAGTTCTGTTCCTTGTTGGATGGGATTTCCTTGAAGGTTTCATTGTTAGGATTGATATTTGGTATGAAGATTTGATAGATGCCTTTCAGATTAAGAAAATTTCCTTCTGTTTCTACTTGCAAATAATTTTTCTCTGTTTTGATTTTTAATCATGAATCATGTTTACATTTTGCTGTCTTCTTTTTTCTGCATCTTTTGAGATTCCTAAATTTTTTGAACTGTTGATAGAATATGCTTGAAGTGACTCTACCAACGTTGATCCACCCTCAAATTTATGGAAAAGCACCACTGTTAAGTTGTTAAATGTTTGTAATGGAAGAAATCTTTGTATAGCAAAAATCATAATCACTTATTGTTTATGATGACAATATATACTCTCAGCTTGTCATTTACATTTCAATTTTTTATGATTGTTTTTCATACATACATAGTATATTCAATGTTTAGTGAAAAATTGGGGGCACCTGCGTGGCTCAGTTAAGTGTCCGTCTCTTGGTTTTGGCTCAGGTCATGATCTCACGGTTTTGTGAGTTCAAACTGTCCATTGGGCTTTGTGCTGACAGCACAGAGACTGCTTGGGATTCTCTCTCTCCCTCTCTCTCTGCCCCTCCCCCATTTGTGCTGTCTTTGTTTCTCTCAAAACAAATCAACTTGAGAAAAGTCATGAAAAATTGATTAATTCAATTAGCTATTGCACTTTAATCAAGCTTTAAAAATAGGTTTCTGTTCCAAATTTATATAAAATTCATCTACATTTATACTATTAGCCCTTTTATAATTTGGGTGCCATTTTTTTATATTTAATTATCCATCTGAAATTTCATTCATCTGAGAGTTCTGTTGGTGAAGAGTGAAATATTTTATAAGCACACACATCTTTCTCATAATCCATCAAGTTGATCATATCATTTATTTCCTTTCATAATTTATCATAGTAGTTGACAAATTATTTTAGTTTTTCAATTGTTGAAACATTGAAATCTTGGAATAAAAGTTAGTTTTCAAGGATTAGAATATTTCTGGTGCTTTACTACATTTAAATCATCATTTCTTTATTGAAAATGTTTAGGAGTGCCTGGGGGGCTCAGTTGGTTAAGCATCTGACTTTGGCTCAGGTCATGATCTCACAGTTGGTGAGTTTGAGCCCCGCGTCGGGCTCTGTGCTGACAGCTCAGAGCCTGGAGCCTGCTTCAGATTCTGTGTCTCCCTCTTCCTCTGCCCCTCCCCCACTCTCACTCTGTCTCTCTCAAAAATAAAAGAAACATTAAAAAAAAAAAAGACAATTGTTACATCTGTATTCATAAGTAAAATTCATCAATTTTATGAGCCAATTTAGTCAATTTTGAAACCAAGTGTTGTTGTATTTTTTTAATCTAAGAGGAATTGGAAAGATTTACAAATGTTTACATTACCTGGAAAATTTATACAGAAGAGCAATTATTTCTTGAAAAACTGGAAGAGTCTACTCATGTAACACTTTTGGTTTGGTGTTACTGTTGCGCATTGCTGTTCTTACAGGTTGCTTTTGATAAACTTAATTTTTGTTTGTTTATCCCTCTCTGGTATTAGTTTACTTAGGAGTTCTGCTATGTTATTTTGTTAATATTTTAGGTTTACAATAGATATGTATATATAAATATGGCAACATAAATATAAAATTATATAAAATGTGGAAATATAAATACAGTAAAACCTTGGATTACAAGTAACTTGTTCTGCAAGTGTTCTGCAAGACAAGCAAACATTTCAAATAAATTTTACCTTGATAAATGAGCAACGTCTTGCAATAGGAATAGTACATGACATCGAATGTCACGTGATCACAACTGAGCCAATGGTTCTCGAAGTTTGCTTTGATATACAAGTGTTTTGAATAGCAAGCATGTTTCTGGAATGAATTATGCTGGCAAACCAAGGTTTTACTATACATATATTTTCTGAAATATCCATGTTAATTATCCCTGTTTTTAATTATACCACTTGTATTTGTGTTCCTTTATAATTTTAGCATCAGTTTTTCAGATGGTATAACTTCTATATCAGTGGTTCTGTCTTTTCTCTAATTTTATTTTGATTATCTGGTTTTGTTTGTATGCATTTCTCTCTTTTTATTGCTTGACAGCTTTGCCCACAAAAAAGCTAATGCTTTGATTTTACTTGTCAAATAACTTGTTTCTGCTTTCTCCACTATTAATTTCTAGTTCAATAATCTCTAACTTCCAAATATGTTTTTTTATGATGGCTTCTTGAGGCAAATAATTCATTTTAGTTGTTACTTACTTGATAATGAAAGCGATTAAAGCTATGAATTTGCCTCAGATTACTGCTTCTGTTCCAATTCTTCAATTTTATATGAAATATTCATCATTATTACTTAAATGATCTGAACTTAATAGTTTTACATGAGCATTTTCTGCACTTTTTTAAAGATGGAGAACTCAGTCCACAAGTGCTAGATTTAGTATTTTGTTTTTTTGTTGGGAGGAGGAAGTATTGCTTATATTTTTATTATTGAATTCACATATTACTGCATTTATCCATGGCAAGGTAGCTCTTACATAATGTGTGCACGTGTAGCAAATCAATGAAATAATCTTTGCATTTACAAATTATTAGCCCTTCTAACAAAGTATATCAAGAACAATGATAAAGAATACTTATTTCAATATTTTTCTATTATGCTCATATTATCAATTATAATATTAATGTATTTTCTACCATCTTCTATTATGTCATGCTTGATCAGTAAAAGACTGAGAGGAATATTAAAATGTTTCCCAATTTTGGAAGAGATGTTGTTCAAAGGGTACAAAGCTACAGTTAAGTAAGGATAAGTCCAGAGATCTAAGAACCATGGTGACTATAGTCAATAATATTATATTGAATATTGAAAATTTGCTAAGAGAGTAGATTTCAGGTGCACTTATCACACTTATAAAATGGAAACTGTGAAGAGATGATATGCTAAGTCATTTCACTACTGTAATCATTTCAGTATGTATGTGCATAGACATCATGTTTCATACTTCAAACATATAATTTTGATTTAAAAATTAAAAAATACAAAATACAAAGTGTACAAAAGTTTTGGACTGGTTGTCATGGGGAGCAGAGAATTAACAACAAAATCCCCCATTTTATTGTGTCAATTGCCTATAGTATTGCCAGAATTTTTTGCTAAGTAGTGTTATGAAAATAACATATGCACATGGTAACAAAAGAAAATTAAAAGATGCCAATTAATTTAAAACATGTTAGTTTTCCTTCTGTTAAGGTACTTCCATTAGCAGTTCCTGAGATATTCTTCCAGAAGCATTCTGTGCATACTTTCTCCCCTTCATAGAAATAGATAACTCTTTTAATAAAAAGAGGTGTCTATATAAAACCTTTGTACATATTTTTTTCTCATTTAACAACTGTATATCTCAGAGACCTTTTCATATCAACACAAAAATATCTGCTTCATTTTCCAAAATACTGTCTGAATAGATTTTAATGTAAAAATGTACCATAATTATTTAAAGCTAATTTATACTTTGGGGCACTCAGGCTGCCTCTAGCTGTTTATTATTATAAATATATTTTTGCAATCAAAAACCTTGTGTGTACATTGGAGTCTACTGATGGGTCAAATCCCAGAACTGGAATATTTGCAAACATTTAAAATTGTGTGACATTGACAGATTATACTTCAGGTAATTATTATGATTTTAACTTACAACCAACAGTGGGTAAGTGTTTGTTTCACATTTTTACTGTCACTTGGTATTACTAAACCTTTAAATATTTGTGACTTAGAACCACAGTTGATTATTATCCGTCATGGTTCTGGGGGGTGACTCAGCTCAGCTACATGGTTGTCGCTTGGATTCTCTCACGTAGTGGCAGTCAGATGACATCTGAGCTGAAGTCATCTGAAAGTTTGACTGGATTGGACATCTTGGATGCCTTATTCACATGGAGGCTCATTCAAGTCTGTCCACCGGAGTGGACACTCCCATGTGGCTTGGGATTTTCACAACATGAGGGCTGGGTTCTCATAGGGAATGTTCCAAGAACAAGTATCTCAAGAGCCAGGAAGCAGCCAGGTGTGTTAAAGGCAACACTCTACAAGTAGTAAAGCATCATTTCTGCCATATCCTATTGGTCAAAATAGTCCACACACCTTCATTTTTGAATGAAGTCATCTTTTTAACTTTGAGTCAAAATTCATTCATTTATATTCATATATATAGAAATATAAATTCATCCATATATATAATTCATACATAAATGAATTCATTCAGTCATTCATATATAAATAAAAGTAATAATTTTCCCCTTTGCCTATTAATAGAAATAGAACTAGTTTTACTTATTTTTTTCTCAGTTCTATTTTTTCCTGGGTTTACGACAATGTTTTTGAAAGTAATAAATTACATTTGCTTTACTTTAATTCAGATTTTCTTCATTAGGCTAACCTTCACCCATCTCACTTTGCTTTCTGAATTTGAAATGAAATGGAGATTGGTGCTTTTGCCTAACGTCCTAAATCATTTTTTGGAATGATTGGGGTGACTTACATGATATCAGTAGACCTCTTAATTGAATGTCAAGGAAGGCAGTTCCTATTGGCACGGGGACCTCCAGCTTCACTGAGAAGCATTCAATTAGATGAAAAACAGATGCTTATTTTTGTCTTATAAACCTCAATGCAGGTTATGTGGTAATTACTTCGAAGAGCAGGATAACAATTTATGTAATCAGCAGGACCCTATAATTACTAATGCATAATTTCTAAACAGCATTTAGCAAAATGAGGCCCATACATACAGTTTGTAATGAAAAAGATGTGTTTGACACCACACTAAATTAAATTAAAAATTTGCATATTTTCTTCCAGGAAATGCAGTAGCTTCATCTGCTTTATTTTGCTTCACTAATCCCTGTCTACTTTTAGCTCTGTTATAGGATCATGGAAATGCTGAATCACAATGATGGCTGAATGGGAGCAGAAGGATGAGGTATAGAGAAAGCCCTCCTTCTCTGCTGTCTAGGATTATGTAACATGATTCTGAGAGATTATTTGGAACGTTACATCTAGGCAACTTGTTTCCATGGAGAGTTTAATATGAAGGTCCTACAATCACTTAATTTAGAATGTAAGTGCTCGCAGAGAACTTAAAAATTACCTCCACTTGTCTGAGGCCCGGTAAAATGATGTGACTTTTAACATCAAGCAGTTGTCAGTAGGAGTAAGAAATGACTCATTCAGTTAGTCCCAGTCCTTTGTGGAATCCATTCCACTCCTGATTAAATCACACTGAGTTAATGTTGGACAAACCACATGTTGCATCAGCCCCAGGGACGTTGAACGTTTCTGCAGTAAGTCTTTTGAAATTTGCATGCACATTGGCATCACTAGTATGCCTTTAATAGTAGTAGGTGGAAATAGTGGTGGTAGTAAATGGCCGTAGTGGTGGCTATGATATCTCCTGAAGATAATTTAAGTTCTACATATTGAGAAAGTTGAGTGCTAGTTATTTACAGTTTCTCTCTGAAAGACCATCGATGAAATTGGACACCTGGAGAAATTCTTACCTGCAATTCCTGAAGTCATGTCAAGAGGATTACCCGTCTCTTCCTCAAAGCTCTGGACCTGAGACACCAAAATACATCAATCTCATTAGAAATGTTTTCATAACGAATTCACTTTATTTATTTAATCAACATATAATGAGTGCCTACTGGCTACCGCTAAGAGGATTAACCATGATTTCTAAACTCAAAGAGCTTACACTGGGGGGCAGGCAGGTGGCATGGTACAAGCACTCGGGATAAAGATTCAAAGAACTAAAGATCAGGAGAGGGAAATGGGGGAATCACTTCCAGGTGGGAGGAATAGAGACCCTGTCTGGAAGATGCGGCATTTGAGCGAGACTGAAATAATAATAATAATATTATTCTAGATTTTTTTTTTTTGCTCCTAAAGAGCTTCAAATATACTTGGAGAATGAGAGTTATTTCCTACATTTAATTTTATTTCTCTGAGGGATTTATTTATGACTTGGTAAATTTATGGAAAGCAATTCAGAAAATTCACAACTCAGTTGCTATACAGAGCTTAGATAGCTCAAAGAAAATTTGTTTTCCAAATTGATAGAGCAGAATTTATCGTTAAAGTTATTTTCAGAAATTAATAAATACTACTCTACTGAGAATAAAATTATGGGTAAAACAAAATAATAAATATTTCTTTTAAGGGTGCCTGGGTGACTCAGTCCATTAAACATCTGGCTCTTGATTTCAGCTCAGGTCATGATCTCAGGGTTTTATGAGATGACACCTGAACTGGGCTCCATGCCTGGCATGGAGCCTGCTTGAAATTCTCTCTCTCCCTCTGTCTCTGCTCCTCCCTGCTCCTGTGCGCTTTCTCTCTCTCTCTCTCTCAAAAAAAAAAAAAAAATATTTCTTGAAAAGTAATAAGATAAAGTACTACAGAAACTTGATGAATAAAAAAAGTTAAAGAAGGTAAGAAAACAGTTCCTGTTGATATTTTAGAGTTCATTTTTGCAGGTTTCCCTTTTAATATGATGTTTTTGGACATCATTGTGTAATCAAAAATTTTCACTCAAAACTTAGAAGGAGAGCTTCTTTCCCCACGTTGTGAAATTCCTTTGAAAACACCATTTTTCATGACTACAATAGGCCATATTTTGAAGGTACATTAATTTACTTAATGATTCTCCTAATGTTGGAATGTTTTCTAAATTTTGCAAATAAAAGTAATGGTGAGATGAATATCCTTATATATAAATCTTATTCTACATGTCATATTATCCATTTAGGTTCATATCTGAATAGTGAAAACTGAATCAAAGGACATTTAAACATTCCAGCACAAGTGGCCAGAAAGGGCCATAAACTCAGGAATAAAGAGAAGACCATGAGGTTACAGCTTAGCAGTGTAAGAAGAACTATTTATTCCCTCTTTTTAATCCTTCATCTGTTTTCTTTAAAGTTATTTTATACTTATGGTTCATTAGACATATTTCTTAACATTACTTTTATTGGTTTTGTAACTCAAACCAGCGTGCACCTTGTCTGTATACTGTATACATGTACCATGGACATTTTCAAGTATAATAAGAAAACTCTTCTGCTGAGATTATTATCATGGAGGAAAGTCCACTTTGTGTGATGTAAAGTACATGGTCATCTAGGGAAAAACAACCCCAGACAACAAAATCTCAACAATTTAAAACGGAAACCAGGTGTATTCCTGGGTTGTTTCCCCTGAGCCAAACTTATTAATAATTTTTTTAATTAAAAATAAAGGAACAGTTATAAACTTTGGAAACATTTTCCACCTACTCAGGATGCCAATTGGCATTGTTTAATAATAGGGTCAATGTTTCTTACATTTAGTTCTAGGAGCAGGATCTCTGTATGGAAGCGAGAGGAAGACTAAACATGTTTTATAGTGGCTATAAAGAAGCATCCTACCTTGACTTTACAATTGCAGATGCTTCATTAGGATTAAATTCTCTTAATATGTTTGGGAATTTAAAAAGAAAGGAACAGACTCAGTTTCACTAAGTAAAATCAAACAAAAAGTATGTTGATTTCTGCACTAAAAAAATCGATGCACAATTTTCTTGGAATCATAGTTTTGAAAAGTGAGCCAAATATTGTCAAATTCAGCCTGTAAGTAGGACTTTAGGGGAGCATCATAGATTGATCAGGAGGTAATTTTGGCCAATCACAGTTGAAATTATGATAGCTAGATATTTAAGTATATTGGCTCATGTTTTAAATGCCATGAAAATCTGCCAATTTCACACATATTTTTCATTTCTTATAATTGGATTCTTAAATTTGCCATTAAAAAATGACTATTAAATCTGGCATTAGTTCCTGTTTAAGATGCAACGTACCCAAGCTTCATTTACTCATCCACTGGTATTGAGTGAAACAAATATTTTTCTCCCAGACTGTGATGAGGACATAATATTTTAGGTATACGTTTTAGAAAAACAAAATTCAAGTAGTGAATTTCCTTTATATCATTTTGGGGGCTCTATGCCTAGGATACACATATAGACTGTCACACACACAAACCTGGGCAAATACTAAAGAAAGACCAGGGACAAAGTTGGTTATAAAGTTCAAGAGAGTATTCTGTTTTTCTATGGATGCCACCCAGACTAAATTAATATTATCAAATATTTTTGATGTTAATTTAATCATTCACAAATATTTATTGAGTCCCTAGTATGTGCCTAAAAACATATGAGCTTGGGGTACTTGGGTGGCTCAGTTGGTTGAGTGTCTGACTCTTGCTTTCAGCTCAGATTATGATCTCATGGTTCATGGGATTGGCCTTTCACACTCACAGTGAGGAGCCTGATTGGGATTCTGTCTTACCTCTCTCTCTGCCCCTCTCCCACTTACACTTATTCTCTGTCTCTCTCAAAATAAATAAACATCCTTAAAAAAATAAAATAAAAATAAATTTATTTAAAAAACAAAGAAACAGGGGCACCTGGGTGGCCCAGTTGGTTAAGGGAACGACGTCAGCTCAAGTCATGATCTCGTGGTTCATGCGTTCAAGCCCCACCTCAGGCTCTTTGCTGACAGCTCAGAGCCTAGAGCCTGCTTCGGATCCTGTGTCTGTCTCTCTCTGCCCCTCCCCACTCATGCTCTGTCTCTTTCTCTCTCTCTCTCTCTCTCAAAGATAAATAAACATTAAAAAAATAAAAACAAACAAACACACAAAACATATGAACTTGTATTATTTTATTTTGGGGCCTGAGTGTCTTCCCACCTCCATACATACCACCAGAGAGCTTTGCCTTGAATAATTGCTATTTAAGAATATTTGAAAGTGTACCATGTAAGAACTGACACTCTGTTCTGAATCTTTTTTATCCTGAATGTAATATTATCTCTCCCTGTCCTCTCACATATAGATGGTGTCCAATGGACCTTATTTTCCTCTAAGTCAATCAAGCTTGAAGCATAAAAAACTTTGTAAAGGGACAGTAGAGTCTGTGAGGCATCCCAACAGGCTGGGGATGGTGAAATTTCTTGTTTGGATCCTAAGTAATATAGCAGATGACAAATGGACTGCAGATTTTCTTGATATTCTTTATATTACTGTAAGTAGTACTCTGGTGATTAAGTAATCTTTGCAAGATTGAAATAAAAGAAAATTTTTCTTAGTGGTACCTCAGTTTATCTTCAAATCAGGGCTCTAGATCAAAGGTCTCCTTTTTTCCTCCATTTATAATTAAAAAAAATTTTTTTAACATTTGTTTATTGTTGAGAAACAGAGAGACAGAGCATGAGCAGGGAAGGGGCAGAGAGAGAGGGAGACACAGAATCAGAAGCAGGCTCCAGGCTCTGAGCTGTCAGCACAGAGCCTGATGTGGGGCTTGAACTCACAAACCGTGAGATCATGACCTGAGCTGAAGTTGGACATTTAAGCGACTGAGCCACCCAGATGCCCCTCTCCATTTATAATTTTTATATATTTGCAGGCTATTGGTTTACATTCAGACTAATATTTTAAGGTTCTTATTTTTTAATATTTTAAGGTTCTTGAAATAAGTTTTGACATAAGACATGTATACACATAAACATATATACATAGATATTAGGATCATCAACAGCTACATATTTTGAGGCAATTTTCATATCTTTGTGGGATAGGGAGGGCTACCAATAGGCATATTCACCTAATTCCTCTTCTTCTTTTAAGGCTATGGGTAAGTCTTACCTCCTGCAAGTTTCTTGATCCTCTCAGCCCCTTGGCTGTTTAAGAACCTATCTTCTTGGGGCGCCTGGATGGCTTAGTCAGTTAAGCATCCGACTTCAGCTCAGGTCATGATCTCACAGTTTGTGAGTTTGAGCCCTGCGTCGGGCTCTGTGCTGAGAGCTTGGAGCCTGGAGCCTGGAGCCTGCTTTGGATTCTGTGTCTCCCTCTCTCTCTGCCCCTCCCCCGCTCGCACTCTGTCTCTGTCTCTCTCTCAAAAATAAATGAACATTAAAAAAAAAGGAACCTATCTTTCTGCTCCCTAGATGTCCCAAACATGTCTACAGTGATATGAAAGTTTACCGGTAGAGCTGTCACTCTCCCTGCGTGTTACTGTGCCCACTCCTGCCATTGCACTGAGGTTCCCTTGCTGGCAGGTTCTGCACCCCAGAGACTATCAGAGCGCCTGGCTTGTAGAGGGCTTCTAAGAAAGGTGGTCCCACCTTGGGATTTGCATATAAATATTCTGCCCCACTTCTGGATGATTTACATGATGAAAGGGAAAAAATTTTGCTCTTCCTTTGTCATAATATTAAAGAATAGAGAAATGTGTGAAAACGTGTGTATATTTTTTTTAAAAGACTGAGAAGTGCAAGTAAGGGTGTCATCTAAATGAGGGTGAAAATTAGCATGAGTGAGTGAAGGGGAAGATGAAGGAGCAGACTGTGAAATATGTGAAGATATACATACATGCACATATAGGACAAAAAATCTTTTGTTTACTGACATTCCTTAGCCCTTCTCCCAGTCAAGAAAGAGAAGTTTGAGGAGTTACCGGGCTCTGACCCTGGGTAGATGGGAAATAAATGATGTGGGGAGGAAACCAAATAGGCAGTGTGAAGAAGCAACAAGTGAGGAAAGAGTCTGTAAAAGTATAATCTTTTCCCCATCACATGTTTCACTCCTGTGTTTTAAGAACAAAATATAGGGTGATCAGCCTGCATAAGATGTGGTGAAAAGCATGAAAGCAAGCGGGCACTGATGTGTGAACTTCAGCCAAGCCACAGGACCCATGCCAAGAGGCTCTGTGCTGCGGTGCAGTCCAGGGAGAATCCAACAGTGAGATAACTATCAAATGCATTCATACTTTTCCTGAGTTGACTCATGGTGGCATAGACTGAGACTGATGCTGACAGCTGCGTGGTCACCAGAAGAAGGGGGGCCAGCCCCAGAAAGCCCCAGAAAGGGCAAGTTTCACTGAGTGGGAAGTAGCTGAACTGGCTCTCAAAGACCATTGGTGAAACAAGGAAAGTTAGAGTGGATGGAAGCATGCTAGAATGACCTTAAATGTTTTAGACTAAAAACAGGAATTTGGAACAATAAGATATAAAGCTGAGGGGTTGAAAGGTGAAGGGGGGGGCGCCTGGGTGGCTCAGTCAGTTAAGCGTCCGACTTCAGCTCAGGTCACGATCTCGCGGTCCGCGAGTTCGAGCCCCGCGTCGGGCTCTGGGCTGATGGCTCAGAGCCTGGAGCCTGCTTCCGATTCTGTGTTTCCCTCTCTCTCTGCCCCTCCCCCATTTATGCTGTGTCTCTCTCTGTCTCAAAAATAAATAAACGTTAAAAAAAATTTTTTTAGAAAGGTGAAGGGGTTAACTGAGGGTGGAAAGCAGAAGATGCCTTGGGAATGGTTACTTCCCTTAGAAGTTGAGAGTGTAGGTACAACACTGACCTCTTCCATTTCGAAGGAGTCTGGTACTTTGCCTGCAAGACGAGAGAAGCTCTTGAGCTTGTTAGCTTGGATCGAGTTCACCTTCTGAGTTCTGTCCTTGACTGACCGCTCAGACATATAGGAAGGAGGAGCCCTCTTGGCCAGCATGGATGGGTGAGGCCATTGCCTGCTCAGAAGAGCTTGGGGAGAATGACAAGGTACCAAGTCATCACAGGCTTGGAGAGACGAGTGTTCTGCTGAAGGACACAAATGACTTTGGTCATGGTTGTTTGTCACAGCTGCTAATTCTGCTCCATATTCTCCTGATTTTGCAGAGGCAATGGAAAATTTGCCCCTTATCTTCAATGACTCTGACACTTCTGAGCTGCAGTCCTTCGCAATACTCTGCTTTGAAGCTCTCCTAAAAAGTCCACCCGTTCTTCTTCGATGTTCTTGGGCCTCACTCACTGAGGTTCCTTGCACATTTCCCCCTCCATATTTCTCTTCAGCTTTATTCTGCAGGATGTTAACATCATTCAGCAAAGATGAGAAGGCATTGGCTACATGGTCCAGGATCTCTAGTTGTCGGAAACGACCTGAACGATACAAGAAACACACAATTTTTAGACTGGGTCTTTTCACTGAAGCTGCATAAATGTAGTAAAAACTGAACAGGTTGGTAACACATGTGATTTTCAAGATGGGAAGGACTTAAACTCTTGAAACTTAAGTTTTTCTCACTATGTGCCATTGGTTATTATGGTGGTGATTCCTCAACATAAGAAGATGCCACTGTGTCTTGGGGAAAGCTAATAGCTTTTATATTTAGTTAAATATGCATAGCTATATACACTCATATATGCCTGTAGTTTTTATGTGTAAATCCATAAAAACTATAGGCAAGGATCAATCTTAATATTGTATATTAAACTAAAGGTTAAAGAGTGAAGCTAGCTCTTTCATGTGAGGTGAACTTGAGTATTCTTCCGTAGCTTTAGGTGGCAGATACCATAATCATCACCTCCATCATCTCCACCTGTCCTGTCACCTACAGTGTGCAAAGATCATGGAATAGGGACTCAGAAGGCCTGGATCCAAATCTCAGTTCAACCAATCATTGGGTGTGTGATGTCAGAGTAGATGAATTAATAGAAATATGGTGCTTAGTCTGTGCCAAGCACATAGTAAACAGTTTCTTCATCAGGAGAATGAGTGTAATAATACCCATCTTACGTATCTCTCACATCTGTTGTGAAAGCACAATGCTATACAGTAGTTAGAGTTATAAATATGTAAGACTCTAGAAGGCAATTTATCGTCCTCAGTTGTCCGAGGGAAGATAGTCATTAATGTGAAAATCCATTTGTCTTTTCAAATGAACCAGCTCCTCAACTTGTAAGTCCTTCTGGGTGGTGCATGTAGGCAATGTGCAATTATTGACTTAATTAGCATATGGAAGAGACCTAGTGCGGATAGGGCAATTTGGGGACACATTGTCACTTTGAAAGAAAATGGTGAAGAATAGTTTTGGTATCTCCAGATCATAAAACCAAAAAGATGGAAACAGAACATTTTGTTTTTATTACACAACATTTTCTCAACCCCAGTGATAACATGCAGGGTTGCATAGCTCAGCAAAGGTCAAAGGCCACGTTGGTGAGTAAGGATACTATCCTCTGTTCTGTTGCTTGCACCCTCAGGACTACCCACTCTTCCGTGAGCACATCCTTGCATCTACCTGCTCCCTCTACTTGAAAGGCAAAGACATTGACTACTGATCCTTCTACTTTAAAAAATGTGATGGGCTTTTCGTAGAGGCTTATGATATTCTTTCAATATCTAAAGGAACTCTTGGGTTCTGGATATTTTCAGAAGCATTCTGATTACATTTTTCCTCTAAATTCAGCTTTAACTGAAACAAAATCTTTCTTTGTGAGCCCAAGGGTATGACTGAATCATAATTCTATTTTTATGATTGTCATCCATCCATCCTATAGCAGATTTTTATACTTAGACTAGGAATCTATCCATTTAACTGGATAAGTCAATTCAGAGAACAGTCTTACGGTGTTGGGTGAGTGGGTGTTTTGTGGTTTGTTTGTTTGTTTTGCCTTTGGTAGATTGAACAATGAACCAATTGATTCTCATCCCTTCACGTTTGAGCCTTTTTTTATTGATGTTGAATAAGACATACTTTTCCCTTCTGTTTTTGGACCAACCAACTAATTTTATTATTGCTTATTTTACATTCAACCTTCTCGGCTTTCTTGAATCAAAAGTGGTAAGTGTTGAGTGAGAATGGCTACAGTGTGTTATTAGCACAGTTTTGAGTGGTGGAAATGAGTGGGCACAATCACAGGAGCAGGGGCCAGCTCCCGGGTCTTTTATAATCTGTGTGTCAATTTCATCTATAAAATGTTTACTTTACAGCTCAAGTCAAACACTCCTCAAATACTGATAAGAGTTATTGTCTCCAAATAAAGAATTGATCAAAGAACTTGCATCTCCCTGCAGCTTGGAGAAGGAGACAGCAAAGAATGATACTAATTTCTTCCAAAATGTAAAGAAACATCTCCTAACAACATCTTCGGGGATACATCCTCTTTTTAAAAAACTGCATTGCTGAAATTTTGAGACCCATTTTACCCACATGAAAATGGGGGAAACAGAGACTAAAATGAAAAATCTAAGATATTTGTTTGAGAAAACCACTTTATCTCACTTGACTTTCATGAATTTATTTAAAGAACTTATTTCAGAAACAGCATTTTGGCATTTTCTCCAGTCTAGAATTCTGCAAACTCTATCCCATGGAGGAGATGTTCTTCAACGCTCCTCCAAGAGGGGTTTGATATTTAAATGATTTTGAAAAATCTGCACTGCATCCTCTCTGGGAGACTGAGAGTGCACTTCAACATACTAAACAAATCCTGAAGTAAATAAACCTGTTTAACTGCAAGGCATCTTTCCCCCAAATTATTTGAGCACACATTCCAAGAGCGTCCTAGTAACATCCTAGAGAAAATTCCATTGACCACCAGCTGGGGAAAAATAGCAGCATGTATGATAACTAAGAGGTTTAGGTATAGTTAATCCTCAAATCTGGATATCTGACAGCTTAATACCTACCACTCACGGCTCATGGTAGAATAAGTAACATTCTAAGCCTTATAGATGAGGAAATTAAGGTTTCACCTTGCGACTTGTGATAAGCTTCGTGGTTTCTCTGCCTCCCCGGTAAGTGGCTATGGCATATATTAGTGCTTTCCACTGGTATTGCATTTTTTCTTCTGGACATATGGTAGGACTGCACATTCTCACCCCTTTGGAGTTAAGTTTGGCCATGTAACTGATTTTGGACAATGAAATCAATGAGTAAATTCTGAGCAGAAAGAGGTAAGAGTCAAGTATGATTCTCCATTTCCACCTTTTCTCTGTCATTGCAACCAGTGACTTCCAGGTGATGGGGCCAAGACTACATATGAAGACATATGCAACAGATCTTCCCCCAAACATGCACATGAAGCCACAGCAGACGCGTAGTGTAGAGTGATCAACATGTAAACGTTTCTGCTCTAAGCCACTGCAACACAGGGGTGACTGTCACTACACATACATCCCATATGGTCTCTCCTAATACTGTGGCTCACCTGGCCACCACCCCCATTGCTGAGATTCAGTAACCACGCAGTCCCCACTTACCATACAAGTCCGGGTTCTCAATGTCCATTCGCTGCTTCTGAGCTTCAAGAAAAACCTGGTTGTTGATTCCTCTGGCTGCTGAGCCACAATCCAGAAATCTGGCTGGGATTTGAGTGCAGATGTCTGGCTCATCTGCACCAAACCCCAGATCCAAGAGAATCTCCACTGGATCTTTTTCCCAAAATTCCAGCCATTCAGGAATGCTGTGGTAAAAATATGAATATCTTTATCCAGTAACAGTTCATTTAACAAGACCCATTTTTTTTTCTAGTCACCTCACACACCCAATCTTCTAGAAATTGAATGGAAGAGGAATCTAAATAGGCAAATAGATGGTGCATTTACGAGAACTCACATATACTCACTTAAAGGATAGTCCATCAACCCCATTCAGGGACTGCTTGGCTGTACTTTCTATGCAAGACCAATGAGTTTATTTATCTGTCTACTTCATAGTAAGCAAATGTTAAGTTAGAGACAGCAGGAAGACTGTGGGACAGAAACCAGAAGCGATGCACCGATAACCACAAAGAAATGGTAAGTCATGGCGATGTGAAACAGAAAAAACAAAAACAAAACAAAACAAAACAAAACAAAAACAAAACAGAACAAAACTGTGAACAGCAGAACTCAAAAAAGAATGTTTTTAACGAGAATCAGTCTGAGGGCATCCTCAGCTACACAAATCTGCTGAGGGTGTCATTAAATGCAGACTCCAAGGACTGATCTTTACAAATAATAATTTGTAGTCCCTAAAGCGGATTAAAATATATTCTGTATTTGTGTGTGTGTGTGTGTGTGTGTGTGTGTGTGTGTGTGTGACTTGGGTGAGAAATAAGAAGTGCTTTCTTCAAATCATTTTACTCAGCTTTGGCACTTAAAATTATAAACTCAGTTCTCTGGAAATTATATTTATGTATACTTACCACTTCCCAATCACTGACCTTCTCCTTGGTAACTGTGCTATTGACCTTTTTTTAAAAACTCATGGATTACATGGGAAGCAGAACTTTTGAGGAGGTTTCCCTAGGTTTGCCTGGTTCTTTTGTTTCAGGTTTCTGTTTGCCTCTGCTTTACATGCAACACCAAGGAGCTTATTTGAGATAGTTTGGATGATTTACTTTCATGACTTCATCATTTAAATTGGGTTAATTACAATTCATGTATTTAGCCATTCACACATTTAACAACAGCCACCTGTAGTCTCGCTGGGCAGGCCCACTTACCACACATTACTCAACATCACGTTTACACTTTCTTATGTGACATAGAGATCTGGGGCTTTGCCTCCTGATTCGATCAAGGAAGAAAAGATAAGCCAAAAACTCTTACTGTGGGTCTTAAATGGTTCAGCTCAGATATCTTAATCATTGGAAAGAACTGAAGAACTGAGGATACCAATCTCTTGACACCCCCAAATAAAAATGTTTTGAGGGAGAAAAAAAATTCTTGGGAGAAATCTAACTTGTGTATGAAAGATTTAGTCTGTTATCATATTGTCCTCATGGTACAAATATTTATCTTGCCCATTTATACAAATATTTATTGAACATTTGTCATGTTCTAGGCCCTCTGCTAGGCACCCAAGGTGCAAAAAGGAATAAAGACATAGTTCTGCCTTCTAAAGGCTCACAATCTCATGTCTCAGAATGTATTGATTGATTGATTTGTCAGTAAACATTTTTAATATCATTAACTCTTCTTGTTTACATTTAATTATGTAAGAAATACATAAAATATATTCACATTGTCAAAACATTATATTACACATAAAGGTTTCTTTCCCCTTGGCCATTATCCCCACAAATCCTGACTCCCCTCCTACTAAATTTATCTGTATACTTCCATATATTTTTCTATATTACATATATGCTTTATAGTTTTCACTTGTTTGATCTATAAATAGTAGCATACCCTACTGCATATCTTTCTGCATCTTACTTTTTCCCCTCAAAAAGATGACTTGAAGATCGTTCTAAGCTAGTATATATAGTTCTTTCTGCCTATTCCTTTTATCACTGTATAGAATTCTATAAAATGGGTGGGCCATTAGTTTGTTGGACCATTTCCCCATTGGCAGATACTTAGCTTGATCTCCTTGACTCTTTTGCATCGTTCTTGTGAATCAGAGTTTTGAAATCCTTTATTCATTCTCTCATCCATTCATTCAACAGGTTATTTCTCAAATGCCTATTTATAATTTCATGAAATCCACAGTTGTACAGAATGATTTCTCTGGGTGAAAAGTGCCTGGAAATCACATACCTTTGTGGTATACTTGCAGTAGAATGGCAAGAGTTGAAACTGGTCCCTCTAGAAAGGGTGGGAGTTTCTGAAAACGGATGCAGAGATCTACAGTGGGGGAAAATACCAATGATGAGATGTGTTGATTTAGATAGTCCCCTGGGAGATCATTGTGAATCTTTCCCTTCCAGAGCAAACATTTGCATTTCCTCCTCATTTCTAATAATCCCTAATGGCTGCACCTTTGGAGAAGAGAGAGCATGCAGTGGAGAAGATGCTCCTGTTTCCAAGAGCGTTGTGTTACAGAAGGTGTGAGAATTTAAGTGTTAGGTGCCCGCTAGTGCTCATTATAAAGGTGACAGAATGTCTCACTTTTGACAGATGGCAAATCATTGGGGAACCTATCAGGAACACAGCTCGGCTAGGCACCAACTTTCCAAAGAAGTTAAAATTATGTGATGAAAGAGGTACGGCGAGCGGTTACTGAAGTGACTCCCTATTAATTCCCATAACGGTGACGGATTCCATAGTGCATGGTTAACAATCTCTAAATGCTGTCTCCTGTGGCCACCCATATGCAACAGTAACTGGCTCCTCCCCCACCACAAAAACCAATGACACTCTAGCTAAATGGGCCTGCGTTGCAAGTCATTTGAAAGCACTTCCAAACAGAATGAGCCCCTGTTATAATATAGTTCAGTTTTATATTGTTCTGATGTACCTACCACTGATTCATTGAGCCTCAGTTGTAACAGCCAATTGGCACAAAATGGGAATTTATCAAAGAATACAATGTAGATCTCACTTTCCCTGGAAGACCAAGTTATCCTGAATTTTCCTTAGTCCTTGCCCAGATTTTGTCCTTTGCCTCTTTGTTCAATTGCTTCTCTGAGAAGAGAGCAAGAGAAGCAGTTAAGGCTGAGAACGTGTATGTTTCTGAATAATAAAGACCCTGATTTTAACAGATGGTTGAACTTGCTGGGAGCCCTGGAGAGAGGCAAAAGATATCCTTTCATTTATTGCCTCACCTCAGTTTGTATTAAGCCTGCCATATTTCTGTTCATTCGGGGTCTGTAAGCATTACTTTCCTTTATAATGCTCAGCAAAGCCACCCAGAAACTGCCCTGGCCTTGGATCCAGGAGAATCCATGTATAGTCACAGTTCTGATCAAGCCATGAGAGCAGGAGTGAGTCACTGACCTTGGCTTTCATTTTCCTCTTCAACAAAATGAGAAAGTTGTCTGAGAGATTTCTGGGGTCCTTTGTGGCTCTATGACTCTATAAGCAGCAAAAATAATCTGCTAAGAAGGAAAAACTACGACCAAATAGAAAAATTGTGAATTGGTAGGAGTCAGAGGGATACAGTATTGAGTATTTGGTTTTCAACTAGTTGGAATTATCTTGAAACACGCAAGGGTGGCTGAGGCATGGAAGCAGAGTTCTCAAAGTCAAAAAGCTCACCTTCTATACCACTGGCATAGGATACCTACACGAGGGTATTTCTCAGAATCCCCTGAAGGGCTTGCAAAAACACAGATTTCTGAACCCCACCTTGAGATTTTCTGATTCAGAGTGTCTGGGATTGGGCTTGAAAATTTGCAATTCTATTAAGTTCTGAGGTCATGCTGCTGCCACTGTTGAGCACTGCTTTGAGACCTAGTCTCTATTCTCATATTAAGATAATCTTACTGTTTTCTACTTAACATTGGAAATTTTATGTACAGTTAACCCCTGAACAACGTGAGGGTTAAGGGTGCTGACCCCCCACACAATCAAAACTCCACAAATAACTTTTGGTGTTTTTTTAACGTTTATTTCTCTGTTGTGTTTTTGTGTTTGTTTGGTTTTTGTTTGTTTTGCTTTGTTTTTTGAGAGAGAGAGAGAGAGAGAGAGAGAGAGAGAGAGAGAGAGAGAGAATGAATAGGGGAGGGGCAGAGAGACGGGGAGAAAGAGAATCCAGAACAGGCTCCATGCTCAGCACACTCAGGTTTGATCTCATGTCAGTAAGATCACGACCTGAGCTGATATCAAGAGTCGGACACTTAAGTGACCCAGCCACCCAGGTGCCTCTCCACATATAACTTTTAACTCCCTTAAAACAGAATTACTTATAGCCTTCTGTTCACCGAAAGCCTTACCGATAATAGTCAATTACATATTTTATATGTTATATATAATATATTGTGTTCTTACAATAAAGTAGCCTATAGAAAAAAAAATGTTATTAAGAAAATCAAAAGCAAAACACATTTACAGTACTGTATTGTATTTAAAAAAAATCTGCATGGTGAAATCAGCCAAAGAAAGACAAATACCACATGATTTCATTCATGTGTGTAATTTAAGAAACAACACAAAGAAAAATTTTAAAAATTAAAAGAAATTTAATTTAATTTAATGAAGACAAATTAAATAAAAAACCCAACACACTCTTTAATACAGGGAACAAATTGGTGGTTGCCAAAGTGGAGGTGGGTGCTGGGATGGGGGAAATAGAATTAACAGTACGCTTATCATGACAAGCACTGAGAAATGTATGGAATTGTTGAATCTTTATGTTGTACACCTGAAACCAGCACTGTATGCTAATTATACTTGAATTAAAAAAAAAGTCTGCATATAGGTGGACCCACACAGTTCAAAGCCGTGTTGTTCAAAGGTCAACTGTATTATTGCCCAGCAAATAGCATGGTGATGACTAACATTGACAGTGTGAGAATACGGATGCAACTATTTCATGAACAGGTCCTTCTGAACACTCGTATTACAGTCAAATGTGTTTTATGCATATATTTTAATTAAATCCTCCCTCCAAGCCAGCATTTGTTCGTTTATTGTGCTCACTGCCTCATGACATTTAAAGAACCTCTATTTCTCTCAAGGCTAGTGAAAGTGTTCCAGGTGCTGTGGCTAAACCAGTGACAAAATCCCAAGATCCATGGCATTGTTAAGAAAGCTCCTCACTTCCCTTTCATTTATGAAAACTGTGGCTGTCAGATACTGGAGCAGAGTGACACTGACACCTACCTCATGTAGTCCGTCACGGTCATGCACACCATCCCTTGTTCACGCACAGAAACTGCAACAAACAAAAGGGGACATGAGCTTAATCTCCTTTTGTCCCATAGGAGATTTTCTAGTCCTCAGACGAATTAACATGGGATCGATTTCCATATCCGAGATTGTATGTGCATGAGGTACAAGGCATCTCTGTAGTGAACAAGACAGAATGTAATGAATGGCTAAATTGTGTGATGACCACTTGAAGAAATGTATTTGCTTGGTTGAGAGGGAAGTCAGTGGCAAATGGAGTAGTTGGCCAAGGTTTCATGGAGATACTATCTTGGATTTTTAAGAATGGGTAAAATTTGATGGATGGAAAGAGGTGTTGCCATGCACCAAGAGGGTCTGTAGCAAATGCAAAGCACAGTGATAGGGCT
The DNA here is from genome assembly GCF_018350195.1 of Panthera tigris. Classification (NCBI taxonomy): domain Eukaryota; kingdom Metazoa; phylum Chordata; class Mammalia; order Carnivora; family Felidae; genus Panthera; species Panthera tigris. The sequence continues at coordinate 121,635,370 of NC_056661.1, read as the reverse complement.
ATTCAGAAGGGATCATAGGCTATTTTGGAATACTCTCTCATGGCCCACAAGGTCGAGGAGCAAGGGTGGGGACAGGCAAAAAAAATACATGAAGGACCCAGCATTTGTTGACCATCTTCCATGCATTTGTATCTCTTAATCCTCACAACACTCTTAAAATTGAGGACCTATCCTTATTTTTCAGATAAGGAAACAGACTCACAGAAGTTGAGTAATGAGCCCGTGATCACACGTTCAAAAGTAGCAGATCCAGGAATTTATCATTACCTTTATTATTGATTATAGCAATAACAGTTACTATTTAACATTAAATAATAAATGAATGAGGCAGTGTGCTAAGCATGTTGCATGCAGCACCTCTTTTAATTCTTACAACATATCAAGGAAATAGGTATTATGAATCTCTCCTTAATAGAGAGCCAAATTGAGGCTCAGAGAGATTAAATAAATTTTCCGTGGCCAGCAGGATACCACAGCTTATTTTTATTTGTTGCTATTGTTGCTTTTCAAAACACCACACTGCCAGCAGAATGTCCTGTAACTTATTTGAAAAGCAGAAAGAGGAGTTTACCTGGAAAACCAGGGAAGATTTTTGAGCAAACAAATTAATGGGAGAGAGAGGATGCGGAAGGTCCATTTGCCTTGTTAGTGGAGCTGAGGGCAGAATAGAAGAGCTGATATTGGGAGGCGGAGGCCCGTTTAGGATGCGTTGTGGTTATGGTAAGCAGGAGTGATGATGTAATGCTGTGGCTGCTGGCTGCCCGGGCAACATTCAGAACTTGGGCTGGTGCTTCCAGAAGTTTACCAACCTTCTCATTTCCTCTCAGGGTGGTTCTCCCGGGTGCTTTCCCGAGTACGAACATGTGACACGTAACATACTGGAAATGTTGCCACTCAGCACTTCCATAAGAAAGTGAAGTTTTTCACCATAAGAAATATAATGCATGTGGGAGAAATTAAAAAAACAACAACAACAAACCTATATGATTGAAACATGAAAAAAGAGCCTGAAATAATAAGGGCTCTTCAGTGTGGAGCCAGAGTACTTGTTTGGGGAGGAGACTAGAAACAGTTCTCAAGGTATCCACGAACTTGCCTCTGAATGCCAAATTTGATATATGGAAATAACACTTATAGTTTTCATCTGTTGTTACAAGGGCTCAGTGACCCTGCTGGATGGAAAAGGAACATACAGTCTCGGAAGGATAAGGACTCAAGGCATATCACTGAGGTGTGAGTGAACAGTGAGTTCTTAACTAAGCTCAGAATACACAACTACAATTTTGAAAGGTAGTGAGAGTATGGCTGCAATGAATGTCTGCCCTACAAAACAAATGTAACTCAGCCACATAAGTCATATGGGGTGAACAATATACATCTACTCCATACCTCTCAAGCATTTGGAACCAGGCAGTTGAGAGACTAATGGGACAGTAAGAAACTATTATTCCTTGCCTATTGGAGGGTCTTTTTGGTTTTAGTTCAAGTATAGTTGTTGCTGTTGTTTTCCAGTTTGCTAATTTGCAAGATAAACTTCCTGGGCTTGTCAGGGTTCTTGTTCCCTTTGCCTATATTCAATAAGGAACCTGAACCGAGAGGCACAAGCTGGTAGCCCAGTTCTCCCCAGCACCGAGATTCCTAGAATTTCCTTAAAACTCAGAAGATACAGCAGTATCAATCCCAGATCTCTTCAGGGAGCGATCTGTTGGAGCCCACGTGTTCTGCGATTCTCCGCAGTCTCTCTCTGTCCTGCTTGCTTGGTTCATTAGCAGTTACCTGCCCAGCTCCCGGAAGCACTGGAGTCACCTACCTCGGACCACAGCAAGAATTTGACACCTAGGGAATGCCATAATGGGACAAATTCCTGTTACCCTGCATTTCCTCAAGCTTCTGTAGGCACCACGCTTGAGGCTGCCCCAGCAGAAAACAAAACACTTATAGATGTGTCTGTATCTACCACGTAAATCCCTACTGGCTACGATCTCCTTAAGTCCTTCTTTCTTCTCCAGTTGCTTGGTCTTGATATTTTCTCCAATTTATTTTTCTTTCTAGGATACCCTTATTAGGTTTTTTAAAAACCAGACTCTACTCTTTAAAAGCAACGGTGGATGAAGAAAGAAAGAAAAAGTAAGGTCCTACTCTCCCTAGGTTTTATAAGGGTTGATTTGGAAGAGAATTAAAGCAAGAAAAAGAGTTCTCTGCTCTACTCAATACATCCCATTGCATGGGTTAAACGCCGGTTCTGATTCCCTTTTAGATACTTGAGTCTCCAGCCACCCTCCCTACTGTTAGGTGGACTTCTGCCATCTGAAGCAGCAGACATGCACTTAACCCTGCAAAATGTATTACTGGAGAAGATGTAGTGAGATATGCAGAAGGCACTAATTAGCACCTTTATTGGCTTAGAAAGCATTTTTTATTTTGGTTTTCCTAAGCATTTCTGACTGATTCATGGGAGACATTTGGTTCTTTGGAATATCGTCCAATAGACTAATCAAATTACATTTTCACAGGGCTCTAAAATAATAGCATTCTGCAGCTTTCTGTGTATTTAACTCCTGCATGCCCAAGACACTTGGTAGAGGCAGTCAGCGGGGTTGAGTTGTCTCAGTTTGCAAATAATCGCAGTCTATATGCTTAGAAAATAAAAGGTTCTTCTTTCTCCCTGACATTCATGCTCAAAAACCTTAAAGCCAACTGTAATGCTTTGCTCTTCCTCACCCATGTATCTGCTTCTTCTCTGGATGCAGTTGACTCCCCCTCTCCATTCCACTGCTGACACACAGCCCACACCCTCATGACATCACCCCGAGTTCCTGAGTTCACAACAGCATCTTCCCAAAGGGGGCAGGATAAACACTGGAATTTGTCATTTCTCTTCTCAGAAATCATGCATAACTCACTAGTGTAGAGATAGCACGTTTGTAACACGTGGACTTCAATTCCCCAGCACTGCACCTGTGGCAGCCATCACTAACTCTTCATGACCAAAGATACGGTCCCCAAATCCTACACAATACAGACCCCAGTTACAACTACCTCTCCTTTGGAACCTGAGATGATCTTAACACATCAAGTGTGATTCCTTCTTTCTGGATTTTAAGGCATTTATAACCTGATAACACCTTTTTTACCAGAAAAAATTTCCACCTTTGCTCCCCAGCATGAAACCATTTCTCTAATCTGACCACCTTTTCTATGTTTTCCTGCACACATTTGGTTTTCTTTTCATTCCGTGCCTTTGTTCAAGCTCCTTGAACCAAGTGGCATTGTCTTCCTTTGCCTCTTTGTTTTCTTCAAAAACATATTGCTCTTTGACTAGCCCAAGTCTCTCTTCCTTGAAAATTTCCCAATATGACTCGCATCAGCTTCATTATGGACCAGTTTTACTAAGATCTTTTGTTGACTAGCTTTGGGGAAATCAGATGTGTTAGAGATAATTCCTACCTCAGTGGGATTTACAATTTTGTCAGTGAGTCCTCTCCCTAATAATTGGAGGCAGCACCAAGTGCCATACAGGCAGAACCCTTCATGGATGTGACCGGTGTTCAGACAAAAAATTGAGTCTTTTAATGCAGATGTCAGGAAGGGCCTTATAGAGAATACGGGACCTGAATCAGGACTTAAAAGAAGGGCAAGAGGAGAACAGAACAGGAAAGATTTTAGGACGGGAGGAATTAGATGAAGAAAGATAAAGAATTAGGATGGCAATGAGAGGGGCTGAGACGAGAGGGTCTTGTGAAAAGCTGGCCCAGGTTGTTTTCAGATTGCAATGGTCCTGGGAAGTCAGAGTAATATAAGTAAGAGCAGGAGCCATGCATTCTACATCTTTGCATTCTCCCCTAACTCAGTTCTTTGCTCTAAGTGCTTTTGTTTGATAAGCATTAGGGAGTATCTATTATGTTTAACTGGATTTACATTGACCTCATCTTATAGACCACAGGCTTTAGAATTTGATTCTGTAAGTTCTTATTTAATGAGTTCCTTCCAGAAAGGTGTAAGTTTATGCTTCAAAGATTTCTCTGGGGATTGGAGAAGTATCTAAATATTAAAAGGACAAATGAATTAACCACCCATCAAGTAATCGATGGTTCCAAGCAGATCTTTGACAAAAACTGTTTCTTTGCTGTAGGAGTTGGTTCTGGTTTTTTTTTCTTTTTTTCTTTTTCCCTCGCAGTTATTCTTGGCTGTGTTGGTAAACAAGTGTACATTATATAATGTGGCACATGCATCAGTGTAGGTGTCTGTCCCCACAGGATAACGCCAATGCACTCTAACAGGGCGACGGTGCTGATGTCTAATTTGTTCTTCAGTAGTGGGAATGGGTTTACCAGAAACTAGCTCCTCTCCCCAGGCTTTCTTATACACAGTTTTAATATGGAATCTGGGATTAAGAATGAGTCAGAAACCTGAGAAGAGAGACCTTAACAGTCATAACCATGTTTCTTTAGCACCCCAACTGACCCCAAAGAGGTTCTGAATGTCCTATTGTGTTTGTGGCTATAAGAAGGCAGGCCCATAGATCCTCACTGAGGGAAAACTGAGAATCAAACTTGTGTTTGTGTGCGCAGTTGGTGACCATGAAGAGGGGTTGATCTTCACCATCGGTGGAGGTTCTCAGACAGAAAAAAGACAAAAAAAATTGAGGGATTTCCATAAGGGTGTTCCCTGTAAGTTATCCATGTGCCTTGAGCAGACAATGCTCTGGAGATACTTAAAAAGAAGACTGTCAGACCCCTTAGCTAAAATGCCCAAATATTTGTCAGAAGACAGGGCAGACAGTGAGAGACCATTCTTCGTGAAGCGCTTTAATGAGACTTGGGAGGCAAGCAGCCAGCCTATCTTCATGTGGCTTTCCAGAGGAATTATTTGATGTGTCTTTTTTACTTTCAGATCCAGATATGGTTATTTTACGTTTCCGTAGATACTCGCTTGACTTCAAAAATTAGTTTTACTCTAAGACTTTTAAATTCTGGAGGACTGTGTTGTGGCTCTGAAGGCTGATGCACAAGAGCCAGAAGACCTGGAGAGAGAAGTAAATGTCGGTGACATTAGCCATGATGCTCACACTTTGATTTTTCTGGCAAGGACATTGATGCAGGGCTTTCCTCCCAGGGGTTTCCATGCATAGCACATATAGTAACAGTAAATCGAACCAGTCCTCTGGAGAGGCAACATGGCTACAGAGTCAGACAGATCCAAATTCAAATCTTGACCCTCCTGTCTACTGACTGGGCTACTTTGGGCAAGTTACTTAACCTTTCTGAGTCTCATTTTCTTCCTTGCAAAAGTTAGTCATGGTAATATTTACCTCGGAAGATGGTTGGGGAAAATGAGATAGCTTATGTAAAGTACCTAGCTGTGTGGCCTTCACATGTATTCATTTCTTTCCCCTCCCGGTTCTACTGATAAAGAGACGGAAGTGCCAAGGGCTAATGGCTTTACCTGGTGTAATGGTGTTCAACACGATGTGAAATGGGCCAGTCAGATTCCAGTTTAATAAAAATGAGACTTTGGGTAGACACAGAGCAGCAGGAAAGCCCAAGAGTCACCATAAGAGGACAGCACCCCACCTTGGTCATCTCAAAATTCAGAAGGAATTCAGCAATAGGTCCACTGAAGCCTTATGCCATCCCCTGTCCCATTTTATTTGGGGCTCAGTTTGAGACCTAGAAGCCCACCTGACTTCTCTGGGAGTCACTGGGTCACCTATAAGATGAGCAGGCACTTGAATCTTATTCCTACTTCAAAGTATAAAAGCCTCAGGGGTGACCAATGAAGGAAACAGCCTTAAAATAAATTCTACTTGTAGTGAGTTGAATTTAATTTCCGTATCTGATCTCTCATTTTAGAATGTGTTCTTTATTTGGAAATAGGGTTTTTGTAGATACAATTAGTAAAGATGAGGTCATACTGGATTAGGGTGGGTCCTAAGTGCAATGACTAATGTCCTTAAAAAAAGAGAAAAGAAGACCCACAGGGAAAAGTGGCCATGTGGATATGGAGGCAGAGAATGGAAAGGATGTCACCACAAGCCAAGAAATGTCAAGGATTTCTGGGAGTCACCTAAAGTTAGGAAGGGGCAAGGGAGGATTCCTCTCTTGAACCTTTAGAGAGAGAATGACCTTGGCTGACACACCTTGATTTCAGACTTCAGCCTTTAGAACTTTGAGACAATAAATTTCTGTTTGAGGCTGCCAGGTGTGTGGTAATTTGTTAGAGCTGCCCCAGGAACTAATGCAGCACTCTGCATCATACTAGGATTGCATGAGAGCTTTTTATCCATCTATCTATCTATCTATCTATCTATCTATCTATCTATCTATCATCTACCTATCATCTATCTATCTATCTACCTATTTATTTTTTATTTATTTATTTTTAATGGTTTATCTATTTTTGAGAGAGAGAGAGCACGCGCAGGGGAGAGGCAGAGAGAGAGGGAGACAGAAGATCCAAAGCAGGCTCTGTGCTGACAGCACAGAGTTCAATGCGAGACTTGTACTCACGAACCAGGAGACCATGACCTGAGCAGAAGTCAGACACTTAACCCACCGAGTCGCCCAGGTGCCATAGGATTGCATGAGTTTTTATGGGATTTTGCCTCTAGTAGGGATTGCTCTTCTCCCCTTTCAGTTTCTTGTCACCTTGCCACAGATTTTCTCCCTGCCACCCTCACCACGACCTTCACATGACCAGATTCTGATACCGTTTAAGTTTCCACATTTTTCAGTATGACTCTTGGCTCCCTAAACTCCACGTTTATTGGTCTCATCATGGCTAAACCAGCCCACGGAGGGCTGATAGAATGCTGGACTTAATGCTCCTTTGCCCTCTTGTAACCAGCTGTGATCACCTTGTGGCCCAAATTCCTCACCTGCAAAGCTCAGATGAACACCAGCCTTGTTTCCACACAGGTGACTGAGTTTAAAATATGATAGATCATAAAGGGCTTTGTAAAAATGAAGGCTCAATTAAACTTGTAATAAGCCCTTCCACTATTATTAAAAACCTCACTGAAGATAAAGGACTTGGCAAATGGGAACTGTGTGTTTCTGATCGCTATCCCTTCTTTCCTCCAGCTCTGCACCTCCTGTATGTGCCTTTACAGTTCATTGACTTGATTCAGAGGTGGAAGGGCCATGGTTGTCTTTAATTTCTAGGAAGTGAAGCTTTTTTTTTAAGTTTTTTTTTTTCTTAATGTTTTTATTTATTTTTGAGACAGAGAGAGACAGAGCATGAGCAGGAAAGGGGCAGAGAGAGAGGGAGACACAGAAACGGAAGCAGGCTCCAGGCTCTGAGCCATCAGCACAGAGCCCGATGCGGGGCTCGAACTCACAGACTGTGAGATCATGACCTGAGCCGAAGTCGGACGCTCAACCGACTGAGCCACCCAGGCGCCCCAGTGAAGCTTTTAATAAAACAGTTACTGGCAACTCCAGAGTGGGTTCCAGGCCTCCCACCATGACCCGGGTAAGATGAAACATCAGTGATATCTGACATCTCATGCTGGCTATAGTTCTTAAGTTCTTGCCTTTTCTTGATTCTGCACTATTGTAAACAGATACTTAAATTCGGTTTATTGGCAAACATCTTCAGAGATTTTGGGATCATGGAAATTTTATATTAAAAAAAAATAAAGCAGCTTGGAAAAGGAGGAAATTTCAATGATATACCTAGCTGTTGTTACTGTATTATTTTGTTTTTAAGTAAAAAAGTCCCAAATTTAAACTGGTTTGTAACCAATGGTCAATCTTAATTGAAGATGTCAGTGGAGGAAATGAAATAATGAAAACCAGTCAAGTAAGTAACCATTAAACTAATAGTTTCCCCCTCTAATCATTAAACTCCTAATTTATGTCATTTTTTTACATACATTATTTATGGCACTTTGCCAATTTTAAAACACACTTTTTTTCACATTTTAACATCTATGAAATCAGAAAGTATCTTGTAGTCAGTGTTGCCTTTCATTTATAATTGCCAGGGCTTGTTTTCTATTCCTATCTGAGCAGCACTTAAAATGTGAGTGCATTTTATTTATTTTTTTTTAAGATTTTATTTTTAAGTAATCTCCACACCCAACATGGAGTTCAAACTCCCAACCCTGAGATCAAGCATCGCATGCTCCACAGACTAACAGTCAGTTGGTGAGTGCATTTTATGATTGTATTTCTATGAAATACATTATTTAGAGAATACGGAAACTGTGAGATCTGCAATTAATTTTGTTTTCTTTTTATAATGTTCTTATCACATCAATGTAACAGGTGTGATATATGTTCTGCATCAGAAATACATACTTGCACTGTTTGCTGTAGAATTCAATATTGTTCTTTTTGAGAACAAGTGCATCATTAGAAAGAGAGGATATAACTTTGAGACTGAAGAAGAGAAAGAAACTAGATTTAAACATAGAAGTACAATACAGCATGAGGAAAAGTTAAAGCAATTGCATTTCCATAATTATATCCTTACAAAATGTCTTCATAGGACCCAGTGAGTATTCTGGTAGAGTCTGAGCTAATGATGTGGCAAGAGTCCTGGTTTGCAGCCCCCAACCTGCTGCTGCTGGGTAACCCCCTATCCTTTCTGAGCCTCAGATTTATATATCAAACAAAGCAATTGAGCTGGGTGGTTTTTGAGATCTGTTCCATTTCTAGTAAGCTCCGATAATCTCATTTTAAGAAGATTTATTCACACAGACATTTTAATAAATCTACTCAGGTCCACAAAGCTTAACTGCTTCTGGTTCTCTTGTCTTACCAGTGTGGTCGATGTCTTGCTGAAAGTTTTCATTTACAGAGACCCTATAAAGAAACAAAAATATTGCGAGTCAAACTATGTGCACAACTCAATTATACTAAATTGCAATTTAATTAAACAGATGAGAGTAAATGCAGAGCTAGGCTTTATTATGGGAGGGCTTTTTAAAACCAATCAACAGCCAGGAACTGGAACAGTATTCTATTGTGTACTTTAAAATTGATATATAACTTTTGTAATAATGGAGCCATCCTTCATGCACCCAGTTAAAATGAAAATCCCTACCTGTCACACCTTGCCCCAGCAGAGCTACCCACATTGTTTGCAAGGATCTTTGGAAGAGAAATGTGTAAGGGCACGAAGAAACACTTACGAGAATCCAGAGTCCAGCCACTGCTGAATACTTGCTTGTTTGGTATCTTCTACAGAAGAGAAAGAAACAGAGCAATGAAAGCATACCAGGTAAAATAATGCTACCTGTTACCCAGCCACCACCCATAGCTCTATTTCCTACATATTCAATCACAAGTTTCTATAAGCATATTCATTCATTTTCCCAAGGCAAAACTTCCTGCTTTCCATAATCAGCCTTTCCTGAGAACAAAGTATATAAACTTGCCAAATGACTGATTTGAAGAAATAAGAAAGAAGGAAAGAAGGAAAGGAAAGGAAAGAAGGAAGGAAGGAAGGAAGGAAGGACGGAAGGAGGAAAGAAGGAAGGAAAGAAGGAAGGCAAAGGAAAAGGAAAAGGAAAAGGAAAAGGAAAGGAAATGTGAAAAGGAAGAAAAACAAATCACCAAAGTGCAAGAGATGTTAGAATAATTTTTAAATTACCTGGTGTGAACATGAAGGGTGATTAAGCATACCAGACTTTTGTCTTTCTCCTGTCATATATAGATCACCATGGACCCTCTCCTTATTGAATCATATTTACCTGAGGAGGCTAGCCAGTGATGTTGATTTGCAAGGAGTTCTCTGCCAGGTCCTAAACCAAATTTGCATTCATTCCAGGGATATATTGCACTACAGTCTCAGGATTGCCAAAGGCACCCTGTGTTAAAAAGCCACAGGCCTTTTAAGGTGGATTAACAAATAGTTAACAGGCAAAAAGGAGAGGGTAGAAAAGCAGCATTTCTCAGTAAATATTTCTTTCCTTTCTGGTCGGCTACAGGCTACTCTGGGCTGATTTTCTTTGATTTTGTCCCACCAAACTGTGAAGTACCTGACTTACCCACTCACAAGATGTCAGGTGGGCATGGAAGATGCTTATTTTTAAATTTAGGGATTCCAGAGAGGTAGAATGAATGAAGTGGTGGGCAAGGAAGAAAAGCCATCAAACAGCAACATCACTGTGGAGGGAGGAGTGTTTTCCTGCTTATTACTCTTTAAACTATTAAAATTATTAGGGATGCTTCGTGCAAGACCCGGCATATAAGAGCCTTTCAATAAAATGTTTGGTGTTCTGAAGGAAGCCTCATGTCTCTGGCATGGACTCCAAGTCCATGGGGGACTTGGGATGAGAAGACCTCGGAGTAGAAAGGGAACAGTTGGTCTATTTCCATCAAGAAGGTGTGTGTTTTGAATGTCTGTGGGGAAAGTCAGAAGTGCCCGTTTCATAGATGCTTCTGGCATCCCACCAGGAACACTGGTATCTTCAAAGCCAAGCATTTGTTCCAAATCATTTGCCCCCAGCCAAGTCCCCACATCCCTTACCACCCACAGCAGGATGTTTTCATATAGCCCTGAGGGCCTGTTCTCACCCAGCAGGGGGATGGTGAGACCCTGGCTTTCCTCCTCAGAGCCAGGTGGCAGCTGCTGATCTAGGCGAGCCCATGCCCTCTTGGTGGACCTCAGGATCTCTCTCCTGCTCTTTTCTTGGCCTCCTGGGGAGTTGCTGGATCCATGTGACCTCTCTGCCATTGTAAGGGAGTAATTCGGCAAACTACAACATGCAGACAAACAAATCAGATGCAATGAGTCAGCTTTCGGGCTTGGTTCAGTGAGAAGGAGAAGCCAGAGTGCTCATACCACCAACATTTACAATCTTCCAGAGCCTGGCTCACCCACCAGAGCTGAGTTCCCTGTCCCAATGCAGAGAAGTGGTTGCCTCTTAAGTGGAGAGGCCACAGGAGGCTGGGACTAATGTGACTTCACCGGTCACCAGGCCACATCCACCCTCTGGTGGATCCAATCAGATGGACTGCGATGTGGATGCAAAGAAACTGTGGACTGGAGGGCACATCAGCCAGGAAGGAAGTTTAAAAGTATTGATTACATAATAAATACGCTTCCAATTTATCCAACAGTTACATCTATAAAAATATTTTTAGAGACTCAAAATGTAAAAAATAAGGGCTTTGGCAACAGATCAACCTGGATGAGTCTCCTCTCTGCAACTTATTGGGTGGACTTGGGTAAATTATGTAATCTTTCTACATTCTCTTATTTTTTAATTGGGTGTAAATTGTACTGAGTTATAATAACTGTTGACTTCAGTGGAGTACTTATCATGTGCTAGACTCTATGCTGCATTCCATACATCTATTATTTAATTAAATTGCCAACCAAGGAGGCAATCTAATTGTCACAATTTTATAGTAGATTGAAGAGCAGAGAAAGGTGTTGTGTATCTAAAGTTGCACACCTAAAGCCACACAACAACCAACACTCAAACCCAGGCACCAGACTCCAAGCATATTCCCATAATTATTAAACCATACCATCTACCCTCTAGGATGATTGGGACAATTAGAATATTAGTAAGTATATTATGTATATGGCACAAGAAATACTGATTGTTATCTCACTTAACCTTTATTAACATCATTATGAGAGTTGCAGAGTAAGAGGTGGACACAGAGGCTTATAGCAGCTGAGTGAGTTGTTAAAACCCCCAGATTATCAGCACATTAAGAACAAGGGCCTGCCTCTTACTTGTTGACATGTCTACAGTATTTGACTATATTCCCAGCACATAGTAGGTGCTAAATAAATACATATAAAACTAAAGTGGCAAAGCTAGAATTCCAAAGCACTTTCTGACTAACTTCTTTCCATGACATCTACTTGAATTTGCAGTGTATTAGCCAAGTTTAGAGAAATGACCAAATAGTCAAATTTCTCTTTCAGCAGCACCCCTTACATCCTTAAACTCATGCATAATCACCAACCATATGCTATAAACCATTGTTTCTAATCAGTGTTTTATCAAGGCAAAGTCATTCAAATTTACTGAAAACATTTGAATATTTTCATTTAAGTACATAGGTGAACATTGTTGGTGAAACTGGCAGTAAGAGTTTCCTTGCATGCTTTGTACATTAAAATTCTAGAATCCAGTCGAAGTATAAATATACATTTATTGTTGCAATAGTAAATTACTGCAAAAATTAATGACAATTGTGACGACTATTAATTTTATGCATAAAAAAACAATTACTAAGAAATTTCAATTATTTAAAAATTATAGCAAGGAGTGGACAGTTAAAATTTATATTTACGGGGAGCCTTTTAGTCAGCCAACCTCAGAAAGTTAACCTTTAGAATATCCTCTGGGAGCAAATAAATGTTAATAAAACTTTTGATGCTAACACAAGTCAAAAATAATACAGATAAGATTATATTTCTTTTTAAAAATGTTTTTAAATGTTTTATTTTATTTTTAGAGAGACGGAGAGAGACAGAGCGTGAGCAGGGGAGGGGCAGAGAGAGAGAGGGAGACACAGAATCCAAAGCAGGCTCCAGGCTCTGAGCTGTCAGCACAGAGTATGATGTGGGCTCGAACCCACGAACTGGGAGATCATGACCTGAGCTGAAGTTGGACACTCAACTGATTGAGCCACCCAGGTGCCCTGATATATATTTCTAAACTTTATAGGGTTATCTGGCATACTAGAATTTATAACACAAGACAAACCGTAGGAATTGAATTTAATTTCTAGTTATTAATTTTACACAAGCTTTGGTACTTTTGAATTAAAAAAGTTCTCTTTGGCAATGCTGTGCATCTTGGGCATGTGAATTATTATCAGAGCATCAACTCTGACAATGCAGAATTTCACAAGGAGGGAAAATCTCCCAAATCACGCTCAACAAGATTCGTGAAATATCAGACTCAGTACGTGCTCAGGGTTTGAAGAAAAGAATAATGTATTATGGGAAAATAAGATACCCCAAAATAGTCTTGCTCGTCCACCCACCTCAGCTGACAGTGAGGTCCTATTTAGCACAAAGGACTCTGCTCTGTAGTAGGAGCAGGGCCTGTCAAGCAGCTCACAGTCCTCAAATTGCGGCTCCTGTGCTCCAGTGTCAAATTTTAACTTAGCTACCACTTTCCCAAATACAACCCTGTAAAAATCATCAAAATTTTCAATAGAAGTGCTGCTTTATTGGTATGTCTCAGACTTCCTCTCTAAAACGGCATGTTTGACCTCAGCCACCAGGCTCGCACAACCAGTGAGGGTATGCTGCCTTCCAGCTCAGCTGTCGTTGGCTTGAGAGCAGTAAAAAGCTTGCCAAGGAAAGTGGGAACCCTTGCTAAAGGCTGGGGTCAGGGACTGGTCTGTAAAGAACAACTCTTTTGTTCAGCCGTTTTTCATGGATGCCTTTCTGATCAGTAAACAAATCTGCTTTGCATTCTCTGATGTTTGAATGACCCTCCTTTGGCATCCACGGGCTTGACCCTGACAGCAGTCCTTTGCAAAGGGACACAGATCGGGTGGTAGCCCTGAATTGCCCAGGGGACTGACAGAGCAGAAGTTGTAGTATGTGGTCTCTGCTGATTCCTCTGGTTAACTCTTTATCCCAAGGACCATTTGGATCCAAATTCTTGCTGATGCTGGCTTGGCCCAAAATGAATCTTCATCCTAGATTATGTTGTTTCCTGTGCCTGAGGGTCCCTTTCCTGTCTTCAGATCCTTTCTATTCTAATTACTATGCTATTAATCCTTATGTGTATAAAGAACTTCCATTAATGTGGGAAATTTCTCATATTATGTTTAATTTTAAAAAGATGATGCAAAATAATATATACACCGGAAACTCAATTTTGTAAAAACAAAACAAAACAACAACAAAGTATATTGAAAAGACAAAGAGTAATGTACTAAAATATTATCAAGCTTTCAAAATTTTTAAAAAGACCAAAATGAAAAAAAAAATGGTGTTGTGACATTAATTTTCCATGACATTTTCTTCCTTGAGCAAATGCAACCATACCTGCTCCTTTTCACTGTGAGGACTTCAGCCCACAGTGAAATCATAGAATTTGATACTCATACTTAAAGCAGTGACAGTGGTTACGTTCTTGCCCTCTGGGGTTATTTAACTTTTTGCACCTCTGTGCAAACAGGTTATCTTGCCAAACAGGTTATTCATACTGGAGAATAGGGACTGTGCTTTATTTATCTCTGTGTTCCCTACAGATCCCAGCACAGAACTCTGCCCAGGGTAAAGAATCTGTAACTGCAAGTTGATTGCTTGGTTATTTGGGAAAGGAACACCAGCTGGTTTAGCCAGTATTCTTGGTTCTTATGTGGTTAAAAGAACAAGTGCTTTCAGGTCAGATAACTCCAGATTTTAATCTCAGCTCTGTTGCTTTTCTGACATCTCCTTAGGGAAATTTTCAAACATCTCTGATAATCTATTTCTTCATCTCTGTAATGAGTATGAAATAACCACTTCATATGGCTGTTGGAAAAAATTAATGAAAAATGTGTATAAAACAATCAATACCCACATTGATCAGGTTTTTTGTTTTGTTTTGTTTTTTGTTTTTTTGTTTTGTTTCATTTTCCTTCTTTATGTTGCCTCTCTAGGTCATTTTCATGTCGAGAACTGTCCAGTAAAAAAGAATCACCAATCAGTGTAACAGTTCAGTTGTTTTTCCATAGGAGATAAATTTGACACTCATAGTTTGCCTATAAGCTGTGTCATTTTGAGATTACTTAGTTTGAATAATTGAGAAGATACATTTGGAGAGTACGAGAATAAAATATTTCTGTGACCATGAGAATGCATGTTTATTTGAGAACAGAGACACATATCAGAGCTTGGAAATTCCTTCAACTATGATCTTAATTTCAAGGTTATAATTGCAGACTATAGTTCTAGCCTTGGCTCCACTTCTGAAGGAGCCCTGTGGTCAAGAAGAAAACGTCACACAGGAAAAAAATTCCACAGGAATTCGGAGTCTACAGGAATCTTACCATCTCTATGTCTCTTCTATGGATCCTCAGCACCACAGCCTCTGTTCAAGCCTTTCGTGAGATCTCAATGATATCCAGGCTTGCCTGGCTCCCCTCCACCTTCCATATACAACGACTTCCCCAGCAGAAAAATTTAGGAGAAGTCTACATAGAACCGTATGCTCCAGGAAGACCTGCCCCTTTCTCAACTATGACTTCATACACAGAAGTTTAAAAAAGAAGCCTTCACAGCCCCTCATGCTCTCAAAAAAATAATTATCATGACCCTTGATACAACTCCCTTCCCTCTACAGACTAAGAAACCAGTCCTGGGAGGCTGCCACTTTAAGAGAACTGATTCAAACATCATACTCTAAGAGATCATAGGACTAATTTTATCATGCCTTAGAGCCTTGCTCATGTGACAGTGGACATTGCCTCATCTGGCCCAATCTCTCACCCTTCTCAGGTGCTCCCAACACCTGTGCCCTCTGGTATTCACAGACTGTCAACCACCAGATCCTCTTTATCCTAAGCTCCTCATCGAATGTCCCTTCATCTCCTTTTTCTAATTGAAACCTGAACACAGCTTACTTTGTCACTCTCTGAGCTGAGTTTTTTCTTTTCACCCATTGAATCAGGACCCTAACCTTAGAGGTGATATCAATTTCCTCCATGTTCCTCATTGTTACTTTCAGATCTTATTTCCTCTGTCCTTTCAAGGCTACCAAACTAAGTTGTCATTAACACCCAGGACATATGGCCTCACTTACTGAAAATGGGATGGTATTTTTGTCATCCTCCTGAAAGATTTCATTGTCAATCTAGATGACCCGTCAACATCTGACTATTCAGTTCAGTTTTCTGCTGACTTTCAACACTCCTTTCTCTATTCAATTCCCAGGGTCATACTTCATCACTGTAAGTGAATATCCTCTAAACTCCCAATTTCAAACATCCCTTGTCACCTCTATTCTACTCATAGACGTTGCTTGGACACTGTTTTCCCTCCATACTGAATTGTTCCCTTTAGTTTACAACATGCTAAAATGTCTCTTATCTTAAAATGATCCTCCACTCATTGGTCATTGAATGACCCTTCAATCTCTCTCCAACTCCTACTCTAGTTTTCTAGATGATGATTCCCAAATTCACATTTCCAAATCTAGTCCAGATCCTTAGAATAGGGCCCCTGAGTTTCCAAATGGGCTATTCCCAATTACTTGATATCTTCACTTGGATACTGACATTTCTAAGTTACTATGTGCCACACTGAATTCTTTATTCTTTCCTTGACTTCTACTCGACCCCCTATATCCCTGGCTTTATTCCAGCGTCCCCAATATTAATAAATGGTGCCACTATTTAGGCAGTTGCTCTGGCCAAGAACTTATGAGTCTTCCTTAATTCCTTTATTCCTTTTACACCTCACAACAGGTTACTTAGAAGAAAGTGAGAGAGGGGCCCTTAAAATATATCTCACACTGACCTCCTCTGCTTTTGTCAACCTTATTATGTGAATCAGAACTTGTAGTCTCATTTGGATCATAGCAAAAAGCTCCCATGTACAGCACCATCCACACCTCTCACTCTCTTTATAACCCACCCCAATCAGTATGCTAATGCTCAACTAACTGTCAGTTCTTATCATTTTAGAATTTTCAGTAGTTGGGCACTTCCTCTTAATGGAAACAATCTGTTGGAAACAATGCTTTTTAATAATACGCTCTCTCAGATTTCTTCCTATCTCACTCAAGGCTTTTTTCTCAAGATCTTTTGCTGGTTTTTCTAAGTTTTTAGTGTTCTATACCTCAGTTCTCAACTCCCTCTTATCTTTTTTTTAATCTACATGCTTTCCCTATGTGAGTGTGGCTTTAATTGTTCCCTGTAATCCAATAGCTTAATGTAAATCACTACTAAAGTATTTTCACATTTTATAAGTGTGTGTTGATTGAAAGTGGGACTTTTTTTTGTCATCCTCCTGGAAGATTTCATTGTCAATCTAGATGACCCATCAACACCTGACCATTCAGTTCAATAATCTGCCAACTTTCAACACTCCTTCTGTTTATCCCACTATGGGATTTTCTTCAGGACAGAGCTCTTAGTTCTCATATCATAATTGTATGAAAAAGGTACTCGATATATGTTTGCTGAATAAATTACTGTTTAAATGAATGCCAAAAAGGAATTGAGAAATATCGGTGCAAATTTGGTTATTAAACCATGAAGAAAAGTGTGGTATTCAACAATTAAACAATTTATGAGAAGGTGCAACTTGCCAGGAACAGGTATACGATATCAGGGAACAATGCAATTTGAATTAGAAAAGTGATCAGATTATATATGTTAATATATATTCAACTGTATAAATATATATTCTACCTTCATTTTGAAGCGAAATTTTCTGGCTAGTCACTTGATGTCTGTCCACTTCCACTATTTCAACCAAAGCTATCTGAGTAAATACCTTCTGTTACCTTCTCTTATGTGCCTTCCAACAGCGTTAGCAGAGGAAAGATCTTAACTCATCACCAGGGAAACAAAAAGTAATTTATTTTAATTAATCAACAAATAGTTCATTGGTTGTATGACATTGGGCATGTGGTTTCAAGTTGTCTTGGAATGTAATTTCTTCTTGCATAATATGAGAGAATTGGATGTGATGAGATGATTCCATAAGATGGTTATTCTATTTCTGGCCTCCGCGTAGCCTATTGGTTGATGAGTGGAGCTCACATTTAAAACATATTTTAAAGTTATGTCCATCAAGACTATAAAAGGGCTGAGAATAAAACACCATTCCTATTACTTGGAAGACCACTCAAAAACTCAAACAACAAAGCCAAGCCAGGAATGCCCTTCTGCTCTTCCTCACTGTCCAAGTATCAAAGTCCCACAAATACATGTAAAGATTTCCAACTGATTCAGTGAAGTAAAGGCAGATCTTAGAGAATAGAGTGTTCTGTCAATACTCTGCTAGGAGGAACAAGCAGTCTGTGATGACTTATTCTGTGGGTGGCTTCCTCCCACCATGAAATATGTGAAGGGTGCTCTCTCCTGACATTTAGGAGCAAGCTGGATTTAAAGACAAGGCAGTAGTGCCCAAGTTGGAACCCAAAGTCAGTTCTTTTAGACTTGGGGCTTTCATCTTTTGCTGGTGAAATAAGCAAAAGAGTACTAAGATTATGGTCAATAACCACATATACAGCTTCTTAGAAATTTGAAGTGCTGGTAAAATTGAATCAACTGACTCATCTACTCCTAGCCCTGTTCCAATCCTTCTCCAACTTTAAAGAGATTTTTCTTCCTCAATGATTCTCTCTTTCCTCATTATTTCTACTCTTGTCTTCTCAACATTTGCTTTGCCTCGTCCTGGGAAGGGAGAATGAGAGGATGTGTGGGTGTCTCCCATTCCCACGCATCCCAATCCAGGTGCCTGCATATACATTGTATTCCGGATACACAGAACTACTTGTGTTCAACATGCCCTCCTCTCTGATGCTACTGGCTACAGATCCCTCTGCTAGTGCTGCCTTTCTCTTTCCTGGATACCATTTTACTGAGCTCAAAGAGAACTCACTTTATAGCACTTTCTCCCCTTACCGCCCTCCACTCCCGTCCTAGCCTGCTCCTGGCATTCACAGAAACCTTTGCAACTCCTTATAGTGGCACTTTTCATGCTCAAGGAGTTTATTTGCACTTCTGCCTTTCCCACTCAACTAAGTGGACTCCTTGGCAATTCCTTGGCAAGGACCATGACTTATTTATTTTTATATCCATGGCCATGGATGATAATAGGTGATCAGCCATGACTGTTAACTGAATGAATGATTACTTTCACGCTGGACTCTGTCTTTGCTCTCAGGAGGTGGGAAGTGTGACTTACTCATCTTTATAGTTTCTGTCACATCAGGGATAGTACTGTGCGTACTATATATATATAGTACGTATATATATACGTACTATATACGTACTATACGTACTATATACGACTATATATATATATATATATAGTCGTACGCATGAACTATTAAGTAAATAAATGCAATAATATCATCTACTAATTCAATTCAATGAAATATTTTACTGTCTATTGTGTACAAAGAAACTTTGAGGAGCTTACAGTTGATTACAAAATATAGTACTTATTAACTATATACTGTGAAGTAGGACATAAAACACATTTTAAGAGAAGTATAAAATAACTGTTCTCAAATATTGAAGGAGGAAAATGATCATTTAGGGGCATAACAAAGGTTTCTTGGAAAGGGACGTATTGGCTCTGGCTCTTGAAGAAGGTTAATGGATAGGCAAACATTCCAGACAGGGGGATTAAAATGCATGTGAGCAATAATGGCATAAATTTCACCAAAGGGCTATTCAGCAGTGGATTTGTGACAATTAAACACATGCTCTTCAATGTTAGCTTACTGAAAGCACAACTCATCTTACCTGATGGTGTGATGATTAATTTTATGTGTCTACATGACTCAGCCATGGGGTGCCCAGATATCTGGCTAATCCTAATTTCTGGGGATGTCTATGAGGGTGTTTCCAGAATAGATTAACACTTGAATTGGTAGCCTGAAGTAAAGCAGACTGTTTTCCCCACTGTGGACGGGAATTATTTAATCTGCTGAGGGCCTAAATAGAACAAAAGTGTGTAAATAAAATTCCCCTTTTCTCTGGCTGATTGTTGAGCTGGAACATCAGTCTCCTCGTGCTCTAGAACTCGGATTTACACAAGTGAATGCTCCCAGCTCTCAAGCTTCAGACTCAGCCTGTATCTACACCATCAGCTTTCCTGGGTCTCCAGCTTGCAGATGGCAGATCATGGAACCTCTAAGATTCCATAATTGTGTGAGAGAGAGATAGGTAGATAGATATAGATTTCTCTATCTATAATTAAATGTATGTAATTATATTATGTATTATATAATTATATATATACACATATATGTATATTACACACACACATATACACATATATGTATACACACATATATACATATACACATATACACATATATGTATACATACATATACACATATATGTATACATATACACATATGTATGTATGTATGTATGTATGTGTATGTATATATATGTATACACACACACACACACACACACACATAATCTCATGTCTCTGGAGAACCTTGACCAATGCAGATGACTATTTTTCTTAACAATACTTTTCATTGGGCTCTATCACACCTTCCTTCTATATATCTTTCCTAATACCTTTAAAAAGTGACTGGTCAAGCCATTTTCTTTAAGCTTTTCAGATGCACACACCTCAAGTTTAAAAACATGCTGTTATACAATACAAATTGCATCATATTTCAGTCCAATAGGAAACCATCATAATGGTTAAGTTCTTAACTACAACAAGAAAGTGTTGCATCTAAAAACACACAGAAATAGCTGGTAGTGAGGAGAAGAGATCAAATTTTAAGCCAGCTCCTGGGTCTAAATCTCCTTTCCTACCTGGATTATTCACAAAGGCAAATTCTAGCATGTACTTTACTCCTCTGACATCAAAGATATCATCATCCTTCCTTTCTCACTATGATCATAACCATAAAATCTCAGGGAATGTGGAGAAAGAAACAGATAGTATTCCTTATAAGTGATTGTAAGAAACTATCCTGATGTCACAACTTTATACCTGTCGATGGCTGTCCCAGATAAAAATCTACATAGGCAGAAATAGGTTATCCATGTACTGTTGAAAAGATTTTTGCATTAAGGCAGGTAGACTTTGTATTATTTCTTAGAACTGTATGTGTGTTTCTAAATTTAAATTTTCTAAATTTAAAATTTAATGAAAAAAACCACAAAGCAAAACAAAAAAGAGAGCCCTAAATAATTCATCAAAATAAATTTCAATAGTGTTAAGGATTTAATATGAGAAAAATGAAACAAAAATAGTCCTAGAGGTGCCTGGGTGGCTTAGTTGGTTAAGCATCAGATTCTTGATTTCAGCTCAGGTCATGATCTCATGGTTCATGAGATCAAGCTCTGCACTGGGCTCTGCACTGATGGCACAGAGCCTGCTTGGGATTCTCTCTCCCTCTCTCCCTCTCTCTCTCTTTCTCTCTCTCAAAATAAATAAATAAACTTAAAAAAATAGTCCTAGAATAAAATATTGGTAAACATTTTTCTAATCTTGAGGTGGTAAACACCTGTGGAGAAATGACACCAAAGGCGAAGAAGGGAAATCATGATGGATTTAACCAGTTAAGAATTTAAAATTTCCTATTGCAAAGATAATAAAAATGTCAAAATGTTAAAAAAAAAAAACTAAAAATTTTGGTGGAATATGTGAAATTAAAGGTTTTTATGTACTTACTATATGACATGCAATTATAAATCAATAAAAAAAGATACATAGAAGTAGCAGCAATGTAATCGGGCAATTAAAAAATAGGAAATCTAGAAATGGCTAAAAAATGTAAATGTAACGTACAAAGAAGTGAAGGCTAAAAAGACAATAGGTTACCATGTTAGATTCTCAGAAATTCATTAGTGTGAGAACATCTAGAAGGTGGGAAATTGACACTCATCACTGTGGAAATACTAAATAGTCAAACCTCCTGGAGAGAAGTCAGGTAATATGTACCAATGTCTAAAATCTGCAGACATGTGGGAGATGGAGAAGCTATTCTTTAGAGTAGAATGCCAACAAATAATGATAGAAGGAATGGCAGAGTTAGAAAATCATCTATTGAGCCACACTGCAGCAATAAACAATCAGTGAAAATGACACACAAGTCCCAATAGCTACAAAAGGAAGGAAAATATAATCTCTACATCTCATCTCAGGAACATTACTTGAAATGGTATTCAAACTTAGGGGAAATAAACCAAGAATCTTGAGTCTAGAGCATTCCCATCCCTTGTGTTTTTGACCTTTCCATGTTAATGGAGGCCACCCAGGCAGTCACGGGAGTGCTGAAATCATCTAGGCCAGGATCCATGACAATTAGATTGCTTACCTTACTGCTAATAGTCTTTCTTCCTGGGAAGCACCCGGTCACATAGCTGCAGGTAAAGGAGATTCAGAACATGCCACAGCTGCCCTTCCACTCCAACGGAGAGAAAATGAGAACAGAGGACTAATACCCTTCCCCCACAGGCGAGAAACAAACTAACAAATTATAAGAATTACTATACCAGAGGAAAGGAATTTCAGCAGAGAAGTGGCCCTTGTAGCTTGCTGTAGTTGTTCTCAGAAAGTGTTTTTATTTGGACACCTTCCTGTCTCCTTGAGCATCACAGCTGCTAACACTAAAAAAGTCCTTGTGACCACAGAACTGTGACCAGGTTTCTATCTGCTCCTATTTCGAAGTTAGACATAGAAAGCCAGGATAGTCTGCTTGCCAAAATCTACAGTCAAATTGGGGATAAAGATACATGGTGATTCTCTCTACCCTTGCCTCCAAGAAAGCAGTTAGAAAGTAGTTAGAAATGGCAGAAGTTTTTAGTAACAAATTCTGGACTAAGGGGAGGAGTGTGGGAAATGAATACAATGGGTCCAGTTGTGTTTTTATTTCTCTGAACCCTCTGGCTGTTCCTTTAATGCCCTTGACTGTTGGCAGTAGCATCAGGTCTGAATGCAGGGCTGGAAAGTACTTTGCTGAGGAAGTAAAGCAAACTTGTCTTCATTTGGTTACCATGGTTATGGTGCTATGTGTTACCAACCCAACAATTTGCATTGCAAACCATCACTGCAAATGAGGACAGTAGAACTTGATTTTCCAGGTGGAGAGATTCAATTCCCAGGAAGTTCTATTAGAAAGTTCAGAGGAAACAAAACATATACACACATATTCCCAAACCCATAAAGAAGGGGCCCAAATTGTCAGGGCTAATAGTTTTACTTTCCTAGGGATTTCAGTATCTATGAAGTATTTTCATTGAAACATCAGACAGTTCCATTTCAGAAAGGTAAATAAGCACATTATCATCCTCATTTAAAAAAATTAAATTTCATGGTCACATTTACCACAGATCCTTAACAAAGGATACAATGCTAAAACACAACCTAACAATTATTCTATTCTTGAGTCATGCATGCCAACAATTGTCTTCATTTTGATAAACTGCATTATCAGAGTTTAGAATTATAGAAAAGACCATGTGCATTTCAAATGATATTTAACTTCAAAAAAACAGGAACCCCAGTATACAAAAGGGAAGGACTAAGGTTGTTTTAGCCTTAGTCTCTTAGTCTCTTAGTCTCTTAGTCTCTCTCTCTCTCTCTCTCTCTCTCTCTCACACACACACACACACACACACACACACACACACACACACCCTTAGGGAGTTCCTCTGCAAACCTCCTAGTGTCTGTGAGCAAGATTTCAATAGCCCTATATAAAGTGGCCCTAAACCTATCCCTGGAGATGTCTCTTGTTTCTTAGGATTTCTCTCACTTCTTCACCACCAATGTCTGAAATCTCTACTCTCAGGAGTCCAAGTGTGTCTCAAGGCTAGGGGTAACACCACGTCCTTCTCCTCCTGTGGCATCCGTTGCCCACTTACCCTTGAGAAGACCAGGATCTCTGCACCACCCATTAGGATATGATGGTCTTGGACAAAGGTTAATTGATAAAATAAACTTTACTCAAAATATCATGTCCAGAACTAGACTTAGAAAATGAAGTCCTTTATTTTAACAGTTTTTATATCAGATGATTTTTAAAGTGATTTTTTTAAAATAAAAATGAGCATGCAATTACATCTACAAAGAAACCCTCAATTACTCATATTTTGACTATTAATTACATATCTATTTATTAATGTAGCTCATTTAGTGAGAGATTGCAGTGCACATGCATTGAAATATGCATTAGGAATTAGGAGAACAGTCCTAGGAATTAGGACTGGAATTATCTAAACATAGCTCCTACTAGAATGGTCTTGGGAAAATCAATTCCTCTTCAGAGGCGTAGTTAATTCAGAAAAAGTAATGTGTACATCACTGAATACAAAAAAAAAAGCTTTCTGCATGAAAATTAAAGAAGATACAATATATATCAAAGCCTGGTAAACAATGTGCAGTTGATAGCCAGTGCACTGATATTCTAAGAACAGTCTCCCAAATAGAACACTTCCTTGTAGGTCTGCCCCTCAGCCTTCAGAAGAACACACCTTAGCCACAAATCGGTACTTAAAGTAAAGTGACCTAGTTCACCGTCCAAGGGAGGAGGTAATAAAGTAGATCAAAATGACAAGTAGAGTTGCTAAGTTTTTTCTGGGGAAAAAGAGAAAGTTTTATGGGAACTCATAAGTCGAGTTCTCAGCCCAGCTTTGAGGGTTTGGAAAAAACATCCTGGAAAATATCAAATTTAAACTTGATATTTTAGTTAGTTGAGGAGGTGAAGGAGAAGAGAAATAAACTAAAAGGTAGGTGTTGTCCAACTAGAAGGAAGGTGAGGGTAGAGCAAAAGTGAGACTAGAAAAGTGATGCCATGAATATTTTCAATAAGTATGCCATTCTCACAGTCTTGATCTCTTTGGGTTAACACAGAAATCTTGTAATAGAATGTTAAGGATAAGAA
Organism: Panthera tigris; assembly: GCF_018350195.1. NCBI lineage: Eukaryota > Metazoa > Chordata > Mammalia > Carnivora > Felidae > Panthera > Panthera tigris. The sequence continues at coordinate 121,610,846 of NC_056661.1, read as the reverse complement.
AAGTGAGACCCAGAAAAGCTAAGTGATTTCACAGTGTCACAAAATGAAATTTTGGTATATTCAGCACTAGAACTAAAGTCTCAGGAATCCCCTATGTAATGCTTCAACCATTAATGGGTTATCCTGGGAAACAGGCTAAAAGAAGCACAGTTTTAATGTCTTCCTGATCAAATGATTTCACTTGTAATCTCTTTTGTCTGGGATAGCCTTCTTAAGGTGCCAGTAAGTAAAGGTAACCCCCCTATGCTCTACGTGGGTGGGAGGAAGGAGGGTGATCTAGGCAGAGGGAACAGCATGTGTAAAGGTCTTCAGGCAAGAGAAAGAATGGTCCACTTGAAGAATTGCAAGAATCTAGGTACGGCTACTGCATGACTTATGAAGAGTCAGTGTCAAATGATATAGCCAGAGATGAGAAGGAGTAACCAGATCATGAAAGATGTCATATGCTATTAAGAGGTTTACATTTTATTCTGAGGGTAGCAGGAAGTGACATGATCAAATTTATATTCTAAAAAGTTCCTCTTGCTTCAATATGGAGAGTGGAATGAGTGGAAAGAACAAAAACTCAAGGCAGGATGCTGAAAACCAGTTGAGATATAATGGTGGCTACAACCGGGGCCCCAAGATTAGAGAGAAAAATGTGAGTAATTTAGGACTACGTGGCAGAAAAAAATCAGTAGGTTTTACTGACTGTCCTCAATGTGGAGGGAGACAGTGGTCGAAGATTTTTCTCAGGTTACCAACTTGGGCAAGTGGACAATACCATTTCCTTTATTGGGCAGGGATTATAGAAGGAGGAGTAAGTTTATGGAGGGATCCAGTGTGTTTTGCTTTGCAAATGTAGTTTGAGGTTCCCCTGGAAACACTGAGGGGAAGTATCACAATGCAATTTGGATAGTGAGTCTAGAGTTCAGTAGTGAAGTCTGGACTAACATACATGTACAGCCACAAAATAACTCCTAATTGAAGCCAGGGTGACAGATGAATTCACTCCAAGAGAGAGTCTGGAGTGAGAGGAGAATCTAGACCCAGAAGGAGGGCAAGATGAGGAAAAGGGTTAAGAATGCCAAAAGTTAAAGCAGACTTGTGAGCTCTAAAGAACTGAAACCTTTGACCTTCATGAGAAGCCAAATTTTAATCATCAGGTTGCTTGGATTCTGGAACAGAGTTGGATGCATTGTTGAAATATCTACTGGGAGTAAGTTATCATAGGGAGAGACAACAGACAGTTGAGACTTTTGGTTAAAGGGTTCTCAAACCTGAATGAGCATGTTTTTAGTCAGTCAATAGGTCTGGGGTGGGATGAGAAAATCTACATTTTTTCCCTCAAATTTTCCAAGACAACTCTTATGGAGTAAATCCCAACAAATCTCAGTATTTCAGAATCATTGTTTCTGGTTAGTGCATCCTCTCTCCTGATTGAACTCTGGTCAATTCTGCTTCTTGTCATTGTTCTTCTATACACACACTCACCTCCTATTATTAAATATTTAAAAAGACATATTGATTAGGATGGAAGAGTGCTACAATTCCCACTCAGACCCTCAGAAAACCTTACAAAGAAGATGTGAATGATGATGGTAGTGATAGATTAATGATCAGAGACTGAGCCTGCAGTAGGGAGAGGAAGCTTCAGCCTCCCTAGAATCTTCTTCAGACCCTCATTGTTTACTAAGACCCATTGAAGTGTTTCCTATTTTAGGGAAAAGATTATGTCAACATACCTTTAAAGGTAAACCCACTCTCATTTCAAGGGAGTCCTCCCATATAGGAATTCTGTATTTAGTAATTGTGACAAAAATTAGATGATAAGGTGATGGTAACGATGGCCACCACTTATTATTGGCTTGTGCCAAATCCCACATGAAAAGTGTGACAACACTTTATTAATTGATCCCCCCAAGAAACTTAGGTGGAAGTCATTCTTTAAAAAACATTTTTTTGGGGGCGCCTGGGTGGCTCAGTCGGTTGAGCGGCTGACTTCGGCTCAGGTCACGATCTCGCTGTCCATGAGTTCAAGCCCCGCGTCGAGGCTAGGTTCAAATCTCTGTGTTGACAGCTTGGAGCCTGGAGCCTGTTTCGGATTCTGTGTCTCCCTCTCTCTGACCCTCACCCGTTCATGCTCTGTCTCTTTCTGTCTCAAAAATAAATAAACGTTAAAAAAAATTTGGTTTAAAAAAAAAACACAAACAACATTTTTTTAACATTTATTTATTTTTGAGAGACAGAGCATGACTGGGGGAGGGAGGGGCAGATAAAGAGAAGACACAGAATCCGAAGCAGGCTGCAGGCTCTGAGCTGTCAGCACAGAGCCTGATGCGGGGCTTGAACCCACAAACCATGAGATCATGACCTGAGCCAAAGTTGGATGCTCAACCGACTGAGCCACTCAGGTGCCCTAGGTGGAAATCATTCTTATCCTCATCTTGTGGATGAGGAAACGGAGATTCACAGATATTAAAACAACTTGTCCTCAGTCATATAGTTCATATGGATAGAGGTAGGAGGTAGGCAAGTCTAGGTCTATCTGTCCCCCAAATCCATTCTCTTAATAATTATATATATTTCTAGAGATCATACAAAGAGTATGCAAACAGCTCCTATACATATTCCAAATGATTAATTCAGGGAAAGAAAGCATATATTTTCAGAGATGTCAGAGTCTTTTTCAGTTTTCCAGTGGTTCTGAATAGATGGGAAGTAGATTTAGGCCCGGGCTCATCAAGCTGTCATGTTTGTTGAGAGAGTTTCTACGCAGTTCCAAGAACCCTGGCTGAACAGGGACAAGAGCTAAAGGTAAGCTTTCCTTCCTTCCACATTTTGCAAAGACACTTTAATTCAATAGTTTTGAACATTCCCAATGAGCCAGAAACTTACTAGAAAATACAAACTCCATGTACAGTACAATTAAATGATGATTGGGACTGATTTATGTTAGTAAGCTACAAAAATAAATTGGAGGAAATTCTTTCCTAAGTAATCTTTAGCAGATAATATGATAAATCTAGATGTTAAATGCATATCATGAGATTAAGTGACCCAAAATAGCTCTATGTTCCACTGGATGGATGTTAAGATGGTGTTTCATTTTAAGAAGACATTTAACAATGCTTATTATATTTTAGCCCTTAGAGTTAAATTTGGCACATCATGAATGCTCAACAAATATTTGTTATTCATTCTCATCACAATAAATCCTGCTAGGTCAATTCAATCTTTCTACAGTAAAAATTCAAATTAAATGCTGTTTCCACTGTGAAGGAGACCTCCCCAAATACCATTTTACCCTCATTTTATTTATGCTGGTCCCAGAGTACTTTGTGCCACATTGTGCCTACTGTTAGACCATTGGGTCTCAACTGTAACTGATTTTGCCAATGGGACCTTTGGCCATGCCTGGAGACATTTTTGTTGTCACAGTGGGGTGGGGGACGCTCCTAGAATCTAATGAATAGGGGCCAAGGATAATGTTAAACAAGCTATAATGCACAGAGCAGGCACCGTCTCCCAGCAGCAAAGAACTTTTCCGTTCCAAATACCAAAAGAGTGTTGAGATAGAAAAACCCCATGTTACACAAAAGAAAAGCATAAATTGCTTAGAACTTAGAACCCAGAGCTGGCTCCAGTGTGTACTACATGTGAGACATTGGGAAGATCTCAATTCTTGAATCTCAGTATTCTCACCAGTAAAGTGCAAACATTTATTTTACAGATGCTCCCTTCACAGAATTATTGTAGGGATCACTGCAATAATGTATGAAGAATGGTCTTTAAACTTACTACAGTCATTTTAGATGCATTATGATTTGTATGTATGATGACAATACTAATAATTGTGCAGGCAGCTTGGATACATAGGTTAGGTTTAGAGCTCAGTAATGAAAGAGGCCAGGTTCAAATCTCAATAGAATCTTATTAATTTCATCTCAACAAGTATTTATTGAACAATAGCTCTGGGCTAACTCTCTTCTAGGTACTACAGATGTAAAAATAAGATAGTCTCACTGAATTAAGGAGCTCTCTTTTTAGGATGGAAATAGAGTAATAAACAAAAAGTTGTAACGCTATGTGAAATAATCTAAGATAACAGAGGATAGGTGAATGAAGTTTTTTTTTAGAAGCAGAGCAATTCAAGATATATTTTAAAAGTTTATGGGCTGCATTATTACTGGCAACAACAACAACAAAACCCTTTCTTTAATGTCTCACTTAACTGATCCCCATGGGGGAAAATGTACATTCTTATGACTTAGATTACCCACTCTGCAGAATAATGAAAGTCGGTAAGAAGACCGAAATTGCTTTTTAACAATGAATGTGTTAAATCTGACCATATAGAAAAGTAACACAATGGAGGCAGCTCTCTAATCTTTACTCCTGAAATGGGACCACTAGCCAGGACTCAAAACAGCTGCATATTGCATATGCTGCAAATTGCTTATCACTGTAATTGAGGTATAAAACGCTTTCAGGATGCAAATGGATGGTATTTGGGGAAAGTTTTCTAGGACACTCCAGGCAGCTGGATCATATTCCCATTTACTGTGCTCATAGGAAATAAATAACTGTTCGGTAAATGTCTGATAAACTGAACCAATGGCACTGATTTTGTTCCTTTCTCTACTAAAGCCACTAAGCATGTTTAGTTGGAAGGGAGAGTGTCAATTATTCAGAGACATTTCATAAAAAATGGTACATGGACTCATCTGGCCTACACATTGTCTTGAGTACGGAAAAGTATCAGGATCATCGGAAAGTTGTTATATTAGTGATATATTATGCTTCCTACAATGTGCCTTGTCACATTCCTTTCCATGAGTGTTTTCAGTATTGTTCAATATAGTGGTTCTAAGCCATTTTAGTCTAGCTGGTTCTTCAGTGGTTCAAGAAGAACCATCACCCTTACAACTATCATTTTTGTCAACAAACTTCACATAGTAAGAAAAAAGCCCAGGTTTCTTTTCTTTTCTTTTTTTTTAATGTTTTTTTAAAATTTATGTTTGAAACAGAGAGAGAGAGAGACAGAGCATGAGCAAGGGAGGGGCAGAGAGAGAGAGGGAGACACAGAATCCGAAGCAGGCTCCAGGCTCCGAGCTGTCAGCACAGAGCCCAACACGGGGCTTGAACTCACCAACCGCGAGATCATGACCTGAGCTGAAGTCAGACACTCAACCGACTGAGCCACCCAGGTGCCCCTCTTTTTTTTTTTCACTTAAGCATTTTATTTTATGACACAATGAAAACTCATTAAGTTTCAAAGGAAACAGATTAAAAATTTACATGTCATTTTCCTTGTGATATTGAAAATATGAATTCAAATACACATTCACAAGTAAGATGTACAAAAAAATTTTCATGGCACTGAGGGATTCACAGATTGGTTTTTGTTAGAAATAACATGGAAATCAGCTTCCTTAAAGTTTAGGTTCTTTTCCATATGAAAATTTGACTCATTGCTCTCCAATAATTTAGAAACTAGAAAAAATCCTTCAAGATTTAAAGGAGAAGGTAGGGCAATAACGTCAACTACAACTGAAAAATAAAGTGTCAGTTTGAGGGGTGCCTGGGTGGCTCAGTCAGTTAAGTGCCTGACCTTGGCTCAGGTCATGATCTCACGGTTTGTGGGTTTGAGCCCTGTGTCGGGCTCTGTGTTGACAGCTCAGAGCCTGGAGCCTGCTTCAAATTCTGTGTCTCCTCTCTCTGTCCCTTTCCTGCTCACACTCTGTCTCTTAAAAATAAATAACCGTCTCTCTGTCTCTTAAAAATAAGTAAATGTTAACAAAATTTAAAAGTGTCAGTTTGAGAACAGACTATAATAAAAAATGTAGTATTATTTGTAATGTAGAATAACATTTTCTAAATCTAGATTGAAACCTGATACAATTCTAATGAAGGGTGGTATGTGAGTTACTATTTCACAACACAAACACATTGAATTTGACACAGTTTGAGAGCATCTACGATCCGTCATGGATACAATCCAGGACAATCTCTTACATTTTTGTGGGGTTTACCTCCAGGAAACCTACCAGGTCCTCACAGAGAAGATGAAGGAAAGATCCCTTCATGGCTCTGGGAAAGGGAGAGGAAAAGCATTGAAAGTATTATGAAATATGCTCAGATCCTTCTCCATAGTCTTTGGAGCTTTCCAAGGGAAAAAGACTTTGACAGACTCTTACTCCAATTGTAGAAGAGCTTTTCTCCTATACTAGACCATTTTAGCCTATGTCACCTATGGAGAAAACAAAACAAAACGTAGTCAACGGGGGTCGGGCTTTAAGGATATAGAGGGGAATGGTGCTACCAGGTGGGGCAATGTGGGCAGGAAGGAGAAGGCTATCCCACTAACCAAACAGTCTTTTCACAACAGAACTGTGAAAGTCACAACCCTAACATATAGGCCATTAAAGACTGAGATCTAATCGGAAGATTGTAGAATGCTTCCTCTCCCCAACATTTAACTAACATGCCAATGGGGTTTCAATATAATAAAAGGGGATTATAGCTGAAAGAGCTATAAGTCTCTGTCTGTGTCACTTTTTCTCAGAGGAGTTACTTAAAGAAAACCAAAGTCAAGATAGGAGCTATAAACAGGGACACTAGAGGAATTTGAAACTCTGGTACCTAGAGCTATAGCAAACATTAAACATAGCCCCATACCTAGTCAGATTAACATAAATTCTCACACTAAAGGCTATTTACCTCAGTTCCTATTACCTGATACAACACGTATGACTTTCAACAAAAATTTACAATACATATCAAAGGCAAGAAAACCATAGTCTGAAGAGACAAAACAATTGTTAGAACCAAACCCAGATATGACACAGATGTTGGAATGATCACATAAGGGATGTAAAATAACTGTGATTAATGTGTTAAGGGTATAATGGAAAAAGTAGACAGCATGTAAGAAAAAAAGAAGGGTAATGTAAGCAGAGAGAGGGAAACCTTAAGAAAAAATTGAAAGGAAAGTCTAGAAATGAAAAAATACTGCAACAAAACGAAGAACACTTTTGATGAAATCATTAGGAGACTCACACAGCCATGGGAAGAATCGATGAACTTAAAGATAGGCCAGTAGAAACTTCCCAAACTAAAAGTCAATGAGGAAAAAGAATGAAGTCTAAAACAGAACATCCAAGAACTGTGGGACAATTTTAAGATGCGGCATGTATAATTTTAATATCAGAAACACAAGAAAGAGAGCAGAGCAGAAAAGCATATTTAAATAATAGCCAGAAACTTTCCAAAATTAACGGCAGACTCCAAACCACAGATTTAGGAAATTTGAAAGCACCAGATAGTATACATATGAGAAAATCATTCCTAGTTATATTATTTTCAAACCATAGAAAACTAAAAACAAAGAGAAAATTTTGAAAGGAACCAGAGGAGGGGAAATGTACCTCCAAAGGAACAAATATAAGAATTACAGCAGACTTCTCACCAGAAGCCAAGCAAGCAAAATGAGAGTGAAGTCAAATATTTCGAGCATTGAATGAAAAAATTCCACCAAATTAGAATTTTCAATCCAGTGAAATTATTTTTCAAATGTAAAGAAAAATAGAGCCATTTCAGAAACACAAAAATTGAGAAAATTCATCATCAGTGGAATTGTCTGCCAACAAATGTGAAGAGAATTTCTTTACGCAGAAGGAAAATGATGCAGGTAAAAAATTTGGATCGATAAAAGAAAAGAGTATCATGGAAGAATAAATAAATACAGGTGAAGTAAAACATTTTGTTTTTCTTATTCCTAATTGATCTCAAGTATAACTGTTTGAAGTAACAATAATAACAATGTATTGAGTGATTATAGCATATGGATCAGTGAAATGGGTAACAGTAATATCACCAGGGATGGGAAGGAGAAATTGGGTATCCATTTTAAGGTATCTGTACTACACCAGAAGTGGTATAGCGTTATTTAAAAGTGAATTTAGAATAGTTTAAAATGTGCATTGTAAACTCTAGGGAGATCGCTAAAAATGTTTTTAAATTAATAGAATTGACAAACTAAGCCAGGAAGTACAGAATCATATAAAATGCTCATTAAAAGCAGAAAGGGAGGGGAAAAAGTCAACAAAGAACAAGTGCAACCAAGAGAAAACAGTTACGAACATAGTAGATACTAATCCAGTTACATCAATAATCACTTAAAATGTGAATGGTCTAAACACAGCAGTCAAAAACCAAATACTGTAGGAGGGTATAAAAAAAAAAAAACAGCCCTAATTTTATGCTGTCTATAAGAAATGCACTTAAATATAAGAACTCAGATAAATTAAAGATAAAAGGGATGGACAAAGATATACCACACTGATCGAAAGAAAGCTGAATTAGCTATATACACTTTAAACAAAGCTGACCTCAGAGCAAGGTAGATTATCAGGGATAGAGATGGGCATAATGTAATTACATAAGAAGACATAACAGTCTTGTATATGCACCCAACAAAAAAACATCCAAAAAATGACGTAAAAACGGGTAGAACTTAAAAGAGAAATAGACAAATTTACTATTATAGTTGGAGACTTCAACCCCCCTCTTTTAGTAACTGATACACAAAGTAGGCAGAAAATCAGTAAGCCTGAACAACACTATTAACTGGCTTGATCCAAATTACATTTATAGAAAACTGCATCGACCTGCTGAAGAATGTGCATTCTTCTCAAGCTAACATGGGACATTCAACAAGACTGACCACATTCTGGGCTAAAAAATACATTTACAAGACTGGACAAATGTGAAGATTTAATACGTTCTCATGCACAGTGGAATCAAAATAGAAATAAGTAATGGAAAAAAGCATGGGAAATTTCCAAATGGCATTAAACAACACAATTCTATACAACACAATGTGAGCTAAGAAATCTCAAGATAGTTTTTAAATATTTTGAACTCAATGAAAATGAAAACACAAAATTACAAAAGCAGCGCTCAGAAAGGAATTTATAGCACATGGTTTAGAAAGAAAAATAAAGTCTAAAATTGATCAACTAAGCTTCTACCTTAGGAAACTAGAGAAAGAAGAGCAACATAAGCCTAAAGCAAGTAGAAGAAAAGAAAAATAATAAAAATGAGAGCGAAAATCAATGACGTTGAAACAGGAAAGCACTAGAGAAAAATGAATGCAACTAAAGCCAGTTTTTCTAAAAGATTAATAGAAGGGATAAATCTCTGGCCAGGCTAACTGAGAATAAAAGGGCAAAGACACAAACGTAATGTGGGAGCCAGATTTCTCACAGTTGGAGTGGAAATTTATAAATAAGCAAAGGGAAGAGGCTACAGCAATCCAGGTGGTAATGGATTAGACTTGGGGACATCAGTACTAACTCATGATTAACTTAGTGTAGGTACAGATGGTTATATATGGACATATTTATAGGTATGTCTGTATACATGGGTCAGCATTATATATATATATATATATATATATATATATATATATATATATATATGTATATGCTTCTAGGCTCTCTCAGCTGACAGAAGAAATACATATATATGTATATATGTACATATGTATGAATAAAATATGTGTATATATGTGTGTATGTATATATATGTATGTATATATACACATAAAAATGTGTATATATACATACATATATATGTGTGTGTGTGTGTATATATATATATATATATATATATATGTATATATATGCACACATTTCTTCTGTCAGCTGAGAGGGCCTAGAAGCAAAACACCCCACCGTTAATAAGCATGCCTTGGTTTCTAATACCTTTCTCCAATATAAGGAAGCAATGCTCCTTGAGAGATGGCTGATTATAGGTCTAGGGCAGGAAATATAAAACAGAAACTCATAGGTCCTGACAGCACCAGAAAGTAAGGAAGTGCTAAGCACACACACATACACATACACTGATGTGGTATGTCAGAGATACAAAATCCTGCTGAAAAAGTTCCTAATGGCCAAAGCTGGTACAATATGAGCATATAATAAATAAAACAGTATGAGATCATAACTAAAAGTTTAAAATCAATATCCATGAGTCCTCAATGATCGTGGGGAAACAGACAAATCTCCCATGCAGAAAAATTCCAAATAATGTAGGTAGATACACCACCTTCTAACTTCCCACTCCGTGGATGTGGACGATGCGTAGTTACTTTCCTTCCAGAGAGTGCAGTATAAGGTGGGGGGTGGGGAGTAACTTTACAGTAGAGAAACCTGACAGTCCCTGAACCAAGCGATCAAGGTGAGCATCAACGGCGATGTCATGTTGATAGTCATGTACCCTTCATCCAGTATGAAGACAATGGTGCTTTACTTCTGTGATCTTCCTCCTACACACTCAGAACTTCGCTCTAATCATGAAGACAAACACCAAACAAATTCCGACTGAGGGGCAGTCTACAAAATACCTGATCAGTGTTTTTTGTTTTTGTTTTTTTAAATGTCAAAGCCATCAAAAACAAGGAAAATCTAAGAAACTGTGTCAGTCAAGAGGGGCTTAAGAAGAAGTGACAACAAAATGTAATGTGGTGTCCTGCATGGGACTGTAGAACAGAAAAAAAGAACATTTGGTAAAAACTAAGGAAATTTAAATGAAGTGTGCACTTTGGTTAATAATAATGTATCAGTATTGGTTCATTAATTACAACAAATGTACCACACTAATGTAAGATGTTAATAATAGGGACAAATGGACATGAGAAACTCTCTGTACTATCTTTGCAATTTTTCTATAAATCTAACACTATTAAAAAATAAAAAGTTTTATTCATGTAGAAATTGGCCTAGATGGCATTTAGTAGTACATCCTCTCCAACTCTGAGATTCAGTGACTTTAAAATTAAGATTTTTTTTGTGATAGTGTGCTAAGTGACAGATAGGAATATATGTATTAAAATTATATATATATTCAGAGAGACAGTATTTTAAAAACAATTTACCAAGGGCATAATTATTTTTATAAACTAAAAAGAAGTGAATAGAAGTTTTATTTTTAAAATCAATAGATATCAATGGTTGATGCTCTTTTGGGCTGTGTGCCCCTCCTCTAAGCTCAACCAGTGCCTTGTGCTTACCTCTGTCATTGTATTTATAAGAAACCATTAAAAAATTAATTTTAATGTTTATTTATGTGGAGAGAGGGAGAGATAGTGTGAGTGGGGGAGGGTAAAAGAGAGAGGAGAGAGAGAATCCCAGACAGGCTCCACACTGTTAGCATGGAGCCCAATGTGGGGCTTGAACTCACAAAAACATGAGATCATGACCTGAGCCAACATCAAGAGTCAGATGTTTAATTGACTGAGCCATCCAGGCACCCCATACAAGAAACCATTTTATACATTTATGCTGTTTGTTTTGTCTGTCTTCTTCTTAAATTACAAAATTCTCAAGGAAAAAAAAATATTCTGCATTCCTACTACCTCGTACAGATCCTGGAATATTGTGCCTTTGGGGACACAGGCAGAGGGCAATGCAGTGTGAAATCTTGGACAAGTAACCGCTCTAGTTTCCTCACATGCAAAATGAAAAATTTGGGCCATTGCCACCTCTGGGGCGACTTCCAGATCTAAGATTCAAGATTCTTTTCCCATCTAAATGAATTGGGCATAATTTCACAAAATAAGAACTCTAGGGAGATTATATGGCTTGCCCAAATTCTTCTTTTGGATCTTCTGGAAGGTGATGGAAGGTTGAGATTCAGGAAATGTATGCTCTGTGGGAATTGGTTCAGAAAGTCTGTTTCTGTAAGTTTTAAATAATTTATTAATTATTTAACAAATGGTTAAAATATGAAAGGGTTGAATACAAGGATAATTATTTTGTAAGATCTTAGTTAAATTTTTTTTTTTATTTTCTACAATCTGCAGAAAATATCCTGTGTGATAAAGTGAACATATTGCTATATGTATGTCACTCTAATTATGCTGTTTTTTCCTTGGGCCTGAGATTAAGGAAGAATGATGGAGAAGCACCCTTCACTGTCTACACATCTACAAGTCACACTCTGAGGCTCTTCCAACATCAAAGATTCTGCTCTGTCTTAATCAGCCATATTCTCCACAATCTCACTCCTGCCCCTCAGTGACACTGATTGCTTGAAACAACAAGTTCACCTAGAAAAACCTATCACAGTGGTATTAGTTTCCGAATGAGCTGTAACCAATTACTACAAACTTAGCTTCAAGACAACACACGTTTATTATCCTATAGTTCTGGAGGTCAGAGGTCAAAACTGGGTGTCACCGGGCTCAGATCAAGGTGTTAGGAAGGCTGCATGCCATTCTGGGAACTCTGGGGGAGAATCCATTTCCTTGACTTTCCCAGTTTCTAGAGGCCGCCCGCATTGCTTGGCTCATGGCTGCTTCCTCCAGCTTCAAAGCCAGCAGGGTGGCATCTTCAGATCTCTCTGATGGACCCTCTACCTGTGTTAACACATCTCCTCTCTCAGTCACTCCCCTGCCTCTCTCCAACAAGGACCCCTGTGCTCACCCTGGGTGCACCCAGATAGTTCAGGATAATCTTCCTATCACAAGACTCATAACTTAATCATCTCTATGAAGTCCTTAAAAAAATGTCTATTTATTTTTGAAAGACAGAGAGAGTGCGAGCAGGGGAGGGGCAGAGAGAGAAGGAGACAGAGGGTCCGAAGCAGGCTGTGTGCTGATAGCAGATAGGCCAATGCAAGACTCGAACTCAAGAACTGTGACATCATGACCTGAGCAAAAGTTGGAAGCTTAACCGACTGAGCCACCCATGTGCCCTGAAGTCCTTTTTGATATGCCAGGAAATATATTGACATCTTTGCTATGGGAGCCATTATTCCGTCTAACATATATCCATCTTTCTTTTACTATCCAATGGAGTGGATACCTCTTGTGTGGAACACTATTTTCACAGCAACCTCTGGGTCAGGAACATTTGGTGCCAGTCACATCTTCTCCCAGAGAAGTCACTGCTTTAACAATTCTATAAAGATTGCCCTTTTAGAAAGTGTAAAAGGGTATGTGAGGCTCTAATTATAGCTATGTGAGCATATAATACTTTTGAATTAGGCAAAATTTATCTTTTTCTTAAGAGTATAGTTTTGGACTTAGATGTAAATCTGGGCTCCACCCTCCACTATCTCTGTCACTCCGAATGGGTGACTTACTTTTTCCTGAGCTTTGCTATCTCTGACTCAACCACAATTCCTGCCATCTTTATATACTATATCCCCACTATCCCCGAGTTTTCTCTATTGAGATTTGAAGGATAGCCAGGGTGTCTAAAATTATAGGGTAAAAGGCATAATTGGACTTCATAGACTTAATAGAAATAAATAAGAAAACAAACAAGATCCTATAATTTGGGTGGGCTTTTTACATGAAGTCTAAAGTTTGATTTATTGAATCTCTTCTTTGAAAATACTAAAAAAATTTTTTTTCTTTAACATTTATTTATTATTGAGAGACAGAGAGACATAGAGCATGAGCAGGGGAGGGGCAGAGAGAGAGGGAGACACAGAATCTCAAGTAGGCTCCAGGCTCTGAGCTGTCAGCACAGAGCCCAACGTGGGCTCAAACTCACAAACTGCGAGATCATGACCTGAGCTGAAGTTGGTCGTTTAACCAACTGAGCCACCCAGGTGCCCCTGAAAATATTTTCAATACTTATTTTCTAGAACCTATACATATGTACCAAAAAACCTTTGCACAATGACCTAAAGTTCCAATAAGACACTAAGGTGATGGAATATTGTGCATATTATAAAATATGATGTTTATAAAATGGGGTTTACTATTAATCTCTGGCCCCTCTCCTTTGCCCAACCCTGTGTCTCTGGGATTCTCTACAACTTGTTCAAGTTGTTTTGTGCACCCCATGGTTTAAAAGACAATTAAACTAAGCTTCCAAAGTACTCCCCTTCCTTCCTGAGTGCCCCCATTTATTAATATTATATTAAATTGGTTAAAAGTTCAATGTTTAACTAGGAGCCCAGTATATTATTAGCAACATAACTTATTAAGGATTATTTAATACATATTTAGACTATGTCTTTTCCTAACACAATGTCTTTGGCCCCTTATAACATGAAATAGAAAATCATTAGTCCCTTCTGCAAAAGAGTACACCTTGATCACATTCTTGGGATTTGTGCCCTGATTTCTTCATTGTCTTTTCTCATTCTCTAATTCACACTCCCCTCCTTCGATTACTTGTTCTTTACATAAGAAACGTATCACTTTGGCTCATCACAAACATTTTAAACAAGACAATGTATGCAAAATGAAGTGAGAAAATGTTTCTATCTTTTCAGTCTTGTGAAGTAATCATCATAAAAACTGTTGTCAATTATAGTCCTCCAGCATTTTTCAACTATAAACACTTGCTGGACATCATGCCATGACCAAGCATGTATATCTGACTTATTTTTTAGTGGCCATATTGTTGTCCATTGTATGAACATATCATGATTGGTTTCTCTCTAGACTTCCCTTTACTGTTGTTGCAGAAAGCAGATTGTTTGTCTCATTGCATTTATCCCTCTATGTATTTTTCAACAGAGAAGTACAAAAAGGAATTAAAAAGCAGCCCTACAGCTATTTTCTTAAAAAAAAATCCTTTCCCCCAAACTCCCTCACTTCTTGATCTCCTGTTTTGGAGGAGTTGGGGGAGTGGCCAAGGAAAGTTATTATTTAGCAACATATCATCAAATATGAATAAACAATTACTAGAGACCGTCCTGCTCTCCAGAGGGTACCCCCGTGATGGTGATTTTGGAACCAGGAGAAGTGAGAGGGACCCCTGCAGTGACTTTAGAAAAGTATCTACTGATAGTACAGTTACTTTTATTATATAATGAGACAGACACACATGTATCAAATAAAAGCAATTATATTTCTATATGTTGATATGGAAATATATATGTATAAATCTGCTCTATTATCCCATTGGAACATTCAATTTCATTAGTTTTAGCATGTTTCATTAATCAACAACTTATGTCTGTTGAAGCCATACTTTGTATCGCTACAAAGTACCAAAATATCATTCTGATTAGGGCATTCTGAGCATTGTTCTGAATGACATCCTCACACAAAAATATCACCATCTGGAAACCAGAAATGGAGCATCATGCTTATAAGTAGTTCTTACCTCTGGACTCTCCTCTCCTCTCTCTCTCTCTCTCTCTCTCTCTCTGCCCCCCTCCTTTCTCCCCTCCTCTGCATTCAGCTAGGTCTCATGACCACACCATGTATTTGTCCTTTCTTAGCTACAGCTCTAGATTATTATCCTCTGTGATCTGCCCCCACCCACAGAGACTCAGACTTAATCCCCTTCCTCTGTCTCCTCCTCACTCCTCAGCCTCTGCATGATCGACAACATTTCACATTATTCTACTGGTTTCTAACAGCTGCAGTCTCATCAACATCCCCTGCATTCAACCCAAGCGTGTTAGCTTGGTCCCAGTCAAAAGATACTTGGAAATACTTATAAATAAAAAGTACTTATAAATAGGAAGAGGGAAAGAGGGTACAGACTTTCTATGCCCCTTCTTTTAGTGATCAAGAAGAACATTCAGGTTGCTAAGGCAAAACTGATGAACAGTCTTACCTCGGCCCGTTGGAGTAGAAGTCAGGGGACAAGCAAAGCCCACCCCCTCAAGAAGCTGGTCATCACAACAGCCTCCATCGGCCCTCATCCACCTGCAACACAAACTCCACTCCTGAACTCTCAGGCAGTTGTGTACCTGGACAGTTCCTGAAGGAAACAGTGTAGCATTTGACTAATCTTGCATAACATTTTCATAATCCACACCCATTTGTCCCAGGGAAAAACCTGTTTTCCTGATCTTTTTGTATCAGGAAACATTCAAAACAGGGATCTGAAATAGTGGGGCTCCTTCAGACAAATGAGCCAAATTAGAGGAGACTTCCTGTATGCATGGGCACCACAAGATTTTTGGAGGTCTACCTTGTGCCAGACCCAGGGCTGGGGAAAGGAGACGTGAAGAACAAATCACTTTCCTCTCCCCAAGGATCTCACAGCCTTTTGGGGGCCACAACTAGTAACTTCCATGGAGAAATGTTGAGGACCCAGAGTGATAGAGGACATATTATCAACCAGGAATTTGGGAAGGCTTCACCAAGGAGTAGTGTCTGAAAGGAGTTTTGAAGCATGAGTAGGAGTTTTCCTGATGGATGAGGTTTGAGCTAGACTTGGGGTAGTGGGAAAGATGTTGAAAGTAGAATATCAAACAAAGGTAGAAAATTATTGAACAGGATGATCCATTTGGGGAACTGCAAAGTCATATGTATGGCTACAAAGTCATCTGTATGGCTATGTGGAGCCTCACCTTGGGGTATGATTTATGACTTAGAAAATAACAATTGTGAATTTGGGTACTATAATGATCCTACAAGTTACTGTATGAATTTAGCATACCATTTGTAATTGTAAGAAAACATTGAAGGGAGGCGTTGATGTATATTTAGTTACTCTGAGTGCTCAGAAAGTGGGTGGTCTGGTTGGTCAAATGACCTACCTTGAATTAGGTCACTGAATACCAACTTCCAAATAATTAGAATAATTAAATTTTATTAAATATTAAAGCTGTCTTTGGTACATGTGAATATTCCTTTGGCACTTCAGAAGGATCTTCAAATCTTTAGAAAGGGTCGGGACTGTAATCAGCATGAGTACCACTCTCTGTGAGGTCCAAGGTGATTGCCAACAAGGTCTGCTAGGGGGGAGGTGAGCTTAGGGTTCTCCTATTTTAAAAATCACTTGCATTTTGAATATTTTTACACTTTATGTGCTGTGAAGCCTCCTGACAGATTGAATTTGGGCCAACATAATAAATGAAGCACTGCACTAATGTTAATGCAAACAAATAATCAGAACAAACCACATTTCCCCCACGTGATCTAGTAAACATATGGTCTTGTGGTTGAAACTTGGCAAGTTAATTGTCATAAGAACCCTGAAAGGAAGGTGGAATGCATTGGTAATTCTATCCCTAGGTCAGATCTCTGTCCTTGATATTTCCTTGTTCCCACAGACTGGCAAACCTTTGAAACAGCAAGTACGTTCTGTTGTTAGCATTTCTTCCCCCGGTGAAATCACATTAGTGATTATAATTTGCTCCATTTAGTATTGGCTTTACAGCTTCATTAAATGCATCCATTATTTTACTTTGTTTCTAAAGACCTGTTGGATGCCCAGGCCAGGAAAGATATTTTTTGTTTTGTTTCTTTTTTTTGTTTGTTTGTTTGTTTTATTTTTTCTCCTTCCATATGTAACATGTGAGAAGCTAAGAGTCTGAAAGATGGCTTGCTTTGTCCAAGGTCACATGACCTGAACAACAATGTATGCTTCTGCCTCCAGGTCTGAATCCCTTTTTCACATTATCATACTGCTTCGAGGACATGCCTAACTCACCAGTTAAAGCACTATGTTTCCAACACTGTCCTAATGAAAACCTCACACCAGACCTGCAGGATAGGTGCTACTGTCATTCCCGTTTTGCAGATGAGGATCCTAAGACATGGAAAGGTTAGGAACACAACCTCTCAGAGGAAGAATTAGGATTCAAACACCAATGGTTGGCTCCAGAGTCTGTACTCTTATCTACTGCTGATATGCCCCCCAAGGCAGCTAATCTCCCTTCCCCAATGCCATTACTGTTCCTTGCAATTTTGCTACAATATCACTTGTCTATGTGGTTTTCTTACCCACTGAACTCAAAGATTCCAGACAGCAGAGCCAACCACTTAATTGTTTTTGTTCATAGACTTATACTTGTTAAGCCCAGAAAATATTCCCCCGTGTTTCTGATCTCAGTTAATGACATAAACATTCACTCAAATTTCAAGTCAGAAATGTGGGGATTATTTTAGATTGATCCCTTCTTCCTCATTCCCTTCACAACCAAGCCCTGTCAATTCTTCTTCCTTAACTCCTCTCAAATTTATCCTTTCCATTCTGTCTCCACCACCACCACCTGTTTAAGACTAGACAATTCTGGGTTATATCGGCTACCTTGCTGGTCTTCCAGCCTCCTGACTTCCTGTCATTCCAATCTATCCTCATAGCTAGTAGTGATCTGACCATGTCACTCACTTACTCACCATTGTACTTGTTTGAAGAACCTAAAAGATAATTTTGTTTTTCATTTTTTGTTTTTGTCACACATCACACCCATACAGATGTTGCTTCTTTCCTCTATCAGGAAAAACCTCCTCTTACTTCTTTGCTTGTAGAGTTCCTAATTGTCAAATAAGATTCAAACTCAGTCCATTTATTTTACTTATCCATTCCACCATTGATAGAGCCTCAACTGGGCTCCAGTGCTACTTAATCACCAATAATGACTTTATAAGCATTCTTGTTCATGTCTCTCATGACCAGACTTTCATGACCTTGTGTATGAGTTTGTCTGGGATATATAACTTGTAGTCAGATTTCAGGATCAGAGTCAGTTAGGCAAAGTTACAAAGGCTGGTCTAGAGTCAAGGATCAGGAAGAATGATGACTCAGATATATCTAAGCTTACATTTTCACTTTGTTTTTGTGTAAATGATGTACTTATTATCAAGGATCCATGATGTTTTGAATAACTACAGCTACCTGGGGTCTCTTTTTAACTCAGGATGTCACCTCCAAAGTTTAGAGGTTTCAGCTACCCTTGAAGAGTGAAGGACATATCATAGCTGAGAGGCCTAGCGTCTTGGGCTATTCTGTTTGTTGTTTTGAGTAGGAATGTATGGTGGGTGTTGGTAACATCAACATCGATGGTCCACCTTATTACCACAAAGGGAACGTTATGCTATAGAATAATGGAATGATCTGGTTGCTCTTCTGTCTGGTTTTTCCTTATGGACTCATTACTCCTATTCATCTCTATAGGTCAGGCCATTGCCTGTTCTAGAGGGTTCATGCATTCCTTTACCTCACCCAGCTGTGCCACACTGATCTCCAGAAGGGTGTTGTATTGTCCATACTCTCACCAGTGGTTCAGGAGAGATCCCATTTCACAGGCATTTGTTAACTCAGGGTGGTATCTGATTTTCATTAAGATGGGCATAAAGTAGTATGTCTGTATTACTTTAATTTTCATTTCTCTCATTATACTTTCACTAACAAGGTTGAGAATTTCATCATATGCTTTTATCCTTCCATGCTCTCATTTCTTTGAATTGTAGAGTCATAACCTTTGCCTATTTTTCTACTGTGTTCATTTTTGTTTCTGGTTGATTCATAAGAGTCCTTTGTATTTTCTAGATTAATCCCTTGTTGGTTTTTGAAGTTGCAAATATGTTCTCCTAATCTGCCACCCATATGTTAACATAATCTATACAGCGGTTCATTGAACAGAGGTCTTTAATTTTGATGTTGTCAAATCCAATTTTTGCCTTCTGGTTTGTGCTTTGGGGTTCTTATTTAAGAAGTACTTCGCCACCTAATGATTAAATAAATTATCATGTCCCTCCCCCCCATTCATTTTATAGCTTTACCTCTAATATATAGGTCTTTTATACCTCTGGAGTCCACTCAAATATACAGTATAAAGTGTGGATCCAAACATTTTTTTTTTTTTTTTTGCATATGGTGAGCCAATTTTCTGAATATCATCTACTGAACAATCTTTAGTCAATCCACTTCCTCTTACTCCTGTTTGTGGAGATGTTTCTTTATCAAATCTCTCTCTGTGTCTTTATCTTTCTGCCTCTCTTTGTCTCTGTCTCTGTCTCTCTGTCTATATAAATAGATACCATTTATCTCAATACATATATCGAGATATATGTACATGTCTCATATCTCTGTCTCAATAAATTTCTTTTTTAAAAAATTTTTTTAACGTTTATTTATCTTTGAGAGACGGAAAGAGACAGAGCATGAGTGGGGAAGGGGTAGAGAGAGGGAGACACAGAATCGGAAGCAGCCTCTGAGCTGTCAGCACAGACACAGGGCTCGAACTCACAAACTGCAAGATCATGACCTGAGCGGAAGTCGGACGCTCAACCTGAGCCGAAGTCAGACGCTCAACCAACTGAGCCACCCAGGCCCCGCTCTATAAATTTCTATCCAGTGAGAGAGAGAGACAGAGAGAAAGATGTATATTTTCACACACACACACACACACACACACACACACACACACACACACACACACCCTATTGGTTCTGTTTCTCTAAAGAACCCTGACCAATACACTAATATAGAACAATGATATTGTTACATAGTCTGTATCTGATATTGATATTGATATTGATATTGATATTGATATTGATACAGCAAAGTCTGTATCTGACAACCTTATGGAACTCTATTGTTACCATATTTTGAAAATTCTATTACTCTTTCTGTGTAGATGATCATGTAATTCACAGTAATATATATATTGTCCTTTTCCTTTTTATCTTCATAACTTTCTTTCTTCTTCCTCCTTAATTATTTATTTTTGTCTCATTGCATTGGCCAACACTTCTAACACCATTTTAAACAACACAGTAGAGTGACAGTGGGTATATCCTTGTGTAATTCCCTACAATAAAAGGATCAAGTCTATATGCATATGTTTCCTGGGTATCTTTAATATGTAGACTTTATCAACCCAAAAAGACTATCTTCTAATTCTACTTTTCTTTTTTCTGAGTTAAATTTTCCTTTTAGGCACTACTTTCCTAAGATAAACTCTCCTTGATTATCATGTATTACCTTAAAATACATTAAGTATTCCATTAGCTAATATCTAATTTGAACTTTTTATCTATGTTTTTAGGCAAAATGTCCATATAATTTCCATTTCTTGTTCTTATCTGGCTTTGAAATTGCAAATATACTAGCCTTATGAAGTAAGTTAATTACCTTTCTTTCTTTTAATTTTTTTTTTAATTTAAAAATGGATATAATTCTTTTTAAAAGTCATCTGGGCCTGGGGTTTTCTGCTGGTAAAAGCAGGGTGGAAGTGGAAGTGTTTAGCTGTTTCTTTGATAATAGGATTTATTCATATTTTCTATTTATTTTTGTGCCAATTTTGGTATTTAATGTTTCTTGAAATTTATGCATTTGGCTCAAGCTTTCCAAATTGTTGCCTGTAGTTGTCCGTGATATTTTTTTAAGCTGTAAACACTTTCCATTTTGCCCATAGTTATTTCTCAACTTTCTGAAATATTTTGCAGATAATTTTTTAATTACATTATATATTTAAAATTCAGATATAATTAATATGCTGATAAACATTTTTAATTGTCTTCATTAGTCTTGCCAAATGCCTAAAGTTTGTAAATTTTTGAAAAGACCAAAATTTCAGTTTTGTTCATCTTCTTTATTTCTTTTTTATTCTATACTGCTTTAGTTTCTGCTCTAATTCTTATTATTTCTTCTTTCCTCATTCTAAGGGTTTACTTTCTTGCTTTATATCTATCTTCTTGAATTATATATTAGATCACTTGTTTTGAGCCTATCTTGTTTATTGATCATACATTTAGAATGATAAACTTTCTTTTAAGTAGTTATAAATTTTTTAGTTTCTATGATGCTGATGATCTGAAATTAACTGATGGATAGTACTTGAATTTTTGTGAATTTTCCACGTATTATTATAAATAACATGAATTTCTATTTTGCAAGGTCTTTGTATATCTGCTAGTCCTGACATTCCTTACATTCCTGAGAATAGCTTTTTTAATGTTCAAGTTTAAGTGAGAATTTAGCTGGATATAAAATTTTAGATTCAATGTGCTTTTCCTTAAACCTTTTGAAATTTCATTCCATTGTGTACTTGCATCTATTGTTGCTCTTGAGAAATCTGCTCTCTCTCTTAGATTATTATTTTTCTGTAGGTGATCTTTTTTTGTTCAGAAGCTTTCAGAACTTGCACTTTTCTTTCATGTTTTTAAATTTCACTACATTGTAACTAACATATTTTATACCCATTACCTCCTAAAATTCTTCTTTATGAATTCTTGTTCTAGCCTCATTTTTCCAATATCCTTCTATATCCTCCTTTGAGAATATTCATTGAATAGCTATTACACATTCATTTGTTTTATTGACACTTATTACATGCCAGGTACTATTTTCCATGCTGGAAATATGGCTAGGACAAAACATGTCTCATTGAAATTATATTATACTGGAGGGAGACAGATAAACAAATAGTCAAATGAATATATGTCAGGTGTTAAAAGCACAGAAAAGATATATAAAGCAAGGAAAGGGATAGGAAATGTGTGTGGGAGTCTTATTTTTAAACTTTATATTTTAACATAATTTAATTCTTGGAGAAAACTTATACAAATAACACGAAGAATGTATATATGCCATTCACCCCAATTTCATATTAATATTTTACCACATTTTCTGTCCTCTCTCTCTCTCTCTTTGATTTTATATATAGTTATCTATTTACTTATCAATCTACAGATAGATTTATAAATATATAGGTCTAAATCATTGGAGAGTAAATTATGGACATGGTACCTCTTTATCCCTAGACTTCAGTGTTAAATGTCTAAAAACAAGAACAATCACTTACACCATATAGTGATCAAAATCAGGTAATTAATCTTGATAAAGTACTGTAAAATATTGTTATATAATCTACAGACATTATTCAGAATTCACCAGTTGTTCCCAAAATGTCCTTTGTAACAAAAGAACATTTTAGATAATGAGTTGCATTCAGTTGTTATGTCTCTTTATCCTCCTTTAATATGGAACATCCCTAAGTCTTTTAAATATAATGGGAGCAACATTTTGAAGCATAAACTTGCAGAATGTCCCTCGGTTTGGGTTATCCAATGTTTCCCCATGATTAGATTCAGGTTATGCATTTTTGCAGAAATACCACTAAAGTGATTCTGTGTTCTGTGTTCCTCTCAATGTACCATATCAAGACTCATATGAAGTCAATTTGTTCCATTACTGGTGATGTCAACTTTCATGATTTTAAGGTAGTGTCTTTCCACATAGGGAGTCATTTATTTTTTTTCCTCTGGTCTATTAATATTCCTTTATTCAGTATAAGCTGTTCAAGTTGCCATCTTCCTTTTAATGTTGTTTGCTCTTTAGCTATCTTGCTATTTTTCCCTCTGAGCTCATATTCCTGTGGATATACTGGACATCTCAGCTGGCTATATGAACTTATGGGAAAGAGTAAAAGCCTGGATTGTTCGTTATGTCCACAGGAGTTTAAATGGTGAGGATGAAGGAATGCCCCTTCGTCAGAGGAGTCACCTGAGCTACCTTTGTACCTGTGTGCTGACTCAGCTCCTTTACAGTGGCTCTCTCATTTACTTGTCACCATTTAACCAACACCTTGGGCTCAGGGAGGATGGTGATTAAAGAGGAAAAGCTCAATTGCTGATTGGTCCAGTTGTCATGTATCTGTTGCTATTGGCCCTGTGGCCTGCCTCTAGCCCTACCCTGACCAGGTGTCCCCTAGCTTCTCTGGGCTGCCTGCTGATTTTGCCTTTCAGAGTTGGTGGAGTGGGAAGTAAGTAGTCTGGAGAAAAAAAAAAAGAGCACGTGTGAAACCCCCTTCCTGCTGAGTCACTCATCCGTGGTGCTGGTCCTTCTGTTGTCCATGAATATCTCGTGTTTCATGTAGGTTGGATGGGGCTGTCCTTGTCTTTCTTTATCATTGGGGGTAGGTCCAGGGCTCAGTCTCAGAAAGGAGGCCCAGGCCATGTTAGTTTTCCATCTTGTGTAGTGATTTTATGAGGATTAAGTGAACTCATTGTATAAAAGCATCTGGAAAACAGTGTGACACCAGTAAACGGTATCCACTACTAGCATTATTAGATGATGATGATGATTATCATCATTAATAATAACCTTTTAATTTTACCTAATAATAAATAGTCTCATCAACACCTAAGAAGCCTCTTCTACACTTGAGACTCCATTCTGGATGAGTAAATATAAGATGTGTTCCACATAGGCCTTGCTCTGTGGTCCATGACACAAACTACTGAATATTCCAATGTGCACAGCTGAGGAACACTTACCCACTTGGAACAGAGAGGGTCCATGAAGCCTCAGAAAGGAAAGGGTTTCCAAGATCTTTGTGAATTTGCCAACATCTCTTACTAGATTTGGCAGAGATGCAACTGACAGTCATGAGCATCTGTCTTGAGGAAATGCAGGGCCAAGACTGTGACCAGAGAGCCCAATGGGCACCCAGAGTGACACTGATGTTGGACCTGAGGATATGACTTTGTGGTTGCTAGGAAGAGCAAGAAGACAGAGACAAGAAGAGACAAAAAGTTGGAACATAGTCAGGATTCCATAAATTTGGATTGTATCAAATTGTTCTGGATTTAAGAACTGAACCAATCACTTACTAGCTCTGTGACATTGGCAAGTGGTCTATCTTTTTTGATCCTCAGTTTCTTTATCTGCCAAATCGGGATAATAATGTCATGCCGGCCTGACTCGGAGGGTGGTTTTGAGGTACAAAAGAATCAGTAGATAATTCACTTGCTTTGAAAACAGTCCAAATGCATTGTACTGATAGCTTGGCACCTGCATTAGGGGATTTTACTGTGGAACAGAGACCCATGGTGCACTATGGACCAGTGGAGTGTATCTCTAAATACTGAACATGGTCAGACTGCATCATTGAATCTGGTACTTTTTAATTCCTCATGAATCCCTGATCACTGGGCTCAAGTTCATTTGCTAATTTCTTCTTCAGGGCTGAAAACACATGCTATAACTATTACAACCCCTTCTCCTTCCCCCCTGCCAAAGGGAGTTTCATTTACCCTAAGTTTAGAGGTGAGTTAATCACACCAGTTACTCACACTCTAATTTCCCTCATCTGCAGCCAAGTATTTTAGGCCACTGGCCAAACATTGTGGTGAGAGAATGGTACAGGTGGAATTCAGCTATGATGCTGTTATTCCATCTTGGTGAGGCAGGGAGCAGCCCTGATGACAGAATGCATTATATTTCCACCAGAAAAAGAAAAAAAAAATGTTGGTTTATTTAAATACAGAGGCTATCTCTGGGCTTTCATTATCATAGAATTTACCTATGAAAGCTTTTCCCATATGCAACAACTGTTCCTTCTCTCCTTTCCTGCTCCTTTCAAACTGGAATGAACCTACAGCCTTGACACAGAGTCGTGATGCTGAGTGAAATATTTCTTTACAACTTCAGAAACATACACTGCCTGCAAATATCCTCCTGGGTTTGTTGAAAGAGCAGGAGTAACAGTAAACATTTTCCAGGAAAAGGCATTGAGACATTACTGATGTCCATTCTCTCTTCCAGTTGTTTTAGGAAGCCCACTGTAGGCATCCTGGCTTTTCTCATGGAGGTACAGCTGGAGGCACAGAGCTGACCATGAAGACAATGTGTGCAGTATTAGGGGAACAAGGGCTTTTGGACTTTCAGTCCCAGGAAATATGACTCTATAATATTTCTCCCTTCCCCCTCCCCAGATGTCTTCCATGATCATGGCCATCGGAACATCAGTTCTGCCCACTACAATTATAAAGATTTTGCCCACAGTCATGCAAGTAATACCTAGTGCAGTTGGGGTGTAAACCCAGGAATTTCTGATTCCAAAGATGAGAGGCTTTCCATGATGTCACTGTGCTAGTGTTTTATGTGTGCTGCTCACACAGGTTGATAGCATGTCCAAAGCATCTCTTCCTTTTAGCTATCTGAAACCCACACCAAAGAAACCATACTTCTTCACTTGATAATCGAGACAAAATTATGCCTCTCTGCATAATGAGGCAGAATGTTTAAAATGAAGAAGGTTCTGGAAAAATTTAGTAAGTATGGTCACCACACACCTTCCTCTTAGGTTCCATTGTTTTCAGTAAATATCTATTAAATGTCTACTGTATTCCTTAGTCTCTGTTAGGAGATGATTTCAAAACATGAGCAATTAGAGCCAGTCATAGGCAAAAATTGTGGTTTTCACTTCCTGCTTCAGGAGTTCCAACACCCAAATCCTAGCAAAGGGGACCAGCAAACAGGAACTGCACTGCAATTCAAGCCCAACTTAAAATATTCTTTTTCACTCTACGAATCACTACACATTATGATTCAACAGAGCAATATCTCTAGAAGTTTCAGTGGCCGGGATGTTTCAACACTGCACTCAAGAGCTGCCTAACAATCAAACCACTTTTCTGCTTTGAAAAACTGTGAATTACTCCCTTTAAGCTTGTAAGCTATGGAGCAGCACATCAAGACCACCAAGGAAAGCTGATGGACACCTGAACTGACAAGAAGCAAAGTTACCCCAAACCACCTGGCACAGCCAAGGGGCCCTCAGTGGTATGTCAGGTCCCACAGGCCTGGGACCCACACTGCGGGTATCTCCACCATGTAAGACTTGGAAAAGAGCCACAGTTATGGCATGAACCTCTGGGAAGATCTTACAGTCTTCAGGGGACTGGGTTTTCAACTTAAACAAAGAACAATACCTACATCAGATAAGTTTGCTAAAGGCAGGCCAAGGGGAGGTGACACATATTTCCCTTATTACTCAAGGCTTACCCTTTGGGGGCAGGAAATGAATGTTTATAAGTTAGCTGGCAATTTGGCAAGTGTTTCCTGTTACTTTCATTCTCCATAGGACACTTCTGGCTTATTTGAAGTCGAATTTGTCTCAGGTTTATACAATATTATACATCTCTTACAAAAGCAATTTGAGCTCGGGCACCTGGGTGGCTCAGTCGGTTAAGACTCTGACTCTTGATTTCCAGCCCAAGTCATGATCTCAGGGTTCATGGGATCGAGCCCTGGGTCAGGCTCTGTGTGCTGACAGTGCAGAGCCTGGCTGGGATTCTCTCTTCCCTTCTCTCTCTGCCCCTCCCTGACTCAGCTACTCACTCTCTCACTCTCTCTCTCTCTCTCTCTCAAAATAAATAAATGAATAAACTTAAAAGAAAGCAATTTTAGCTGAAGGGTGAGGCGCTGCTTGGTAATCAGAGCTGTTAGGTGAAAACCCACAGTCTTCTCTAAGTTTCACAACTGACCTTTCCTTCAGCTGGCGGTGCAACATGCTTTCCAACACCAACCCATCTCTGAGACAAGAGGCGTCGTCTTCCAAAGACTTTAAGCTGAAAAACAAGATTGAAAAACTCAGCCTGGTTTGTTTGGAAATTTGCTTTTCATTTACTGGTGCTTTCATAAATTAACCCTTTGTTATTAAATTCTAGAAGCATGGCATGGCCAGAGGTCAGGACACTGAGGCTTACACTATTGATTCTTTGAAAATTTTGATACTGTCTATATGACTTTATGTGTCATTGATTTGTGTTCGTGTTTTATGGGCATAGGATCTTAGATTCTCAGTTTGTAAGGATGTAAATGTGGTATATATTTTTAACATTATCTTTATTAGCCATATTGTTCATATCCCCTATAATCTTGCTTATAACTTTACACATATACACGATATTGTGCATTTATGCTGACAAAGAATTGTTAAATAGGCCAGACTATATGCAGACTCACTCTTTTTATGCTGTGACTTCTTCATTCTTGAGCTCTTGAGCTCCTAATTTTTCTTGCCTTCTTGTTTAATTGGAATAGGTCTGCAAATAATTTTATCAAGTAGGGTAGATATGTCATTAGCATATTTTATGAGCTTCTTTTTAATCAGAAGATATATTTCTATTGCCCTCTCAAAATTGAGTCTAAAATTCTTGGGTCTAAAAACTGTTGGTTGACAGAGAAAAAACACTGCTTTATGTTCTACTGGCATTTAAGGTTACAAATGAGAAACTGAGCTAAATTAATGTTTGTTTCTTTGCAGAAAACCTGTTTTTCTTATTTGGATCATAATTGATTTTTATCTTTATCCTAGTTGTTTGTCTTTTTCCAAATGTCTAGATGTATGTTATTTCTTTGACTTCCCATGGAATATGCAGAAAATGCTTTTTTATTATAACTGTATGTCCTCTCTACTTTTTCCAGAGTTTCATTCAGAAAAAAATAATAATTTGAAATTGGCCATCTATATTTGTCTTTAGTGTTTATAGTCTTCCCACTGCCCCCCACTGCCTTTTTTGTATGTTGCCTCTGCATTCTGGAAAAAATTTACAAATTTGGCATTCATATCACTGAAACATTTTTTTACACATTAGTTCTACTTTTCTCCAATGTAAAATTTAATGCTGCCACTGTCCTTTAAAAGTCTTTAAAAGTCTATATTATCTTATTTAAGTCTATTTTAATTCTCCACTCCAATCTTTTAACCTCAACCTGTTCTCTCTTGGTGGCTCTCTGCTCATATTTTACATAGACCATGTCTTTTTCATTCTGTGTTCAATATAACCTGTTACCCAAAATTTTCCTTGAGATCATGAATGGATGATTTGTAGAAGTATCTTCCTTTCCTTATTTTCTCCAATGATATGCCAAATGTGTCATTTGGATGCTATTTTCTTTCCCATACTGCTCACCATACCGCTCTCTTACTGTTAGTGTCCATCTTTCAAGAAATGAATGTTTATAAGATAGCTGTTAGAAAGGTGAGATCTAATCATTCCCTGTATTTTCAGACAGGGTGTTTCCACTATTGATTTCCCTTCTCCAACCTAAAGTGCAAGGGCAAGTCAATGAGCACATCTTCCAGATCCTTGACCAGCCTCTACCAAACTTTTAACTAGTGTGTAATCTTCCTGCTATTCTCCTGCCTTTGTTCTCTCATGGCTACGAGCCCAAACAATATGTGAAAATCAATCATTCCAAGCTTGCTGTGCTCTGTAAGTTTCCTTCCTCAGACTTGGGCTTCACTATTTTCTTTGTATAATGAAACTTTCCAGAATGCACTCTGCCGAAGCCCTGCCCTCTGCATCTCCTGCTTGAGTTCTAAGACACACAGTCTTTGCGTAAGAGTTTAAAAAGTGAAGGACGGGGGAGTATGCACACTGATAGTCTTGTGAGTACAGGTTCTAGTTCTTAAATCTGCAAGGGATGATATGGAAGAAAGAAAACATCTATTATTTCTTTAATCATACTGTTTCATTACATTAAACCAGGTCATGACACAAATTGATCTTGTTTTTCCGAAATTATTCCATTTGTATTTTACTTAGTAACAAGGCATTCAAAATCCAGATAACAAGTTGTATATAAATCTCAGTTTCTAATGCTTTGGGTTTTCTCTAAATCTGCTTCTTCATGATTATTTTAGTAAGAAGCTGGGAGAGACCATACTGGGGGCTACTTACCAAGAAATAGTCTGAACAATTCCGTAATGATCAATTTTTAGTAACCCTTTGGTAAAGATGGTTAAAATCATGAAGTCATCAGGCATTAATCTGTGAGAAACCTTAAATACCATCCAGTCCAGTCTCATCTATCTGAGATATGGAACTGAGGTAGAAGAACTTATGCCCCAGCAGACTCTCCAAAATCTGCAATTCTATTGGAAGAGATCCTAAAATTTTCTTATCAGCCTTTGTCTCTACCCCTAGTTGTAGGTCAGAGGTGTATATTCAATGCCTCAGAGAAGCTGGGTACTAATCACTTTGCCAGCTTTCCTAAAAGAAGCTGTCACATCCCAGACTTTAGCATCATCTGTCCATACCAGGAAGTGGATTCCTGTTTCTACCTTCCTCCACAACCGCCATCCCAATTCCCAGCAATCCCAGCAACACATGCCAATTCCTGATAACATTATTTCCCATTACATTCCCATTTGCAATATTCATGTAATAAAGGGTAAGAAGAAAAGTTGGGGCAGTCATTGAGCCCACTTGTAGGGAAAACATTTGTTTATCTGTATTCATCTTCTTCCTATTCCCAATTAGACATAGTGGTAGCACTCAGACTCTCAGGCTCTTATGCACACAGACACATCACACAGACACATCACACACACACACATCACATCACATCACATCACATCACATCACATCACATCACATATACAAAGAGAGTATTAATTATTGGCTGTCCCTGCTATGGCACTGATTCTCTCACAAGAGCAGAATAAAGCAGAATTTTGCAATTTATAGTCCAAGGTTCATGGAATGTTCATCTATATTACATGGAAATAAAGACCAGTCCCTGCACAGCAACAACAACAGTGAATGGTGGTGGGAAAGGCTGGGTGGTCAGATACCCTTGAGAAGTGCTGGCCATACACAAATGGTCCTTGTAGTAGGAATTCTGAGCATCATTCCTGAGCTGATGTGCACTGAGAATCTCTAAAACCAAGGTAAAGTAAGATGTGTTCCCCATCTAACTGAACCCAGAGCAAGTTTTAAAAGCAGTGGACTAAACACCTTCCCCACTTTTCCCCAAACCTTCTAGATTTGGGGGCTTTGGACTCATGAACGCTTATATTTAAAACCAGATTCTGCTAGTCCCTATGTGGCCTCTGTTAAGTGCATAAACCATTCTGAGCTTTAGTTTCCTTTGCTACAAGAATTTAAATAACAATGTGTTTCTCTATGTCATTGTAAGGATTAAATGAGAAGTCCACTCCAGTGCCTAACAAGACGCTGTCTCCTTTCTCCTGAAGATTCATGAAAACATTTTCAAAAATGATAGTGAACTTGGTTCGCCCTACCCAAAAGGCACAGATCTCCAACGAGTGGCTAGTTACTGAAGAAAATCCTCCATGCTTCCCTAAACCTCCATGAAGTTGCCAAAGTGCCCAAACATTTCACATATTGGACATTTGTATCAAAGCACTGAGAACACCATAAAATGCACAGACCCTTGTGAAGCCATGAGAGCACTTAGTACTACTGTGTGAGCCAGCTTCCCAGATTAACACCACCTAGCCAGCGAGGCCTCAAAGGAGAGCAGTGACCAAGAGATACTGTGTGTGAAGGCCAACATTAGGGGGACAGGTTTTGAATCCCTGCTCTACAGCTCACTGGTTGGGGAGAGGACTGAATGATGTATGAATATCTCAGCAAAACACCTACTGCTTTATAAGTACTTAATTTAAAAAGTCTGTATGTATTGTTATTATTAGACATTCATTAAGTGAGCAATTACTCTGTGCCTGGCACTGGGGTTAGAGTTCTTGTTCTCCTTATATGGATATGCTCACTGAGAAGCCCAGGCAGTTTAGGTTACCCAAGCCTTGGAGGCCACTCTAATCTATGTTCTTCCATCCAGTGATTGAATCCACTCCACCTGTTCCCCTAACCGTCCCCCAGCTCCACTGGACACGTGAATGAAGATAAAGTGTGTTCCACTTTCCAAGACAGCTGATCTCAATTTCAGAGGCTATAATGGTGGAATCACCTCTCTTAGGGTGAATATAGGTACTGACACTGCCAGCTGTGCTTCACAAAAATAACTCCTATGCACATTTCAAATAACCTTGACCCTATTAACATCACAGCCCTCATACTTTCCTGTCTTTTTAAAAGAGTAATTCATAGATAAAACATTCCTCTTTAACTGCCATTCCTCTTACCTGGTACCAGTGGTGACCTCCACCCTCCTTTTGTTTCAAATAGAGCTGATGCCACAATATCTGACATGATTAACTACGATGTCTATTCGGCTGCTTGATTAACTGCAAAGTCCACTTGCCCTCCTGAGCGGCAAGGACTCCCTTCCATTGTCATCACGGGGTGCAGCCTTAGCAGTTTATGCTCACGTCAGCGGTGAGGTCTGCATCCCTTGGGGACAGTTGGCTGTTTACTGCTGTCCAGTAGGAACAGCAGGAAGAGAGCTGCCTGTTCTTACCTTCATCTGGGTCCCCACGGCCTGCAGCAAAAGGAGCCACAGGATTCCTATCCTCCCCCCCCCCCTCCCGGGAGGCCACTGAAAAACAAAGGTCAAAGGGATGGGATAGGCATGTAAACGATCTTGGAATATTCTTTTATATTTGGGAGGGACAGTCTCAAGTCTTGGATTATTCAAACTAAATTTTCTACCAGGATGAATGTGGGTGAACGCTCTGCCTCTGCTCCTATCTTTTGCTTTCCTTATGCTCAGACTCACCTCCCACTTGGAGGGCAAGGACTCATTACATCAAATCTCTTTTCCCTCTTTCCCTCCCCCTCATTTTTCTAACAATGGGGTGGGCAAATCACTGGGTTGGCTGATAGGGCAAATAAGACATTGGAGGACTGGGGAATGTCCAGTCTCATTTTCAATGCTATTATTTCAATGTTATTATTAGTTTCCATGACTAAATTCAAATTCTGGTTTTGCCCTTTGCTAATGGTGTAACTTGGGGCAAGTTAATTCCCAAACGACTTTGGAAGACATGTGTGGATAACCCACTTAGAGAAGAGAAAACTATGACTCAGAGAGAAATGACTTACCTAAAAATCAAAAAGCAAATGTGTTCCAAAGTAAGATCTTAAGTCTGAGTCCAAAATCCATTCTTTGTTACTTGACCAAGCTCTCTGATCAACTAACAGATGCTGAATGAATTCATGCCAGTTGCTAGATAAGACCCTTCCAGGTCTTCCATTCATGGATTTTCCTGGTCAGTGGCAGGTTTTGCCAGTAGAGATCTATGTTCTTTTCAGTGATAATGATATAGGAAACAGCTCCCAAGGGGACTGAGTTCAAGACCAAACTCCATTTTTCCTACAGGGCAACTTACCTAACATCTTTGAGCCTCCACTTTCTTACCTAAGAAACAAGAAAATAATACTTCTCCCATAGGTAGTGTCAGGATGAATGGATGATGGCTATAATGGTACTGTTTTAAAAAGACTTTATTTTTTAAATATTTATTTACTTTAAGAGAGAGAGAGAGAGAGAGAGAGAGAGAGAGAGAGAGAGGGAATCCCAAGCAGACTCTGTGCTGTCAGCACACAAACCGTGAGATCATGACCTGAGCTGATATCAAGAGTTGGACACTTAACCAACTGAGTCACCCAGGAGCCTCTATAACAGTACTTTTTGATTCTTAAAGCACTTTATACAAGTATAAGGGATTACTAGTATTGTTGTCATTGCCAAGATGCATCCAGGTCTTTGGGGGCAAGGGCTTCTGTGCAACACATGCTCCCCTTTTTCCAGAATGATAAGGGATATGTAGAGGAAATGGTAGAGTCTCCACCTCCAGATGCAAATAGAAAATGAGTGGTCTTGGTTCTTCCTGACACTTTGTCACGAAGACACTATTTTTGTTGCGGCATGCAAAGAACAATCAGGGAACAACTAGTCTTTGTAGCAAGTCATTCAAAAACATCCCTTAGCCTCTGGCAAGAGTGGGCAGTCTGAATTCTCTAGAAAATTTGGCAGTTCCTTTCAAGGTTAGGAGCAAAGATGATTTTTGTTGATATAGTCACAGCTCATGTATTCATTTGATGGCATCTCTGACCAATGGATCATCTTCCTCCATTACTCTACCATCATTATTCATTGATGATTTTTCAGTAATATTGATATAGGAAACATCTATAATGTTCCAGGCTCTAGAGTTAGAGCAGTGAACAAAACCCACCAGGACCCTCCCTCATGGAATGGACCTTCTTGTAGGGGGAGGCAAACAATAAATAACCAAGCAAATGAATGGTGAAGTGATTTCAAGTCATAATAGGTGTTACAAAAAAATACAACAAGGTGACGGAGTTGAAAAGGATTGGCAAAAAGTCCTTTAGACCAGGTGGTAAGAAAAGCATTCTTAAGAGATGAGAACTGAGTAACAAGAAGGAATTAGCCAGTGAGCTGGTGATTCTCCACCTGCCCCCATCCATACCGGCTCTTCCCTATCCAACTCCCTTCTCAACTGGCTCACAATGGAATTTGGCCAAGGGAGACACCAGGGGGCAGGAGGAGGGAGAGTTGAGGCATTTCTTCTGATTTTTCCTTGCTTAGCACCTGAGCCTTTGCACCCTGGGGAGACTGTAGCCCTCCACAACCGCGGCTCCCATGAGGTGGCCCATCCATGGCTCCAGCTCTGTAACCAGGAGCCTCCCACCCGAGCCACAGTCACCCTGGCCTTAGAGGTAGCAATGGCTTCTCACTTTTGCCACTCCCTAGGTTTCTCACCTTTCCTGGTTGATCCCTTAAACCTATCCACACATTTATTCCTTCAGTATAGTCTTTGTATTAACAAATTGGGGGTGAAATCTGCCTTTTGCTGGAATCAAAACCTATATACCTTGAGAGGATGCAGGGACAGAACATTCCAGGCACAGAGAACACCATTATTTTATGGACAAAATGAAGAGGATGATAGTAATCTTCATGTGATTTTTAAAATAGATTAGAAGCATTTTCACATGTGGAATCTCATTTAAATCCCATGACAACATAGAAAATTTGGGCAAGTATTATTCCCATTTTACAAACAGGGAACCTGGAACTTTGAGAAATAAATGACTTGCCAAAGGATGACTTGGATGGTCAATACTAGAGCCTAATCTCCAATGCAGATTTCTGGTTCCCAGTTCAGGCTTCTTGCCCCCTCACCTGTCCCTTACCAGGCAGACAATCAAGAGAATCCAGGGGTATTTCTCAAGGACCAGCTTACCAGCTTCGAGAGCAGATCATAGAATCTGTCACACTTAACTGATTGCCAGCCACAATCTTTATTTCAGTCATAGAGTCACTTTAAACTTCAGAACTCCAAAATTTTTTCCTAAGATCAAAAGTAACAAAGGCAGTCACCATACCTTCTCATAGCAATAGCCACATAATTAAAACTTACAAGTTGATACCTCTGTTCCAGAATATATGGATTCCCCACCTTACTCAAAATATTTTTTTTCTCCTAATGACATAAAAGTGCCCACAAAGAATCTTTTTTAAAGAAACAAGAGAAGCTGGATATTTACTAGAATTGTTTAGTAGGAAAATGTACTAACAGAATTATTTTGATATGAAAATAACTAGCGAATACTTAATATGTTTTGAAGTTGAAAATTTTGTATAAATGGTTCTCCTAAATGGCACATCATCATAACTATAATGCAGCCTTTATGAGCAATTTAGTATAAATCTAGGACTAACAGAAGTTATTCTTAAAAGTGAATAAAACCACAGAAAAATCCAGTTTCCGGCAGTAGATCATTTCTTCCAAGACTTCAACAAGCCACCTACCTCATTAACTTATCATTCGCAGCTTAAAATATCTACACGTACCTCTGCAATACACCCATAGTTAGTCCTCTGGGGGTTTCCAAGCCAGATTGAACATCTGGATTTTGCAGCGAATCCTAAAGGTCACCAGATTCAGAGTAGTAGAAGTGGATGGATAGATGGGCATATGACAATGCGTAACCACCAAGACAAACTGCTCCTCCTGGCCCAGGCCAGCCTCTGAAAGTTTACACGCATTGAGATGGGTGCATTGTTATATGGATGAATTGTTATATGGCTTTGGAAAAAGTCAGTGTTTCCATTTCTTTCTTTCCCATTTGGCATTTTGGAGCCTGCTGTCAAGATTCACACCGATTTTTGGCTTGGTTTCTAGAGGGTTTTTTTTTTTTTCCCCTCTACTACAGTTGAGCTTAAAGAAAAATAGCACAAAGAAATTGTTAAGAAGAAAGGAAATCATGCTCCAGATGGTTTTGAAGAACTTGAAATTGACCCAGAGCCCAAGAAAAGGCCTTTTATTTATGGAACATTGAAGAAAACGGTATTCCTTCTACTTGGTCATAAAAGCAACAACTGAAACTAACCTGAACATCCATTAAGAACGCACTCTGGCATGTGTGAGTTTGCACGTGTATGTACCTACGTGTGTGAGCACTTGTGCATCTGTGAAGAGGTGATATGTATATGTCCTCTCTTAGGAGCCCCATAGAATCTGTGAAGAAAACTGACTTATGGTCTTTAAATTTGCTAACTTCCCCTATGATAAAGCACACCTCAAAGCATTGAGAAACAGTCAAATTCAGTCTCCCAGTGGTAGAAAGTTCCCGACAGAAACCCTTCAGGAAACATGGACTTTCCTTCACTGTATTTAAAATAGAGAATTGTTGAATCACTATATGGTGCACCTGAAACTAATTTAACACCGTACGTTACCTCTACTGGAATTAACATTTAAAAAAAATTTTAAAAATAAAAAATAAATAAAATATGTTGAGGCAGATGAAGTCTCGGGCAATGTGGGAATGTGGGAAAGGACAGGCCCTACAGGTGGTGGGCAGCCGGGGAGGCTGCAGGTGTGATGTCTGTAGTTACAGGTCACAGAAACCACTCCCATAAGGCTGGACAAAATGATACGTACAAAGGACTTGTTAGGTTTCTTTGATAAAGGAACCAGAGCAGTGCAGAAGGGTCAGGGCCCGGGGCCTGTAACTGTATACAGTCCCGACTTCCTATCGATCCCTCCTTTACCTCCGCCTGTTTTTGATTCCACGGTGTGCACAAGTTTTCTGCTTAAGGCAGAGAATGTGCTCACGGTGGGTGTCCAATCACAAAAGGCTTTCCTATTGGTTCCAGTCAGACTAAACCTCAGAGAAGTAATCTGAGGAGTTCAGCTTGGGTCACGCTTTCCTCCCTTGACCGGTCGCTGAATCCAAGCAGATCGTCCCTGCCCAGCCTGGTTCCCCAGGGTCAGAGTCGGTGCAGAAACAAGTAGGGGTGAGGGGAGGAGCAGTCAAGGAAGCGAGGGAAGGCAGGGCCCTGCACGGCTGAACACAACGTCTACCACAGCAGTTAACGCAGGCTTGACAGATTAGGCTGGCTTGTGTCAGCTACACTGATTATCCCAAGTAATACACGTTTCAAAGACAGGACACACAGTTGAAAGTTGGGGGGCAGGCTTCTCGTTGCATTTAGGGTGGCGTGCAAATAGCTCACTACAGCCTCCGGATGCCGTGGGAGGTGGTACGTTACCTCTCAACCTCACCTGATGTTGTCTCTATAGCATCACATTGCTCTCCTTCCAGGTCCTGGAGCACAGCAGGCCCTTTCCCTCCTGTGATTTGATGCATTTTATTCCTTCTGCCTATAAAAGCTTCTTGCTTGCTGCCTGTACGGTTAAGACCTTGTCATACTTCGGGGCTCCCGTCCTCAGAGAAAGGTTCACTGAACACCCTGGTTAAGTAGGGCTTGCTCTATAATGTATCACATTATAAACTGTGTTTAGTTTTTATGCTACTTCACCAGGTTGTAGTCGATATAATTATTCGCTTGTGTAATTGTTCATCTGGCCTGTCCGATAGACTGTAAGCTCAGTAAGGGTACGTACCGTGTCTGGTGTTCTCATCACTATGTTCCCAGCATCTGCGAATGTCCCCACCCATAGTAAGGGCTCATGAGTATTCGTTGCTTGAATAGGTGAGTGATGAGAATGGATACATTGTCTAGCAGAATGCAGCAGCAAGCAGAGGAATAAAAGGGGGAAATGAAATGCAGCCTGAACCATAAGCAGGGGGTTCAGAGTGGCTCCTGATGGACTGTGCAGGATGCACACTGGGCTGCCTTGCTCACAACACCAGGGGGCGCCATTTGCATAGACTACACAGATATTGGGGGCTCTCCTACAGTTAGTATTGCCTAGACCACCTCCTCCCACAGTTTGGTCCACTCCATGTTAGTAACAAGTGAATCCACTGTAGAAAGCCACAGACCTTTTGAATTGTTTCAAACTTGAGCTCAGTATTTGAATCATCTGTGAGGAAGGACTAGTTTTGTAAAATGATTTCCAAACGATTATGCCCCAAAACGTTTATAAGCTATAATCAAGATGAATCGCTAAAAAAGGAAAAGAAAGAAACAGAAGACATACAAAATAGAAGCCCAAACTTGTAAATAGATTGAGCAGACATAACATCACTCTGTCCAATTACTATAAAAATATAAAAACACTTTGAACTCCTTGCAGATCCACAATGGTTTATGGATAGATATGGGTCTGTGAGCCACACTCAGGCATCACTGCGTTAGAGAACTCAAGAACAAGTGAAAGGCCAGGTACAGGCCAGGTGGTGGTTCACATCCTGCACTGAGTTCTCACGGTAACCCTGTGAGAAGGGCAGAACGAAGAGCAAGCCGTAAGAGCAAGGTCAGAAATGGTCTTTATTAAGTTTTGAAATGTGTTCATCATGGGGCTCTTTTACATTAATTTTGATTTTTAAAAAATATTATGTGCAAATAATGTTTTCTTGAATACTGAGGTTTTGGTGACCCCCTGAATTTTTTGTCCAAGGTGAAGCCTTTATTCACCTCTCCCTAGTCCCAGCCTTGAGGGAGGGCAGAAGACTTACTATTATTTAAACAGAAAAGTTGGGTTGAAGGAGGCTAATTGTTCAGTAGGTGAATAAGTGGTAGCCACCTGCACACAGGTCTACCCCAAAGTCCATGCTCTTCCCATTGTACCCTACTGTTGCCATTCATTCATTCATTCATTCACTCACTCCCTCACTCATCCATTCACTAGCAATGCCATCAGAGGTCAACATTAAGTCTGTGCTACATGTGTAGCTAGAGATGAGTAAATTAGAAGCAGTGAGCAGGGGCCGGGTGAGAGATGACTTTGAATATGAAGTTGAGGAGAATGAATCTTATCTGGAGTTTACTGCAGCATTCTAGAAGTTGACCTGGTCAGATTTAATATTTAGAAAGTTCACTCTGAGTGTAAGGGGGTGATTCTGCAGACTGGAGAGGGCAGAGCTGGAGACAGACGCCTGGTTAGCGGAAGGATGCGGCAACCCAGAGCAAAGACGAGAGAGTGGAGATGTGTTCACATTTGGAGAGGGTTCTTATCAGTGGCATTTTGAGGGTCAAGAGAAAATGAAGTCACCCTGCTACCCCCAGGCTGTGCCCCACTGTACTCACAGGGTTAAGGAAAGATAGCATAGGTCTACTGGAGAAGCCAAGCAATACATAGTTGTGCATAGGGGGTGGGGAGGGGTGAGGAGGCAAACAGTGAGAATATGGAGTGAGGAAAACGGGTGCAAGGAGACATGGAAATACAAGAAACTGGTAAAGGAGAGAGCAGAAGGCAGGCAGCATCTGCGTGCTCAAGGACAGGAGGAAGGAGGAAGGCGGGAGTAGGCGGAAACAGCAGTCAGATTCTCAGCAGCACTAAAATTGTCCCTGCCACTTGGCAGGAGTCAGTTCAGATGTCCCAGATCCAAGAGCCAGGCTCTTTTTCTCATTCATGTAACTAACTGCACAAGGAACAAGTTGGTGAGATTCATGGACCAAAGGATCCCTTGGCAAATATCAGTTCTATCTTCCAGGGTGTTTTAAGACCTGAAAGCTTTGTTTATCAAAGTGATGACAATGACAATGAGTTATTTCTGCCAGAGTGAACTATCAGAAATTTCATCTGTCTGATAAAAAAAAAAGTTTATAAAGCACACTTCAAACATGCCTGATGCCTTTTAGGAAAAATTAATTTAGAATCTAAATTAATACATAATACATAAATGGCTACTGTGACTCAATCTTTAGAGACCCTAAATGGTCCTCTTTTCATTATTGACCATTTTTATAATGAAAAAAAAAAAAAGAAGAAGAGGCACCTGATACTATGGACAACTTTATAATCCTCTAAACTTTTTCACTCAGTTATGTATTTATTTGTACATTTGCATTTCTTAGGCATATGGACTTTTCAATTGTTGATTCAAAAATTCTATAGTGTAAAATGGGCAGGAATTATTATTCTCATTTTGCAGAAGTGAAAACTGAGGCCCAGGGCACTGCTAAGATTTGCCCAAGGTCACACATACGCTAAGTGTCTGAGCTGACCCAGGAACCCAGCTCTCCTAATAGTATTCTTTCCACCATTCCACCCTAAGCAGCCTGGGTTGTGTAGCTTTTCTGGAAATGCAGCATCATCTCCCAAAGATCTGCTCAAGGACCATTGTGAACCATACTCCAAGTACTTCCTGTAGCAGGCAGCAGCAGAGCCATAGACTTGGAGTCCTAAGGCTTAGGCCATCCCACACTGCAAATTACCACCCCTATGGTCTTGGGCAAGACATTAAACCCTGGGAGTCTCAGTTTCCTTAGCTGACAACTGATGGCACTGTCCCTACTTGTTCTAAAGTGTTATTATCTAATAGGAAGGGAGGGATAGAGGGATGGGACAGAGGGCACAACAAATGTGATTGGAGGAAAAACAGAAAAAGAACCCCAGGGTATTTAGAAGCCCTAAAGTGGATCAGTCCCCACTAGGATGTGTGACAGGGAAGAGGGCTAAGAGAAATAAATTAGAATTTTTAGAAATGAGTCCTGTAAGCGTCTGGAAGACATAAGGAAAGTTCACTCCTTGAGCACTCACTATGTACCAAGGACTGTACCAGACAGTCCTTGATTATTGATTCCATGACTATTTTTGACCACTTCTATATGCTGAGAAATGTTGTAGGTGTTTGGGATGCCTGAGTGGGGAGATACAGATCCAATGGGCCTGGAGGCTCACTTCCTCCCTTTAATGGCTCAGTGAGAAAGGTTAGCTCACTGGGACAGGGACCAAGGCAGATTTTCTAATGAGGACACTCCTCTACCAGGAAGCCTCTACTGTTATGTGGTCACACCCTCCCCACTGTTACAAATAAGTAGAACTTCAAAGTAGTGGGAGCTTTCTCTGTATGGTGCACCTGACCTTGACACCCTTCTCTGAGATAATGAACCTTGGAGGATCATGTATGCTCAACTCCCCTCTGCTTGTAATATTTCCCCAGTATGCTCCAGTTTATATCACATGGTACCAGTGGCTCTGAATGCCTTTGTTGCTGAACACAAAGATGCTATTGTCATGAAACTGACATGAACAATTAACAAAATATACTGTCATTGACTCCTTCCAACTTCACCAAAACTGTTCAGGTTTGAATCCCTGCAGGCTATCTGTGTCTCTCATCCAACCATGGCTGACACCCTCACCTGGGTGCTCTCAGCTACTCTTGTGGCTTTGACTATCACCTATGGGCTTGCTGAATCCTCTAAACCTTTATCACAGCCTAGGTCTCCCTTCTGAACACAGACTCATGCCTACAGTTGCTTCCCAGATGTCTCCACGTGTGTTCCAGAAGCACTGCAAATGCCCCCTTCTTCACCATTTTCAGTCTTCACTTACCCAGGCACCATCGATCTTGCCACCTGGGCTAAGAACCAAGAATCAGTCAGCCTCCATCTTTCCCTCACCCCGTCTTCCTACAACCAATCTGTCACCATGCCCTGCCAAGTCTTGCACTTCCGGCCTCTTCTTCTCTCTCTCCACACCCCATCTGCCTTAGATCCAGTCCCAAGATCTGAGATCATGCTGACAATAATTTGGTGACTGCTACCCCTGCGATGACCCTTCCCTCCAGGCCTCCCTTCATCCATACCCGGTGGTCTCCCCAGAGTACACATTTAAGCATATTACTCTCCAGTTTCCAAAAGCTTATAGGCAAAAGGCCAAACTCCTAAGAGTATCTCAGCTGTGCCCCTCCTATTGCCCTTCCGGCTCCTCTCCCTGGAGTGGCCTATGCTCTGGCCCAACCAAACTTCTCACCAATCTCCAAACATAGCTTGCCATTTGAGATAGTCAAGTCTGCAAACCTTCCTAGATGCCCTGCCCCCTCATCAGCCTGAAGAACCCACCCTCTACCAAGAGCCACCTGCATGCAGTCTCCATTTAAAAGGCCTTCCCAACTTCCCCCAGCTAGAGAGAGTCTGGGTTCTCAAAATACTTAGAAAGATATATCTTAATGTTTTTTCTTTATATGCCTATTTTCCCACCAGATTGTGACCCTCGTAAGGGGCTCCTCGTATGCTTAGGGCCTAGAAATTGGTAATAATAATACTATTACTATTAATTAACAATAAATAATGATAATATCTATCATTACATAGTACTTACTATGTTCCCGGCAGTGAGTCTGGGTATGCAAATGTGTGTGCACACATGTGTGTATTCTCAAATAATCTTCATAAGAATCTGGTGAGGCAAATGCTATCATTTTCCCCATTTTACAGAGGAAGAAAGAAAGTATGTTTACTGACTAGGCAAAACTGCGTTTCGAACTTAGGACCAGAATCCGGTCTTTACCGCTAAGCTTTACCACATCGCACAGGGCACTCTGTAAACTTTGGATATGGCTGGCTCACTGACTGAATGATTAAAACACAAAGCACAGGGTGATGAGGGTGATGCGAGTAGTCAAAACCCAGAGACCAAGGGCTGCGATGCGTTTTAGCAAAGGCACAACGGTGAGTGTACATTAGAATATTTGCCTAGGGGCGCCTGGGTGGCTCAGTCGGTTAAGCGTCCGACTTCAGCTCAGGTCACGATCTCGCGGTCCGTGAGTTCGAGCCCCGCGTCGGGCTCTGGGCTGATGGCTCAGAGCCTGGAGCCTGCTTCCGATTCTGTGTCTCCCTCTCTCTCTGCCCCTCCCCCATTCATGCTCTGTCTCTCTCTGTCTCAAAAATAAATAAAACGTTAAAAAAAAAATTTAAAAAAAAAAAAAGAATATTTGCCTAGTGGAGAAGACGGTATAGAGCAAAGAGATGATCTAGACAGTGGGAACAGCGCGAGCAGACAAGACTTTGGCCAGATTGCTGCACTTTTAGGAGAACACGAGGGAGTCGAACGTGGCTGCCGCAGAACTACAGAGCAGTATTTAATCCAAGTGAATGAAATGTTTCCCTTGGAAGTAAAAGTATTTTCATTACTTGCTGCTTTCCTCAGGACTGCAGTCTGACTTTTATGGGCCTAAGGCACTTTTGTCTTTGTGGGGCCCCTCCTTCATAAACAGTATTAAAAATTATATTCCATAACTGCCTTGGTGTGAAAATAACATAATTTTCTGACCTAAAAGTTCATGTTTTTTCTTCTGATGTTAAAAGAAGCTAAAAATGGGCCCCGAAAGTCTTTTGGGCCCTAGACTCCATACTGTCTGTGCCTAACGAATAAGGTGGCCCTGACCTCTCTCTTAATTGTGTGAATCAACAAGGCCCTTGGATGTTCTCTCTGAGGGATGAATTTAAGGTGACTCTGGCAGGGCTAGTCCTCAAAGATCATTGTTTATGATCAATCTCCTTATTTGCAAAGTGAGAAATTGTCTCATCTCTGAGGAGCTTTCTGACTGAAATTGATGTGCTGTCTGTTGTTTTAAGGCACTTAGCTCCCAAGGGTCTCTCAAGTTAGTGCTCTTAACAAGTCCCCCTTATTCACATAAGGAAACTGAGGCTGGGAGCAGCAGGTGGTGTGCTTTCACAGCTTGTGCTTGGCACAGGGTGATGCAGACCCAAGTCTTCCAGCTTCCGTGCATAGCCTCAATGGGTTTGTTCCAGGGAACAACCCCTGGGATGAAAAAGCTGCTTGTAGGGGCGCCTGGGTGGCTTGGTCGGTTAAGTGTCCAACTTCGGCTCAGGTCACGATCTCACGGTCCGTGAGTTCGAGCCCCGCGTCGGGCTCTGTGCTGACAGCTCAGAGCCTGGAGCCTGTTTCAGATTCTGTGTCTCCCTCTCTCCCTGCCCCTCTCCTGTTCATGCCCTGTCTCTCTCTGTCTCAAAAATAAATAAACGTTAAAAAATAATTTATAAAAAAAAAAAAAGAAAGAAAAAGCTGCTTGTATCCATGCAAGTTTACATAGTCATGCACGATGGGTCATGGACTTGGAGCTGTCTGCATGGTGTAGTGGAGACTGTCCTGGACTTGCAATCAGAGACACGGGTTTTTTTTTTCCAACCTTTACAAAAATTCCATGGCCAAGTGCTCATGAGTATGGTGTTTAACCACTTCAGGCATCACTTCTTGTGTTAGTCAGCTCTGAGTGCCTTAATAGAATACCGTAGACTGGACAGATTAAGCAACAGAAACTCATTTCTCATCTTTCTGGAGACTAGAAGCCCTAGATCAAGGGGTCAACTGGACGAGAACTCTTTCTGGCTGGCATGCAGATGGCTGCCATCGTGCTGTGTCTTTGCATGGCACTTCCTCTGACTATGCACAAGGAGAGAGAGGTTTTTTTTTTCCTTCTTCTTCTAATAAGGGCATAAATCTCATCTCTTGGGAGCTCATCTAACCCTTGACCTCCTCCAGAAGGTTCCTTCTCCAAATACCATCATCACACTGGGGGTAGGGCTTCAATGTATGGATTTTGGGGGAGGACACAAATCAGTCCATAACGCTTCTCTGATCCAGGAAGCAGGAATAATAGAATATTTGGGAGAATAAAATGTAATTCAATAGGTGTGTGTGTGTGTGTGTGTGTGTGTGTGTATAAAATTAATATAGCATATATATTTGTATTATATGTTATATATAATATATAATTATTATAGCACATATATTTATATACCATACCACATATAATATATAATCATTTAATATATTTATATGTTAATATTCTATATATTTTTAATATACCTTTATAGAGAGTGGATATTTGGCTTAAAAAGACTAGTTTCTTACATTTTATCTTTGTTCTTTATTTCTGTGGCCTGTCCACTAGCAGATTACAAACTGAGCTCAGATACTGACTCTTCCAGACCAAATGCAGGCTCTTCAGTCTGTGTGAGGGGCCTGGCTTGTTCAAGTCCACAAACATTTTACTGCTAAGTACCTATAGTTTTAGGCACTGTGCTGGACTGAGCGGAGCAGGGAACACAGACCAAGGTACACAGCTACACAGTGACACTGGCGTCTTGTCTAATGGTATTAAGGCTAAATACAACACAGGTTTGATAAGAAGAAAATGACCAACCTAACATAGGATGCTAGGAGCCAAAACAGAAAGA
The DNA here is from genome assembly GCF_018350195.1 of Panthera tigris. Classification (NCBI taxonomy): domain Eukaryota; kingdom Metazoa; phylum Chordata; class Mammalia; order Carnivora; family Felidae; genus Panthera; species Panthera tigris. Next base: position 121,566,270 of record NC_056661.1, on the reverse strand, counting down.
GAAGGATGGAGGAGCAGATGAGAAGAATCTGGAGATCTTCCCTCCTTTTCTTGGGGCTGGTCTGCCCTCCCCTCTCGTTTCTGCCCATCCACAAAAAGGGAAATTGGAATAAAGCCATCTCACAGGCAAAGAAGGAGTTGTTTGTAGAATTTCCTAATAAAACGTTAAAAGTTGGCCTGATTCTAGTCAGCTGAACGTTCTTGCCCTGCTGTTGGCCAGGCTACTAAGGAAAGCATTGTGTTGAGGACGTCTGGGCATGAATTTTATCACTCCCCTAACAGTTCTGAGCAAGAGAAGAGGAGGCATTACTACGAAGTTTTAAAACTCGTACTACTTTGAAATGATCACGTAAGAGCTGTCACAGGGGAACGCAGCAGGACTGCAATTTCTCCTTGTTTTACACCACAGGACTGAAAAGGGAGTTGAAGGAGATTAATTACATTCCCTGCTAATCAATGCAAAGACATATTTTTCTGCTTCTCCATCTCATAATTTTTATTTCATCTAGTTTGGGCTTTTTTAGGGTTGCCAGATGTCCCAGTTTCAGTGGGACAATCCTGCGTTTTGAAGGTACGTCACATCTGCTCTTGAAAATATTTCTGTTCACTGCTCTCTCGTGGACTGTAGGGTTTTAGAGCTGCCAGCGAGAGTACGGCTGCTGGAGAGAGGATGATAAATTATTGTAACGCTATAAAAAAAATTACTCACATCCACCAGCACCCCACCTTAGCGATGCTGTGAATTAATTCTGCAAGAATCTTTGTCATGAAAGGTGAATCTCCAAGGCTCCATATGGGAATTTGAAGCTCTTTCCACGGTGGCTTTGAGAAGACAGAAGATGTAGGCAGGGCAGGGCAGAATGCACGGAATGATTCCTGGACTTGCTGTTACAACACCTGGTTCTGCCATTTTCCAGAAGAGTAACTTCGGGCAGTTAGTGAAGGGAAGAAACTGTATTTTGAACACCTACTGTCTACTTGACTTTAGTTAAAGCATCTGATTCATTGCTACAATTATGTGCGATTGCATAGGGTTTACATCCATTTTATAGATAAGAATGTTGAGGCTCAGATCCACCAAATCCAGAGCTCCATGGGATCAGACCCCATGTTCTTTTCACTACAGATGACCCACTTTCATCATCTATTAAGCAGGAACAATAGTAATCTACACCTTGCAAGGTTTGAAAGGGAAGTGGATGAAGAGATTCCCCAAAGGTCTCCTCTGGGGCTCCTAAAAACAGGGATGGGGGGGGACTTGTCAGTTAAGGTCCTGTCTGTGAGAGGTTTGAAAAGGACAAATTTCACTGAGCAAACATTCCTAGTGCTGGTCTATGTCCTTTTTAACGTGACCTCAGACTAGATGTCAAGGTTGGCAATGTTCAGAGATAAACTACACAATCTTAGGGCCATGGACCCCAATTCTCTTCACCCTTTGTGTTCTTACATTCCTCATTTCTGCTAACTGAGACACTGAAACCGGTAAGCTCCCACCTGAACAGAGCCACTCACGACCTCATGAACAGCCATCGTCAAACTTACTGAGAGTGAGTTTAGCATATTTATTTTAACAAAACAAGGCTCTAAACAGCAGAGGTCGGGCTGGGCCAACACTGATGGTCGTTGCCACCCCAGGTAATTTCTGGGAGAGAGGCACTACAGGGGAAGCTGTGTCCCCAAGCGAGAATGTTCTGGAATCCTGTGGGAAAGGCACCAAGTGATTTCATTAATACACATCGCATAGTTTTCATCACACCAACGGCTCGATGTTTTTTCCAGGCCTGGAGCTTTCTTATTGTAGTCCTCGATAGAAAGGGCTCAATGGAAAGAGAATCAATAATCTCCAACGTGGGCTTTTGTCAGTGTATCTAAGGAACAAATGTGCAAGTGGCGGAGAGATCCTAAAATACTGCTAGCACGTCAGCTGTCATCACTTTGGATGTTTTGCTGGCAACGCATCACACAGCCTACTCATTTTGTTGTTTTCCTCCTGCCCTTCAGAAGGCATTTTCTCCCAGTTAACGATGAACATCTTTTTCTTAGATTTCAGTTCCTTGTGTTCTTACCCTTCCCCACCTCTCTCTGTCCTTTGTTGTGGGTTAAGAGTTCTTATCTCGTGAACGGTAGAAGTGCTTCGGGGGGGTCAATAAACCTCTCGAGATTTTTTCACAAGTGTGTGTGCATAGGCACATTCCACCAGTTTCTCGAAGGGACCTAGGACATCGAAATGATTAAGAGCTAATGCAGTAATATATCCCTTTCCCTGGGGTTGTGCGGCCAAACGTAGCAATCTGGGTGGGAGGTAGGAATCCCAGCCAATGTCCTATGGGTGGAGAGACAAAAAGTTATTTCTGATCTTAGTGCCCTTTATTACTGCAAGCAAATTACTAGAGCCCCAATTCCTCTCTTTCTCGGCTGTAGAATGGGCTCAACCTGTCTCACACTGATTCCTCAGCCTTTGTTTCCCATGCAGCCTGTGCTCCAGGCACATGGGCTTTCTTACCAGTTCTGTATTCTCCACCCCATCATGGCCTGGGATGATGTCACACTTGGTTCTCTACTCCTGACCTCTGCTACTCGGCCTACTACACTGCATAATAGCCATGTGTTTACAAGCCGGCACTCCCTCTGCTTGCAAGATTCTGGAGAGCGGTGGCCATGGCTTACTCTTTCACCACCAACATCCAGCAGTGGGAATGAAGGAAGGAAGGAATTCCTCAAGTTGTTGGTAGGGTTCAGCTTGTCTGAATTCCCACACACCCGCCACCTTGCTATAGAGAGAAAGAACAAATTAGTCCAGCAGGCCATGAGTTTCTAATGGCACAGAGAGTGTAGGGCTGTGTGGGCAACCTGTCTTCCAACGTTTAGTTGTACAGAATGGTTTGTTAAAAACACAGAATTCTGAGTACTGCCTGGAGAGATCCTGATCCCATCAGGGATGGGGCCCCTGAAAGGGCACGTTTAACGCATTTGCAGCTGGGCCTGCCGGGTTGGTTTTGGTCAGGGTGGGTGGGGACAGGCATTAGTGCGCTGAAAGACAATGGCAGCCTTTTCCTGAGATCAGAAAAGGGTCCAAAGAGCTAAGGAACCATTAGATTTCCTTGACTGTCCTACAGGTGGTGCTGTGCAGAAGCTTCTGGGAAACAGAAGGTGGTCCTCTGGGCTCTTGAAAATATTCCTCAGGCTGGCCCCCAGGCAGGTGGGGATTCTGCTGTGGGCTAAGGACTGCCAGCACCCAGGATTTATATGAGGCAATGTATGGCAAGTATGAGGTTCTCATCCAGATTTCTCTGCTCATCCTGAGTTGAGGAGACAGCGTTGCTTCAAAGACTGGAAGTTGTGTCTGGGTCCCCAAGGTGCTTGTCACTTCTCACACAAAGCAAGGGGTTCAGAATGGCTGGGGTGGGGGGTTTTAATTACTTTGCTAAATACTTTCCCCCTTGACTATTTTTAATTACCAAAGTAATGCACGAGTTTGTAGATTATTTAAAATAACACATAAACAAAAATAAGTTTTAAAAGCCACACCAGCCACAGATAACCACTGTTAACATGTAGTACATATCCTTAAAAAGAGACTGTTTGGTAACTTGCTTTTTGTAACTTAACAATATAACATTTTCTAGGCTAGTAATCCCATATAAATCATTTTAATGTTATATTGTATTATAGTATTTCATTTATAGACGGACCTCAGTTTATTTAACCAATTCCATATTGTGGAGCATTAAAGTTCTCTCTCTCTCTCCCTCTCTCCCTCTCTCTCTCTCTCTCTCCCTCTCTGTTTCTCTCTCTGTATCTTTGTCTCTGTCTCTCTCTCTTTCCTTCTTCCTACCCTTCTTCCCTCCCTCTTTAAGTATCTTTGGCTTTTATAGCCAACTTTGTCATCACCTTGTGGCAGTTACCAGGTTGCACCTTCTTACATTTGTCCAGTAATTTCCTAAAGTGTAAATTCCTAGAAATAGTATGTCTGGGACAAAGGATATGTAAATACAGTTTATAGTCCTTTTTGCTTTCTGGAAACATTGCCCATTTCACTCACATCACCGGTGAATGAAAGGGCAAGAGGGACCTCCCTAAAGAAAAGTCTTCTGACAATTTGCCCTCTGCAAGTCTGGCCAGATTGGGTGGTATATTATCCAACCAACCCTACGTTCTCCGGAGGCAGAGAATTGTGGCTGCAGGATGCCTTCAGAGAGGGGCCATCGATTCTGCCTTGTTAGAAGAAGAGCAGTCTGGATATCAGCCTGTTCCTCCTCTCTGCCTTTCCCTCTTGGGCTTGGGAACCTAGAAAGGTACTGGAACTACCCCTGTATTACTCAAGAAGAGAAATATGGGCAAGATGATTGTGGTGAGTACAAGCAGTGGCTCATGTAAATTGAGTGTCAACCCCATTATCTCCTCATCTTTCTCTGGGACAATGATAATGACTGTCTTTTCTTCCTGTCACACTGAATTCTCTAGGTAGGGGCAGTGAGAGGGTGACTGGAGGTTGAGGGGGTGGGGGGGAACTTCATGTTTTGCCTAAGGTAGTGAGCAGTTCGACAACATTCATAGGCAAAATGTTGGAACCTGCCCCATTTCAACAGAAGGAAATGGAGAATAGGCTTACCATGGCCAAAGCTGAAACTCTATACAGCCAAGAGGTTATGGTGGAGCAAACCCACGTGGTAACAGAGAGCACCAAAAGCCACGGACATGAACCAGCCAAAGACCAGGTAGTAAAAAGAGGCAGGAAAGTTGCCAAGGATACCAGAGGCAGCAATCCAAGTTGGATACAGAGTTCAGAAACTGAAGCCATGAGTCCAGGAGCAAGGACAGCTGGTCAGAGGGTTTAGGCACAGTCTAGGGTAGCTTGTTGCTTTGAATTTGCTTTTATCTGCCTCCATGGACGTGGGTCACATGCAGCTCCCCTCTTCCCAACAAACTCACAAGCTTCCTGCCCAGAGGCCTGAGGGCAGAACAAACTGGCAGATACAACCAGATCTTCCAAGAGCACAGTATTATGATCATTATAAACGGTCAAGCAGTAGAAATGACCTTTGGCAGCCAGGGCAGAAGGGAATATTCCATAGAGTTAGACAAAAACTATCAAGGAAGAAAGGTGCCTGGCTAGAGATCCAGAGAATCCATATGCAAACACCCCCTCTAATTTCTGCAACTCAGCTCTGCTACACCAGCCGCAGGGATGGCCCCAGAGTCAGAGCCTTAGCAAGAGGTCTGGCGGGCATTTCCGCCCCATGTGCCAGGGCTGGGTGTGGGTAGGGAGAGACCACAATCCTGTATACCCTGCCAGGTGTCTACCATATGAATATACGTGTTTCGCAACTCAAAAAAAAAAAAAAAAGCTAATTAAATTTGTTTCCCAAATTGTTTTCATAGAATTTTATATGCTGTAACAATACAATGCTGGGCAAAAAGAAAGAATACAAAATGATGTGTGTGGTAGAATTTCAACGCTGCAAAAATGTTTTTACATATACATGCAAAAAACAAAAAGGTGCTAGAAGGAAATAGACCAATATTTTGACATTTGGGGGCAATTTTGAACTTTGATGTATTTTATCAGCTGATACTGGCCATTCTCTGTCATTGATTATGGGTCTCCAGTGTAAGGAGGCAGGAGGTAACCAGCCCTGTACCACCCACTAACCTCACAAGTCCCGGAGAGAGGCTAGGTAGGATCCAGGAAATGAAAAAAGAGGGCACAGCAGTGAGCAGTGCAAAGTCACATCCTTAGCCAAGTACTATTGAGAACTACTGTCCTTTCTGTAACATTTTCTTAGTTCTTTCTTTAGCTCCTTCTACTTCCCTGTATGATATTTTTATTTGTTACACTGTTTGAGCCCTTTCATAATCAAGGTAGATATGAGTCAATTAACTAACTCATCACAATGAAGGAGGCGTGGCAAGCAATGTCAGCAGGAATATAACGATTGCATTTAGGCTAATGGAAGAGTAAACCGCAGATAGTTCTCATCTCATGACGCATATTGAGCCATTTTCGTGTAATCTGTGTTTGTAATTCACTGGTTAGAAAACACCTCCAAGTGTCATCAAGAAGAGATATCCAAACTGGGGGAACCCAACTGTGCCATGAGGCAGTTTGGATGGAGCAGAAAAGATCATGCGTCATGAGCGATGACGTGGGCTTGACCCCAGCACCCACCCACTCCTGCCAAATTGCCCGCGGTGTGACCTGGGATGAGTCACATACACTCTCTGAGCCTCGGTTTCCTCATTTGTTAAATGTGGGTGGAATACCCATCCTCTAGGCAAATAAAAATGATATAAAATGAATGCTAGCAGACTGAGCACCAAGAAGAGAGCTACTGTTTGCTCTCTTCTACCCATATCTCCTCAACTTGTCGACCAGGTTAATGTAATTACTACTCCTACGAAGATGCTCTCTGCCAAAATGGAGCTCCCTAGCACAGAACCTGGGAATGGGAGCCATTCTTGCCTTCCTTCATGGCCTCTAAATGCACCTGGGTCTAGATGTCTTTCCATAGAACTCACTGTGAACTAGTCTCTCCTCCTCCCAGCCTGAAGCTTTAGCTTTGCTAAATACTGTATATGTTCCCTTGCTAGTCCAAGGTGGGGGCCAAGACAGCCATAGCTCAGTTACTCAGAATGCCTTTCTGAAGAAATTAATTGGTTTTCAGAAACACCATCGCTTAATGTGAATATTTTCTTTCCTTGACAATAGTAGAAAGTAACATACCTGTTGTTGCTCATAAAATATATATCCCATGAACTCTGAATTTCCAAAGATTAATTTGTCTAGTTTGAGTAACTGTGTCCAGTAATCAATCTTTTCTGTTAGCAACTCTTCTTTTTCTATGAAAAGTAAGAATCTTCTGCCTGACCATCAAGCTAGATCAGACAAGCTATTTTTTCCTTCCTCTTTCCCCCAGAGACTCCAGTCTCTAGAAAGCTCTAAATCTATTTGATAAGCACCCCAAACATTAATATCCCTTGTGAGCTACAGTCCGTAAGCTAATTTTTGACATAACAATTCACAAAGCAACCTTTAGTAATGCCATTTGCCTGCAGACGTGCTAAGAGCTGGCCTTGCCTATGTGGCCAAGTGCCAGAAGACAGTTTTCCAAGGAGAACTGGCCATTTGAATAACAACATTGACCACAGAATTGGCAGCAACAGTCATCTTATCACCATATCAGTAAAGAACATTGGAGGTTAAGGTGTGCCTGGGTGGCTCAGTCGCTTAAGTGTCTGACTTTGGCCTAGGTCATGATCTCACCCTTCCAGAGTTCGAGCCCCGCATTGGTCTCTGTGCTGACAGCTCAGAGCCTGGAGCTTGTTTCAGATTCTGTCTGTCTGTCTGTCTCTCTCTCTCTCAATCTCTCTGCCCTTCCCCCACTCACACTGTCTCTTTCTCTATCTCAAAAATAAATAAACATTTAAAAAAATTAAAAAAAAAAAACATTGGAGGTTGAGCATTCAGGAGATGTCTTGCAATTGTGAAGACAGAGGTAGAGCCCCACCTCCAACCCCTGTCACTGACACTTTCTCCCACATTCCATTTCCATATGCAAGTCCTCCTGAGTGACCACTGTCAGTCCATCCAGAGTGGAGAAGAGCTTGAAACCCTTAGATTATTTTAAGGCTCTGGGATATTAAAAATATAAAGAAATGTCAAAACAAGGTCATAAAAATGATGCTATTTCAAAAATATTTACATTTAACAAACTATGTTTCATACCAGAAATACAATGTGATGTGATCATGTTGTTCATGAACATCTGGTAGTAATAAAAATAATAATGCCTTACATTTATTGAATGCTTACTATATGCTATGCATTGCTCAATGTGTCTTTCATAATCTTACATCATTTAATTTTTTCTCCCCAACAACCTTATGAAGTAGACTCTGTAATCCATATTTCAAGAAATTTCAAGAAATTGGGGCACCAGGACATTCAATAGTTGCCTGGGGTGGAAGGGCGTAGAGGCAGATTCACAGTTTTTGCTGTCTTCTTTCCAATCCTGTTATGGTACTTCTGAGACTGTGTGTGTTGTCTCAGTTCTAGCCAGAGACATACTTCTAAATTTCAGATGTTTGCGAATGTGAGACCCTGGGCATTTGCAGTAATCGAGATGACACTTTGCACTAAGGCCAGGAGTTGGCACAGTGCTCACCAGGCACATGGCCTCATGGACGGTGCACTCTGGCTACACGCTTCCTGTTGGTAGAGTGTCAGCTTACATATAGGGTTAGTCCTCCTCTGGAAGGCGATGAACATGCCCCAAATCTCTTTGTCTTCTGAAAGGAGGAATGGAGCCTTTTGCTCACTGATTTCTCCAACTTCAAACATCACCCCCAGACTAAGACTTGGAGCAGGGCTAGAGGTCCAGGAAAGTCACCTTTACTGCCCTGCCTTTGTCCTCAACTCCTGGAGAGAATGGGCTCTTCCTGGACACCTCCACTACATCTCAGGCTTTCTCAGAAAAGCGAGTGAGTAGAAAGGAGAATCAGATGGCTTGATTCTTTATATCTTTGGACAAGAAAAGGAGGGAGAGAGTGAGCGAAAGGGTGACAGCAAATGTGTATTTTCACTATTCTTATCCCATCCACTTCCTGACCCATCCTGGTCTGGCTTCTGGCCCCTGAACAGCTCTTCCAGTGATAGTGGCGGCCTCTATGTTACTTAACGTAATGAATAAAAGAATCATTTTATTGCACCTGCTAGTAGTTTTTGGCACCACTGACCACTGCTTCTTCCTAAAATAATCTCTTCCCTTGGTGTCTGTTCTCAACACAGGGTAGGTTTTCCTCCCAGTTCTGGGGCCCCCTTCTCAGTCCCATACACAGGCCTATCCATTTACAGGGATTGGCCCCTGGTTTCTCCCTCTCCTATTTTTCTTGGCTTAGTCCATGGTCAAGCCTTCAATCATCAGCAATACACAGGCAACTCCAAACTAGACATTTCTTTTGCTCTCTAAATACAAAAGATTCCTTATTACATCTCCTTTGAGATATCTCAGAGGCACTTTGGATTCAATATTTCATATGCTTCTGAAATCAAACTTATGATCTTCCCACCATGAACTTGGTCTTTTTCTGGTGTTTCCTTTGTCAGTGAGTGCCTGAAATTCACCATGTTCCTTCTCCCTTGCAAGATGCTTGGCATATGATTCTCCCTCTTCTGTGTTAATATGTATTATATGACATATACATGCCTAATATACCAATTGTCAAATATATAGAAATGAATTCCATTTTATCACTTGCTGCATTTCAGAGTCTTTTTTTAAATTTTTTTTAATGTTTATTTATTTTTGAGACAGAGAGAGACAGAGCATGAATGGGGGAGGGTCAGAGAGAGGGAGACACAGATTCTGAAACAGGCTCCAGGCTCTGAGCTGTCAGCACAGAGCCCGACGCGGGGTTCGAATTCACGGACCGCGAGATCATGACCTGAGCCGAAGTCAGACGCCTAACCGACTGAGCCACCCAGGAACCCCGCTGCATTTCAGAGTCTTAATGACCATTTTCATTTGTGTACTGAGGTAAATATAAATCAGTTATTACAAAACAATGGACTTGGTGTGAAATTCTGCACAAGTAAAATATTTAACTCAGCACCCACTGTAATTCTTTCCATAGTAATTATTGTAATTACATCCTAAATTGTAATCTGCCATTGCAGACAATTGGTTGAGTCTTCTTTTTCTATTTCTTGTTTCCCCACTCAGTGGACAGCTGCTTACTCTGATGTTTTTTGATGGGATCATACCTATAATTTTACTGTTGCCACAGGTCAGCTATCCATCAATTTCCTAATCTAAAAATGAGGATTCGAAAGGACTACATATGTTGACCTATTTTAGTTTAAGTAGGAGCATGTGATAAAAGGGTTCCAGAGGCCCCACTTTGCACTTTCATCCAGATGTAACCCTCAAGTGCAACTTCATCTTTCCAAACACTTTTTAAATATTTATCTTCCCATTTACTTTCACCTTCTGCACTCAGGACCAGCTACATAATTTGTGAGGTCTATTGCAAAATGGGAATGCAGGACCCCTTATTAAAAACTATTAAGAATTTCAAAATGGTGCCAGCTATGCATTAAATTAAGTTCAGGGCCCTTCCGAGCATGGGGCACAGGATACACATCCATGAGCAGAGTGTGCCTGTAACTTTTATGGAGTTTTCTTTCAATTCCTTGTACCCCAAACACCATGTCTCCAGTTCTTCTGAAAATTCTATACCTTCTTCAGCCTTTTCCTACATTATTGTACCCACTTTTATTCATTCATCCAACAAACACTGAAGGAATGTCTTTCATATCTCTGGAGATGTGTTGGAGCACTGGTGATACAGAAATAAATAGGTCATGGATCTTACCCCCAGGGGCCCAGACTCATTCTCCAAAGGACTTCAGGTACCAGCCTTTGAGCTAAAGTCCCTTCATGAGATCACAGAAGTGTTGCCACATTCTGCTTTTTGATGGTCAATAAATGTATGATAAAAAGTTCAAGTGCATTCCTAGTAAAAAGCAAATTATGTCAAATGAGATATCACTACTGTTGAACCATATTAGCAAAAATTTAAAAGAAACTATCATTCCCAAGATAGTCAAGGGTGATTTGCTCACATTCACATTTTGGGATGCAATTTGACAGTATTTATTCATTTTTAAAGGACTATTTAATTATGCTTTCTTCTTTTGATTTCTCACACAGATATATTAACACACATGCATAAAGACCTATACAGAATGTTACATGGATTGAAGAGAGAGAAAGATGTCCATTACAGTATTTTATAATAGGAAAAAAAACCCTAGAAACAACGATACTGGTCAAAAGGACATTAGTTAAATAAATTATAGTTCATACAAGCAGAGGAATATTACATAGCTAACAGGAAGAATGGTACAAATTTTTTTGTTGACATGATACCCAAGGTATCATTGCGAAGTGATCAAAGCAAATACAGAATAGCTTGTGGAGCACGGTACCATATTGGTGCTTTGAAAAAAATAATATTCAACTATTCCAGCAAACATATCCAGAGCTATCTCTGTGCTGATACGGACATTGGTGGTATCTGGAAGACAGGGGTGCCCGGGTGGCTCAGTAAGTTTTGCGTCCGATTCTTGATTTCAGTCGTGAGCTCACAACTTTGTGGGTTTAAGCCTCACATCAGGCTCTGTGCTGATAGTGTGAATCTGCTTGGGATTTTCTCTCCCCTCCTCCTCCTCTCTCTCTTCCCCTCCCCTGCTCACGTGCTCGCTCTCAAAATAAATAAATAAACTTAAAAAAAAAACATCTGGAAGACAGAAGAAATTATAACAGCTTCTGAGGAATAGAATTGGGCACTTTAGGCAGAGAAGGAGCAGACTTCTACTATTTGCTCTGTTTCTTCTTGAATGATTTAAACTGAAAATGAATGTTTACTTCTTTTATAATTAAAAATACTCAATTAAAAGCAACTCTGAGTCACTAACTCTGTTTTCCCTTTCCACTTTTACCTCTAATATCATTTTGGAAAAGGCAGAAAGAAGTAGTTAATCATTCAGAAATCCAGAAAGTAGTGACATCTCCAATCAGGAGGGCCTGGCATAGCCTGTGTTCTAACAGCCAGGGTCAAATTTGCATTATAGCCACATGACCTGCACTTACTACACTGTCTGCCTTTGAAAACCTTATAACTAGTCTTTTTATTTCTGAAATGAAAATAAACTCAACCATCGTAGCCCTTTTTTTTAAGGTAGTCTCCATGCCCAGCATGGAGCCCAGTGCAGGGCCCAAACTCACGACCCTGAGATAAAGACCTGAGCTGAGATCAAGAATCGGATGCTTAACCAACTGAACCACCCAGGCGCCCCAAAATTCCATTTCATTTTAAGTAAGCTTCGTGCCCAATGCAGGGCTTGAACTCAGGACAGAGATCAAGACCTGAGCTGAGATCAAGAGTCAGACACTTAACCCACTAAGTCACCCAGGTGCCCCCCAACCACTGTTGTCTTAAATAGGCCTCTTTAGCACTGATAAGTCTTTACTCTCCCTCTACCTCTGTGAAAATCATTTAGATGGGCTATTTTTTGCCAAGCGCACATAAAACTCTATAAGGAAAAGAATGGAAATCGCCTCTAGGCTGGCCAACCCAGCTTCCTCTTCTTCCCCTTTCCTCCCACCTACCTTCCCCAGAATTCATTAACACCAGAGACTAGATTAAGCTGCAAGAAAAAATGACCCCTGAATCTTGGTGGCTTCCGGCCCCAAGAGATCTGTTCTCACTCACACTACTGAGCCGTCACCACAGCTACAGCTTGCTCCAGTCACCTTCACTCCAGGTCCCAGATGAGGGACAGTCTCCACCTGGGACATCATAGCCTCGGCCTATTATCATGGCAGAAAGGAAAGAAAGAATGTCAAGTCCACACGGCTCTAGAGCTTGCACCCCCACGTGACAGACCTCATCCTTCCTCAGGCTTCACTGGTCAAAACAACTCTCGCAGCCACACCTGAGTTTAAGAGATGACGATACAGTTCTCTTTCAGGGAGGGGTGGTGAATGTGGTTAATAATAATATAAAGAAATAGAGACAATTATCAGGCCCACACTGAGAGCAATACCAAGATTTAAAATAAAAGGCCAGCAATGGGGAATAGGTAATATAACCAAGCAGAGAGTCTAGGCCAGCCAGAAAGGTTTTTCTTTTTTTCCTTTTTTCTATTTTGAAATGGTGGTAAAGTACACATAACATAAATGTTATCATCTTAGTCATTTGAGATGTACCATTCAGTGGTATTCCACATCCATGATACCGTACCCCCAGCACCACCATCCGTCTCCATAACTCTTCACCTTGTAAAACTGAACCTCTATAACTTCAGATTTTTAATCTTTTGTATCTTTCCCTGGGCTAGCAAGGTGCAGTATGATTCCCTCTCTTGCTGGGCAATGACAGTCATTCCCAGTCAGCCATGTGACCCCAAGAGTAAACAAATGATACACTTAAAACCGTTCTGTACCCTTACAACCATTCTGTTTTCCACTTTCAGTAGAGTAGTCGATAAATTATATGAGATATTCGACTCTTTATTATAAGGTAGGCTTTGTGTTAGATGATTTTGCCCAACTATAGGTTAACGTAAGTGTTCTGAGCACATTTAAGGTAGGCTACGGGAAGCTGTGATGTTCACTAGGTTAGGTGTAGTAAATGCATTACAGCTTTACGATATTTTCAACTTGTAATGGGTTTATCAGGATGTTACCCCATCATCAGTCGAGGAAGGTCTGTACCACATTTTGCTTATCAATTCAATCAATGGGTACTTGGGTTACTTCCATGCTTTAGCTACTGTGAACAATCTTGCTATGACCATGGGTGCACAAATATCCCTCGAGTTCTCACTTTCAGTTATTTGGGATATATATCCAGAAGTGGAATGGCTGGATCACGTGGTAATTCTACTTTTCATTTTCTGAGGAAATACCTTGCTGTTTTCCACAGCATCTGCACCATTTTACATTCCTACCAGCAGTGCACAAGGAACGGGGTTTGTGTTTAAGTTATTTTCCAAAAGTAGCATGAATGGACACACTTCCCCCTTAACACTGTGAGGTCCCCAAACTGGGAGACCCATGCCTCACAGCAATCATGTTCCTTACTAGTTATGTCTATTCAGATTTTCTACTTCTTCATAATTGAATGTTGATAGGTTTTGTGTTTCAAGAAATCTGTTCATTTCATACAGGTTATCCAATTTGTTGGCATAAAATTGTTCATAGTACTGTCTTATAATAAATTTTGTTTATGTAGAATTTGGAGTAATACCCACTTTAACCTTTGATTTTAGTAATTTAAGTCCTGTTTTTGTTTGTTTGTTTGTTTGTTTTTACATAATTCACCTAGCTAAAGCTTTGTCAGTTTTCTTGATTTCTCTTCAAAGAAAAAACTTTTGGTTTCATTGATTTTCTCTATTATTTTTCTATATTCTATTTCATTTATCTCTACTGTAATCTTTTTTATTACCTTCTTTTTGCTAGCTTTGGGTTTAGTTGGGTTTTTTTAGTTCTTTAAATTGTAAAGTTACGTTGTTGATTTGAGATCTTTCCTGTTTTCTTTTTTAATGTTTATTTATTTGTTTTGAGAGAGAGAGTGCACACATGCAAGTGGGGGAGGGGCAGAGAGAGAGGGAGAGAGAAAATCCCAAGCAGGCTCTGCGCTATCAGCACAGAGCCCAATGGAGGGCTTGATCTCACGACCACAAGATCATAACCTGAGCCAATATGAAAAGTCAGACACTTAACCAACTGAGCCACCCAGGTGCTCCTCTTTCTTGTTTACTAATGTAGGCATGTATAGCTATAAATTTCCCCATTCACATTGCTTTTGCTGTATTCCATTAGTTATGGTATGTTGTGTTTACATTTTTATTCATCTCAAAGTTGTTTCTAATTTCCCTTGTGATTTCTTCTTCGATCCATTGATTGTTGAAGAGTGTGTTATTTAGTTTCCACAAATCTGTGACTTTTCCAGTTTTATTTCTGTTACCAATTTCTCATTTCATCTGGATGTGCTTGGAGAAGATATTTTGTATAATATATATCATTTTAAATTACTGATATTTAGTCTGCAGTCTAACGTATATTCTATGCTAAAAAATGCTTCATCGCTTAAGAAGAATGTATATGACGTTGCTGTTCTGAATATGTATGCTAGATCTCATTGGTTAATTGTGTTGTGTAAGTCCTCTATTTCCTTACTTATCTTCTGTCTGGTTGTACTATCCATTATTGAAAATGGGTATTGCAGTTTTCAACTATTACTGTAGCACTGTATTCTTTGCTTCTGAATGTCCTAGTCTTTAATGTCTGGCTTATAAAGGATGCAAGGAGAAAAATGAAAGAAGAGGGAATGGGTGCTGGCTCTTTAAATCTCCTGCAAGTCATTTCAACCAGAGGGAGAGAGGTTCGCCTCAATGGAAAGAGCCATGTTCCTGCAACAACACAGGCCACCTATCTCTTTTCCTGTACCTGTATGACCAGAAGCAGCAATCAGCAATCAGAGCACAGGGTCCTTTTTGCTCATGTTGGCTCCTGAAAGCTGTGCATAGACTGCTCCAGGAGCACATGCCCAGCTGCCTACCATGGAGGTGAGGGTGGGAGATGAGTAGCTGCTACTGTGCTAAGAGCTGATGTTGACTGAAATTTACTGCAAATTACCTTTCTTTCTTTCTTTTTTTTTTTTTTAATGTTTACTCATTTTGAGGGGAGGAGAGGCAGAGAGAGAGGGAGAGAGAGGACCCCAAGCAGGCTCTACACTGTCAGCTCAAAGCCCGATGTGGGACCCAAACCCACAAACCCGGAGAACCTAAGGCGGAACCAAGAGTCAGATGCTTAACTGAGCCACCAAGAACCGTGAAAATTGCCTTTCAAAGCTCCCCCTGGAAGTTACAGACCTTCAGTAGACTCAGGAGTCCCAGAAGAGCTGTATCTGACAGACTCTGCTAGTACAATAGTTGTCTAGGTGGGACACAGATTCCTGGTGCTTCCTCTTCCACCGTATTCCCAGAATGCTTTCTCTAACAGTTTTTTTTTTTTTCCTTTTAATTTCATTTTAACTTTTGATGAAAGGTCACGTACCAGCTTTTGCAAAGATAATGGAGGAGATAAGAAAATGTTCTAAAGCAGCAGCATGGTTCAGTGGAGAGATCAAGAGACCAAGAATCAAAAACCTGTATTTGCAGTCTTAATTGTTTTATCCTCTACAGCAGCACTAGCAATAGAAATATAATGTGAGCCACAGGTGTAATTAAATTTTTAGCAGCCACATTAAAGCAAAGTAAAAAGAAAGAGGTAAAATTATTTTAATGAATTTTATTTAATTCAATATATCCTAAATATTATTTCAACATACAATCAACAGAAAACTTATTAATGAAATATTTGTATCTTCTTCATATTAAGTCTTTGAAATTTAATGTGTATTTTACTCTTACAGCACATCTAACTTTGGATGCCAAAGACTCCTCAGAAGTAATTGATCTGTATTTAGATTTCATAAACTTTATAGTTGAAAAAGTAGATTAACATAGCCAAGTTACTCTAGATGTACTTAAAATTTTCCAGTAACTGAACCAACTATCAGTTTTAAATGTAATTTTTCTAATGTTTATTCATTTTTCAGAGACAGAGAGTGAGCAGGGAAGGGGCAGAGAGCGAAGGAGACACAGAATCTGAAGCAGGCTCCAGGATCTGAGCAGTCAGTGCAGAGCCTGACCTGGGGCTTGAACCCATGAACCGTGAGATCATGACATTAGCCTAAGTCTGGCGCTTAACCTATTGAGGCACCCCTTAAATTTAAATTAATTAAAATAACATTTAAAATTCAGTTTTTTAGTTTCTCCAGCCACATTTCAAGTGTTCAACAGCTGTGTGTAACTAATGTCTACCACATAAGGCAGTATAGATTTTGAATGTGACCTTGAGAAGGTCAGCGATCATCCTGGAAATCGGGATGATCATGTGAATCATGAGATAATTGGACTAGTTCATCTCCTATGTCACTGGTGGATCTATCATTTAGTAATTCAAAATGACAAAAACGAAAATAACAACAGCAACGACTCTAGAATTACAGAACATCTCAGAATCTCCACTTTACATATTTGAACAGTGTCTGGCCTGGTTTCCACATCAATGAGTTTTAGACATTTCTGAGTGTATTTCAAAATCTTAGTATGCTGATCATAAGTAAACAGATCCTACAAAAACTAAAAAGATAAATTTGTTAAATTAACCCTGGAGTTATACTATCATATTCCTCAAATGCCTCTGCTTTTTTTGTTGATGTATATTAAAGTGTTTGCCCCTACATTTTTGGAAATGTACAAGGTGACTGTGCCAGAATCAGGAAGGCCTGGGAACAGCACAAGCCATCACCAACTGCTTCCCTCTATCATTATTCATCTGCTCAAGGACAGTTCTTTACCATCTCCACATGAGCTTGTTTTCTACTTCACCGACCTGTCCATATGAGTTACAGTTAACTTTTAATTTTCTATATTACCTAAGAAGCCAAGAAAGTAAGTGGAGAATTACACGTACTTTCATTTTAGATAACTACATACAATAACAACCTATATATGGATCGTACTCTATATAAAGTTCAAACGTTGTATTATAAATAATCTCACTTGAACATGCAACTTTCAGGTCAGTTTGAACAAAAGGAAAAGAGGAGTTTAAAATCATGCATCCAATGCATAGAGGCATGACTGTATTACAAAGAGTTTTCTAAGCATTAGCCAAGTGTTCTCATACATCACCTTGAATCTCCCATATCAGGTTTCTGCTGGGGTGAATGGGAACCTAATTCCACATAGTATATAATCATCTCTCAATTTAGGCACTTTTCCTTTGTGCTCAGGATGTTCTGGGATTCAAAGTGCAGCCTTAAGTAAAAATAGGATGTTGTTCAATTTTTCAGAGGACAGATTTCCAGCCAGTTCATTTAACTCTCCAGAACACAGCCCTGAGTTCAAAATCAGGAAGAAATAAACTGAAAATTCCATTACTTGATCCTGAGCAATAAGTGATTAAGTGGGTCAACAGGTGCCACTGTTTCCAAGGAGACATTACTTATAAGTTTCCACAGTGCAAAACAACTGGGGTTCATTTTCAAACGCAGATTCCAAACAGGAAGGTCACTCTTTCTTTCCAGGGGATGCTCTCCCATAAGAAAAGACCATGGGGAGGAACAGGGTACAGAGGTACAGTCAAGGGCAAGAAATGGTCATCCTCTCTGAGCAGCAGGGAACAGGAGGAGACGAGGTTCTCCTGAGGTCTTGGAGTGAGCCCAGGAATAGGAGACTGACTCTCCAGCCCATGCTGTCAGCATACTTATAGGCACTTGATGTAATAAGTCAACCAAGAAATAACAGCAACAGCACTGCTGTAGTCCCTTGAGAGAACATAGACAGAAAATTCAGGTTAACAAGACAGAGAGCTATAGCTTCTCCCAGCCATTTCAGGGCAATGAAGCACCTTAAACTTACATTAATAACAATTGCCTCGAAGCGAGAAAGGGATATCATGAAAAAAAATGATAATTGCAATAAAATTAACAGTATCGGTGATGATGATGCCAATGATAGTGAAATGTTGATTTACTCTCTTCTTTGCATTGCCTCCTTGCATGTAGTGAACTGAAACGGGCCTAAGAAAGAGGGTCTGGGGCAGGTCATCATGATTATTCTGGACTAGACCCTGAGCCAAAGTCTTGCCCTTATTCTTCGTTGGCTGTCTGGTTCATCTTCAGACTGGTCTTTTCAAGCCATTGAAGTAGGAAGATACTGAGGACTTGAGATTCAAAGGCTCAGGAGGAAGGGGGCAGAAGATGTTGCTCAAGTCCTTTTATCCTAGGCCAGCACTTTATGCATGGTCCCGTCCAAGTCCTAGGAGAGGTATCTTCTGGGCCCCAGACAAGTTGCTCTATGATGTAGCCCCCCCCATACAAGTGCCAGCGTGTTTTCAGGTGTCCCCTTTCCTGGCCTTGTCTTCAGACAAGTGTACATGAGAGCAGTGTTCTGGCAGAACAAATGTGGATGGTGGGTCCCCAGAACCTTCTTTGAACCTCCAACCAACTCAAGCAGTATACACAGAGGGCTAGAATGTGAGCAACTGACTCCCACATTGTGGCAGGTACAACCGGTATTAGGAGAGGCCTCCAATGCCCTGTTTCCAAGCCATCATTCATATATCTCTAGTATTGCCTCAAGAACCACCCACGAAAAGGACAGAAGGCTGTGTATTCAAGTCTCTGGGCCGGTGATCCTTATGTCAACCAGAGCAGCTATCCTTTAACTACTTTATGTATTAGTCACCTGAGTGACATTTTATTTGCATAAAGAATTCTGTAGTGGGGCTCCTGAGTGGCTCAGTTGGTTAAGCATCTGACTCTTGATTTTGGCTCAGGTCATGATCCCAGTGTCATGGGATTGAGCCCCACGTTAGGCTCTGCACTGAGTGTGCAGTCTGCTTAGGATTCTTTCTCTCTTTCCCTCTGCTCCTCTCCCCTGCTCACGCTCTCAATTTCTCTCTCTCTCTCAAAAAAAAAAAAAAAAAAAATTCTGTAGCATGACATATACAAGGTCTGAGAACCACCTTAATGTTTATATCCCTAATGACAAACTGTATTAATCATATCTTTTTATTTCCTATATTCTGTTGCTTTGACATCTGGGGCCTCACTGGCCCTGGATGGACTGTGTCATCCAGGGTTAGTCAATTCCTAGAGATAGTAAACAACTCAGCCAGCATGCCTTTCATATGCAAACCAATACTCCCAAGTAAAGTATTTATTAGGGTCTCACATGTCAAGCTACTAATTCCCCTGCCCTAATCACTCCGGGGCCAGGTTCCAGACCATCAGGTACAGCCCCTATGCCCCAGAGCAAGCTGAAATTATTCAAACTAACCAATCCTAAAGCTGCTCATGGTGCCTTGCTTCTTCCTTCCCACAGAAACCACGAGAAAAGCTCTTGCCTACATTTCCATACACCTACCCCTCCACCCCAGCCACCTGACCCCGCTTCCTCTGCCTCCTGCCTGACCCCAGTGCTTCTCTGTACTGTCCTGCATGGCATATTAAGCTTCCTATTTCCAGGGAACTGTATAAAATGTTTAGCTTCTTGACAGTCATTTCTGTGTCTGCATGTCTTATTCTACTTGATTCAAACAAATCCCAGGGATCCTTAAAACACAAAATACAGCTCCAGGCCTGATGAGCAGTGACCCAGGTTTAGTTAGTAGGATCTGGTATTAGCAGGGAAAGGAATTTTTTTGGATGAGAACAGCTTGACCAGGAACCTTGAGCAGCTACACGGTTGTGTTCTCAGTGTATAATTTCCCACAGCAAGAAACACAGCTAGTGTAGGGGTTGTTTGTAGGATCAGGGAAGCTTCTCCTAACCAGTAGAGCTCTGACATGCAGCTTTGGGCCCTTCAGATTGAAGGACTCAGCTATGGTGGGTGAACTGGTGCTTGCTAAGGTGATCTATTTTTTCTTTCTCCTATCTCTCAGCCATGGTCAAGAGGCTGATATGCTCCTTTAAAGACATACAGTCAAGGCCTATGACTAAAGGATGCTGTACTATGACAACATGGATGTTTCTGTCGCGATTACATTAGTAGGGTTGTCCAAGGCAAGGAAACTTAAATACATCATAGAAGATGTTTGGGGCCAGGGCAGATAACAAAAGACCTGTACTATTTTTGTACCATTATTGTACTATTTTGTACTATTTTTTGTACTATTGTTTTTACTATTGTTCCTCTTCTGTGTTCTTTTTTTTCATTAGAATTAGAGGCTGTGCCATGGACAGAGACGGTGAGGTTCAATAGTATCAAAATTGCATTTTGGGGCCATATTACTTTTTTTATTAAAAAAAATTTTTTAAATGTTTATTTATTTTTGAGAGAAAGAGTAATAGAACACAAGCCAGGGAGGGGCAGAGAGCTCTCAGAGACACAGAATCCAGAGTAGGCTCCAGGCTCTGAGCTGTCAGCACAGAGCCCAACACGGGGCTTAAACCCATGAACTCTGAGATCATGACCTGAGCTGGAGTTGGATGCTTAACCAACTGAGCCACCCAGGAGCCACAGTGGCCATATTGTTCTTTGATACAAAATATACTTTCTGTTGAATTTGGTTGAAAAATATAACTGATTATAACTCATAATCACAAAAAAATGTGATTGACTTCTCAAATTTGGTTAATTTTAAATTCTCCTTAAAAGTTCTGTATATTTGGGGCACCTGGGGGACTCAGCTGGTTGAGTGTCTGACTTCAGCTCAGGTCATGATCTTACAGCTCATAAGTTTGAACCCCACATCAGGCTCTGTGCTGACAGCCTGAAGCCTACTTTGGATTCTGTGTCTCCCTCTCTCTCTGCCCCTCCCCCTCTTGTGCTCTGTCTTTCTCAAAAATAAATAGAAATTAAAAAAAGTTCTATAAATTTTATTAATATCCAGTACCAATCCAATTTAATGCTGGAAACAGCATTTAAGAAGCATTTATAAAGGCTTTGGGAGTTGAGCCATCTACCCCATAAGCCCCAGGTGATACAGGAATGAAGGTGGGGATTCAGACGAAGGGAAGTGGATTTTTTTAAGGATCCTCAGTAGATTTCCTCTCCTTGGGAGGACAGCTGCATCTCTACTTGGTCATTGGCCTTTAAAAGGAGAAAAGAACAAGAAGAGGAGAAATGTAGTCTTCTATATAGGGTCAAGCTCCTCTCAGCTCCATTCTGGCCCCTGCCAACCCATCACTAGAAGACTGAGGTAGAACTAGGAGCCAGGGCACTTTATTAGGGCACATTTCTGGGGATAGAAACTTTCACTGGGATAAGCAAAAGAGATAGAGGTCTGATCCCACACAAGAACCCAATCCTGGTCATTTGTCTCCCTGTCATTGCTTTGCTTTCTGGAGGTAGGATGACCCCCAGCAAGCAGCTCTGCCCTAAGCCAGCCTGGGATCGGCAGCCCAGACTGAATGTGCTCCAGACATTGGCATAATCACAACCTCACTCTCATCTTGTTGACTTGTTTGCCTCTCCTCAGACTGGACTTTCCTCACCATGGGACAGTGTGTTCCTTAGGTCTGCTTTGCTTGTAAGTGACTGAAACTCAACCTACATGAACTCAGTATAAAGGAGAGTACAATGCTCATGGAGGCAAACCACAGATCTTAGGGCGTATAGTCCCAGGTACTCATAGACCACCAGAATTTTGCTCATGTCATCTCCACCTCTTTTAGGGAAGCTAAGGCTATGACTGGTTATATGACCACCAACAGTCTCCACGCTCATCATGTCCACATGTGCTACTAGAAGTAAGAGCCTCCCGGGTCCAATGGGAGCACCGAGGAAATGATGGTTGCAGCAGCTCAAACCAGGCATACCAGGCTCAGTAAGACTTTGGCCAAGGGGAGGGGCTGTTACAAGAGAGCCAGAAGCCCCCACCAAGGTCACATTGTAACACTGGAGCAGGGAAATGAGAATTTCCTGGGAGAGAGTTATCGGCGTGTTTACGTTACAACCAGGGCTCTCAAATGGGGACAATTTGGTCCCCACCTCCTCCCCCAGAGGACATTTGGAAATGTCTGGAGACAGTTTTGATTGTTACAACTCATCGCTGATAGACATCCTACAATGTAGAGAAGAGCCCCCATCTCCAGCAAAGAAGCATCCAGTCCAAAAATGTCAGTGGTAGTGAGGTTTAGAAACCCTAAGCTAGAGGGTAGGGAAGCAGTGGAGAGAAGATTGCCATTTACTAGAAGGGGACAGACGTGTTGGGCTGATTTGACAGTAGAAGTCCCTGCAAATGATAGGCTATGGTGGCTGGGATTCAAGCCTGGGAATATAGGGTAAGGGGCCAATAGACCACCTCTGCTTCTCATGTTTTCCCTGCCTGAGTCCAGGCAGGCACCTTCTGCATGGTGGAGCCTAGTTGGCAGGCACTTCATTCTTTTGAGGGGGCAAAAGCCTCACATTATGAAAGGCTTGATCTTATCTCTGTTCCTGTACCTCCAGCTCTTGGGCATCACATGAGATGGCTGGGCACACTGGGAGCAAGAGCCCCTCCGCTTGCACAGTCTGCCTGCCCGCTACCCTCCCATGCTCTCCCTCACAAGGGACTGTGTGCCTCACTGTATGAACCTCTCTCTCAACTACACCTACACCTGTGTTCCTCTGGTATTTTAGGCTCTCTTCCACCAGAGGAAGAATCATGCAACACCGCAGTGAGAGTTTGTGTCTCACAACTCCAAACGCAAACAACCTCCTTGAACAAAGTGACTGTTTTATTCCCTTCTGGGCCTCCAGCACCCAGGATGGTGCCTACCCCAGTTGAGTATGATTTTACCTCCCTGAAAGCAGGAGACTGGATAAAATGATCTCCATAAGCTCCTTACCACCTTAAGGTTTTTGACAACGTAATAAGTCAGAAAGGTCAGAGGTCAAAGCAGATCTTTAATCTATATGGGTGCGAGACTCTCCTCTAAAAGAAGAGCCAGAATGGCAATAAAGCCACATCTTTGTCCTACCTAGCAAGGCCTCAATCCAAAATGCCAGCCTGAAAGCCTTTTTTTCCTGAGGATGTGTTAAGAGCTCTTGTTCCCAACCTGGCACTGACGTAGTTAAATCTGCACCATTTGCTGTGTGAGGCTTTGATTCTGCTGACTTTATTTCAAGCAATCAAAAATATCTAATTTGCATTCACATTCACATCAGTGGCCCATATGTTAGCCCTGCTTAAAAGCTATAGGCTTGCATTCATTATGAAAGACTTGGCTCCCCTTCCTTATCTTTTCACTTGAAAATTATTGAGATACTGTCGCTACAAAGGGTTATATTTAGCGAAGACACAGCATTTCCGTGCGTGTATGTGTCTCTGCCCATATCTGTGTGTCTGAAGGGATCTGATATTTGCATCTTCCTCCAAAATATCTGATAAGTTTCAAAATGGGGAGAGGAAGAGCCGTCTCGTTCTCTAGCCATTTTATATGTGACAGCGCTGCCTCCTACCTAAGGCATCGTTAAAATACCGCGTTGCAATATGTCGGTGCACATGATTCTAGACCACACACTGAGCCCCGATAAGCAGGCCCCTCTGGAGAGCTGCAGTGAGAAATTCACAGTTTCTTGAGAAGGAGCCCGGCCAGGGTTTGCTCCTGGGATTCAATCACATCTCAATTAGATTCCACTCACCAATGGGAAGGGCTTGTCTGTGTCTTCTTTTATTTGCCAAAAATTTACGGAGCCCCTACTATGTGATAAGCACTCTTCTTTGTAAAGCCACAGAGATCTGTAATGAAGGGTTTATGAAATCAAGGAACTTACAGGGAGCAAGGAAAGAGAAAGGTGAACATTCTAACAATGATGACTACTGGAGAAACTCTGGAGAATTGGAGAAAAGTGTTCGGGGAGCACCAAAAGGGGAAAAAGTGTTCTTCTTGGAGAATCAAAGCAGCACACGGGACCGGGTGGGAATGGAGGTCGTCACGGAGCTGGGTACATCTGACCTGCATGCATACGAAGGAGCTCATGGTTGGGGAGAAACAGAGAAAGGATGGAACAGCAGTAGAAAGAGCAGGATGTGAGTTCAGAAAATGCCTTCAGTCCACTCCCTGCAGGTTCTGACCCCAACTCTGATTGTGGCATAAATAAAACATGCAATGGCTATGGTGTGTCCAATTAACTACCATGGTTTCTCTGTCCTCTGGAAGAATATGCAAGAAACTGGCTACGTGGTTGCCTAATAGAAAAACAGAGGACGGAGGACAGAAGTCAGGAGAAACCGGTATCCTTTTGACCTGCTTGGATTTTTCCTGCTCTGTGTAGGCATTCCTATTTTAAGACAAATTAGATATTTTGAATTCATGAATTCTAAGTATGATTCTGTTTCAGAAGTTTTATCACTAGAGAAGCTAGCCAGAGAAATGGCGTCATGACATCAAGTCAAAAAAAATATAGTGAAGGGAATTATACAGTATGTATACATATTCAATGCTTTAATCACAGCAACAACAAGTCCTTCCCAACAGCTCTGGACTGGTACCCCAGCAAGGTGGGATATATATTGAGAAGTGCAGGGCTGGAAGATGTGGCTGAGAGGGTGTGGTGCAGGAAGCAGTGAGACATGCAATGGGAGAGCAGTTTGGTTTCCACTGTAATGATGGGAGACATCCTTGCTTAAAGGCCAGCCAATACAAACCTAGTCTCCCAAGGACAGGTCAGAAACACACACACTGCTATGCAAGTTGCTAAGGATTGCTCACTTGAGTAGGAGCACAGACTGAAAGAGAAAGGAAGCTCGGCCACCCCTGGGCCTGGTCTGGCACACCATTCAGCTCCCAGCATTGACAAATGTTGTCCTCTCTAGTTGTGTGGGGCAAATCTGTGCAATGGCCCTGAAAAGGATTATGGGAGAAGGAGGTTTCTAGCATGATTTGGAGGGTGGAGATATAGGGGAGGAGATAGAACAGTCTTCTCTTCTGGAATGCCTGAAAATCTTGCTTCCTAAGTAGCCAACTGTATACAAGGGTCCCCTAGTGCTCGCTAGCCCCTTCCTGCTTTTAGTGATAGGAACAGGGTGTAGGGCCGTCCAGCTAGAAGCTGCATTTCCCTGCCACTCCTGCTCGTATTAGGCCAATGAGGTGTGCATGCAAGAGATCATGTCACTTCTGGGTCATTGCTTTGAAGACAAACTGCTTGTCCTGGATCCCTCTTTTCCTCCCCAGCTGTCTGGGAACAAGTGGATGCCGAAGGCAGCTTTGGAGGTTGTGAGTCGAGAGTGGCCGAGTCACAGGAGAGAGTTACTGCACTTTGGAGCCTCTTTGTTCCGGCAGTATACCAATACAGCAGGGTCACTAGAATTTATGCAAATAACCCATGCAAAACATAAAAGATCCCAGATCTCAATACAAGGAGATCAATGTTAATATTTTGGTGTATATGCTTCTAGATTTTTCTGTGTGTAATAAAAATGTATTTCATAACTTGTGTCTTTCTAATATATGTACATATTTCTAATAAATAAAATGTGTGTATATATATATATATTTATGCCGTACATGCTATGCTGTAACTTTATTCTCATCTAACAATGCATCATGAAAATAAAGAACTACAGCATCATGTAATGCCTGCATGATAGTCCACAATATGGGCGTTTCATAACCAATCTAGGCACACACTTGCTGTTGTACCTTTGTGCATTATAATGCAGTGACTAACATAATTGGCTTTTGAGTCAGAGAGACATGGGTTCTGCCAAGTCAAGTCTTTGGACTTTAAACAAGTCACTCTAAGCCTTAGTTTTTGATTTTGTCAAATGAGGATGATAATGGTATCTATAAGGTTCCTGTGAAATTAAATGATCTAATGTACATGAATATGCTCACGTGTATAAAGAGTTTAGCTGGTGAATATTAGCCATAATATTAATAATATCCACCACGTTTGCTATTACAGAAAATACCATGGCATTCATCTTTTTATGTCTGTATATACCTACTATTTCTTCAAGGCCCTTGAAAATAAAAATTCCTATCCCCTTGTATTTTCCCATCCGGTAAACTTATAAGAGCCAGACAGCTTATACTTTACATGGCTTATCATATAGTTGCTGGGCAGAGGCCAATTCCACCCACAGGTCATTAAGTGAAGGGTATTGCTGTTGTGTTTTCCCTGTTTTCTCCCACTTATCCCAAACCCAGGGTTCCATCTGGGTTACTGAGCATTCCTGGCTCTTCTTCTGCCTTTGTGTCCACTGTTCTTTTGTTTGTTTCAGTTTTTTATTTCAGTTCTAATTAGTTAACATACAGTATAATATTCATTTCAGGAGTAGAATTTAGTGAATCACCACTTACATATAACACCCAGTGTTCAACACAACAAGTGCCCTCCTTAATACCCATCACCCATTTAACCCATCCCCCACCCACATCCCCTCCAGCAACCCTCAGTTTGTTCTCTATAGGTAAGAGTCTGTTTTATGGTTTTTCTCTCTTTTTTCCCCCACTATGTTCATTTGTTTCGTTTCTTAAATCCACTCTTCTTCTTTGTTGTAAGAAGTCCTATTTACCCCTTAGCACCCTGTTTAAATGACTTTCTCGCCTCCCCCCTGCATTCTGCATCTCTGTAATAACAACAATCTCAGCCTGAATTAAAGAGCAAGAAATGCCAGTTGATTTACTAGCGATGCTCAGATTGCCTGAGAATCCTGGCTTTACCATTCACACTATGACCTTGGGTAAGTCACCTAGCTTTCTTCCTGCCTCATTTCCCCCCATCTGTAAAATGGGGATGATAGTATTATCTCATAGGGATGTTGTATGAAGCAAAAATGATGATGTCTGTAAAGTGCGTGGTGTAGTCTTTGGAACACAGTAGGCATTTAAAGAAAGTGTTTATTAGTAGTAGTAGTAGCTGTAGTAGAAGGAGGAGAAGGAGGGGGAGGCAGATGGGAGGAGGAGAAGAAGAGAAGAAAAAGGAGTAATAGTAAGTGGTACCTCCTACAGCCTCTGCTCAGGGAAACAGCCCTGGGTACTCTTGGTATTGGGATGGCCACTAGGAGTAAACAAGAGATTAGGCAGTGGCACTGATCTATACATGGACTTGGCACGGGCATAAACCTGTGTGGCCTTCTTCAAAATGATGATATACATGAGTTATATATTTTCATTATAAATTGGAACAGAGCCAAATGGAAGTCGTCAGTGGTAGAAGGGCAACTCCATTTCCCATCTTACAGATGAATCAGAGGCGTTACAAGGAAGCAGAGAGCAGAGTGAAGCAGATGCCCAGAGAAAATCAGAGACAGAGACAGAGAGAGAGACACAGAGAGAGAGAGAGGACAAGCACAACCTTGCAGTCTCTGTGAAAGGTTACCCAGGTTCCTGGCCACTTTCCAGTTCCCAGCTCCGGTCCCCAGGAGTCCTGGCTGTACTTTTGTTTCTGTCCTTTGATTTCAGGAGGTGTCCTTTGTGTGAATTTATGATAAATGTACCCATTTTGAAGCTAGATTGGAGGACTCTCTGTTCTAGTCACTGTAAAAGTTCCAAATGCAAATTAGTCACAGGCCAAGTCACCTCCACCTCTAAACGGTGGACTGTGAGCATCTTTAAAGCAGAGGGTGAAATCACTGTTTTTCCTTATAAAATATTTCAAACATATAGAAAGAATAAGAAATAAGTAATGTGCATCTGTGAACTCAGTAATTAGCTTTAGCAATTGTCACATTAAATAGTTTTGCCCTGTTTGCCTGATAAATGTTTTAAAAGGTATAAAGCATTGCAGTACAGATGAAATCTCTCGGATGCTCATCCTCAGACTCCCCATCCTTCTCAAAAGTAGTCACCATATCTTGATTTGAGTATTTATCATTCACACGTGAGACATACCTTACTATTCTGCATTATTTAAACTTTACAAAAACAGTATCATTCTGCAACTTCAATACGTTATGTTTTTGAAAGCTATGGAGTCAACTCTACAGGTACGTGGAAATGTTCTCTTCCCCAAATCATGCCTGTCTCTCCCCTGCCCTCGTGCCTTTGGCATAATGTTTGTGTGCCTTCCCCTCCCCCCACTCTCTGATCCAAATGTTGAACATCTTTTCACCTTCCGTACAACTCAAACGTTAGCCTCCAGACACTTTTTCTAGTAGGAGCTTTATTCTCTCCTACTCCTGTCTCTTGTTTTTACTGCCATCAAATTAGTCATCCCAGGATATTGTAATTGTTTCGCATGTCTATCTCACTCACTAAATGTTGAAATCTTGGAATGGGGTCAACAAACTTTTTCTGTAAAGGCCAAGATAGTAAATATTTTCGGCTTTGTGGGCCATAAGGTCTCTGGTGTTAGAGTAGAAAACCAACCATAGATGCCACCTTAGCAAATGGGCCCGCCTGAGCTGCGAGACAACGTTATTTATCAACACTGAAATTTGAGTTCCGTATATTCTCTTGACTTTTTCCAACTACTTAAATATGTGAAAAAAATTCCTAGCTCACGAGCTGTACAAAAACAGCTAGTGAGCTGAATCTGGCCCGTGGGTTGTAGTTGCCAACCCCCGTCCCAGAAGGCTGAGATCATGTCTTTTCAGCTTTGCTTCTCTACTGCCCATCCTGGTGCCTGACACAGTATATGCTCAATAAACTTTATTCAAATAAATGAATAAAGAGAGGAAAGGGCACAGGCAACAGGAATAAATAAGCATGTCTGTTCTCTCCAAGCACATGGTTTAGCACCCAGGACTTACAGCGTTTGGGGTTATCAGCATAGCAGGATGCAGCCTAGGACCAGCATCCTCTAGGGCTGTGTTCTCACAAAGAGCAGTACAATCACTGAAGGCAGTTCAGAGTCTGGTCAGGATTTCCATAAGACTCAAAATGAGAAGGCGATGCCTAGTTGTGGAGATGAGCTGGATGGAGAAAGAGGGGCCCATGGGAGCTAGACATGGGCGAATGCAGAGCGGTCCAACAGAAGGTTAAGCCTGGGAGGTTAATCTGCCGCTGCATCAGCAGCTGCTACAGCCGCTTCGTTCTCTTCTGCAGCTGCAGCAATGGTGTTCTGAGTCCTTGAGAGAACAGCTTGGGAGTTGAGGCTTATGTGAGATGACAGGAAGAGTCATAGTAACAGGGATGGGACAGAGTAGGAAAAACCTGTGAGATGGCTAACATAGAGCCAGATTGACAGGAGCCTCATAAACTAGGCAGGGGATGTTAGACATGAAATATGATCAGAGAGCTGCTGGAGCCATGAAAGTTTTTACTGGGTAAAGATGGGAACTAAGAAAATTTTGTTGCCATGTATAGGATTGGAGAGACAGAAGTAAAAACAAAAAAGAAAGTTGGGAGTCTCTTGAATACACTCAGGTGTGACATGATGAAGGTTGGCAAGGAGAATGAGGAAAAAGGATGGTTTTAAGAGAAACTTCAAAGGAATAAATAACCATTAAAACTCTGCATATTCTCTGTGGGCGCAGAGAGATAAAACAAAGATGATACCAAGATTTTGCGCAAAGCTGACTGAAAAATATGTAATTCCTTTCTCAAAAGAGACAAGGAGTGGGGAAGGGGAAGGGAACAAATATGAGACCCAAGTATTAGTTTCTGCCCTGGAGTCTGAGATGACTATGCCAAATTCAAAGAGCACTGTCTGTCAGGCTCATTAGCATCAGACATGAGAGAGGCATGGTGGTGTGCTGGTAAGTGTTTAACCGCTGGCTTTCCAGCAACAAAAGCAATCTGATCTATTGTGCCTGCCAGTCTCTGTGTTAGGACTGCTCCCGCCACGGCTGATTGTACGTAAGCTATGGATCTGATGTCTCTGAGCAAAGTTGGGAAGAGCGGCCAATGGGGACTGCTGGGAGCTGGGGTCAGCTGGGAAACGCCACTGGAAGATGGCAGGGTTGGACACTTGAAAACCAAAGGAGAAGTAAAGTTGGGAAAACCCTTAAAACTCTAGGGCTCAGTCCTTCATTTTACAAAGATGAAGCCGAGAGTGGCAATAAGACACAGAACAAGGTGAGCTCTTGAAAGTAGCAGGATGGTTTGTTTGGAGGTGGAAGAACAGAACGTCATGGGCTTAGCCATTACATACAGGGACAGAGCGTGGTACTGTAAAAGCACTCCATTTGAAGAGGAAGGAAATTATGACATCTACAAGGAGAGAAATATAATTCTGTAGGAGAAAGCAGGCAAAAACCTCTCTGATCTTGGCCACAGCAACTTCCTACTCAACACGTCTCTGGAGGCAAGGGAAACAAAAGCAAAAATGAACTACTGGGACCTCATCAAAATAAAAAGCTTCTGCACAGCAAAGGAAACAATCAACAAAACTAAAAGGCAACTGACAGAATGGGAGAAGATATTTGCAAATGACATATCAGATAAAGGGTTTGTATCCAAAATCTACAACGAACTTATCAAACACAACAACCAAAAAACAAATAATCCAGTGAAGAAATGGGCAAAGGACATGAATAGACACTTCTCCAAAGAAGATATCCAGATGGCCACGTGAAAACATGCTCAACATCACTCATCATCAGGGAAATACAAATCAAAACCACAATGAGATATCACCTTACACCTGTCAGAATGGCTAACATGAACAACTCAGGCAACAACAGATGTTGGGGAGGATGTGGAGAAAGAGGATCTCTTTTGCGTTGTTGGTGGGAATGCAAGCTGGTGCAGCCACTCTGGAAAACAGTATGGAGGTTCCTCAAAAAACTAAAAATAGAACTACCCTACGACCCAGCAATTGCACTACTAAGCATTTACCCACGGGATACAGGTGTGCTGTTTCAAAGGGACACATGAACCCCCATATTTATAGCAGCACTATCAATAATAGCCAAAGTTATGGAAAGAGCCCAAATGTCCCTCTATGGATGAATGGATAAAGAAGATGTGGAAATATATATATACAATGGAGTATTACTCGGCAGTCAAAAAGAATGAAATCTTGCCATTTGCAATGACGTGGATGGAACTGGAGGGTATTATGCTAAGTGAAATTAATCAGTCAGAGAAAGGCAAAAATCATATGATTTCACTCATATGAGGACTTTAAGAAACACAACAGATGAACATAAGAGAAGGGAAACAAAAATATAAAAACAGGGAGGGGACAAAACATAAGAGACTCATAAATATGGAGAACAAACAGAGAGTTATTGGAGGGGTTGTGGGACGGGGGATGGGCTAAATGGGTAAGGGGCACTAAGGAATCTACTCCTGAAATCACTGTTGCACTATATGCTAACTAATTTGGATGTAAATTTTAAAAAATAAAAAATAAAATAAAAAAAAAGAAATATAATTCCCGATGATTATCAGTAACCAGAAAAGAATAATTTTGGCAGCATTTTTTTTTAAATTCTAAGTCCTGATTTGCCTGTTGACTGTTTTCCTTAGCTACCAGTACCAATTACTTCAGATGGCAAGGCTCTAAGTGTGCATGCACACTCAAGTTGACATATTCCTACAATAGATAAAAAGAAGGAAATGTGGGGCGCCTGGGTGGCTCAGTCGGTTAAGCGGCCGACTTCGGCTCAGGTCATGATCTCGCAGTCCATGAGTTCAAGCCCCACGTCGGGCTCTGTGCTGACAGCTCGGAGCCTGGAGCCTGTTTCGGATTCTGTGTCTCCCTCTCTCTGACCCTCCCCCGTTCATGCTCTGTCTCTCTCTGTCTCAAAAATAAATAAACGTTAAAAAAAAAGAAGGAAATGATCCTTGTGGGTTTTTACCTGCACATTGTAAGAGAAGGCTGTGAAACTACTACCTCTCAGATGCCATTGAGAACTTCAGAATATCCAGGAGCAGGTGACAGCTCATCTACTGTCTTTAAGGCAGTGGGGGATCATCTGCTTACTTCCTCACCATGACTCATAAAACCTCACTTGTAAGGAGGCTGCCCTAGAAACACTGATATCACACACACCACTTCATCCAGTATCATTTTATCTGCTCCTTAGACCTGCAGGGGTTATAGGTCTCATCAACTTCATCAAGTCCTCAGGTTCGAGGAAAGCTCAATAAATATTTTTTCTTTTGATAATTTGAGCTTCAATGATGTGAAAGTTCTCAGTAATCTCAACACATTGAGTCTGTCTTGCTCTGATCTTAGAGAAACGAAGGCTCATGCAACTTCATGGTGTTGGATTTTCCCCAAAAAGTCTCATTGGAATGTTGCTACAGCCCTCCTTCTTATACTAAGGTTTTTTTTAAATTAACTGAGGTCCTGTGAGAAGTTAATTTCATAGAGAGGGGAGTCTCCTCCTATTTATACATACTCTTATTGATTTCTTTCAATTTTGTGGAAAGGAAGAAAATCCTGTTTCTCGAGACTTACACCTAGGTGTAAGATCCTGCAGTCTACTGATAGATCTCACAAGCCAATATTGATTTGCCTCCAGAAACTTACAAGGCATTTAAGTTTTTAAATGGATGAAAACCATATGATTCACCAGGCCCACTTGGATCTTGCCAAGAAAATGTTAATAAGGAAACGTTTGCAGTCTTGCATGCAAATACTTACAAGTGCAAAGCAGATCTTTGTAACCCACTGGTAACTCACTCATTCTTCCTATTGGGCCCCTCCTCAATTCAATCAGGAAAAAGTCAATTTATTAGTTAAAACTGTTACTTTACTTCTGTAATCCAAATGAAACTGACTCTTTGGCGGTGGCCTTAAGGCTCATTTTATCATACACAAAATACACATACACTTCTACAAAAGCTTTAAAGGATAATATAACTTTTTTCTAAAGGTTTTCTTAGAATTGGGCAGTACATCAAGGAAGGAATTCTACTAGACTTGATATATCCAAATTTTCTAAAAACCTGCACTATACAGCAAGTTTCCCAGTCTCCTTTCACAGACACCCTCTATTCACTCTTCTTCCTCTCTTCTTTCCCATGTTGGTCTTCTGGCCTCCTTTCTGTTCATTTCCCTCTCTGCCTGTTATGGCCTGAATATTTATGTCTCCACACAAGTCACATATTGGAATCTTAATATCCAATGTGATGGTGTTGGGGGCTTGGACCTTTGGGCGTGCTTGAGTCATGAAGGTGAAGCCCTCATGAATGAGATTAGTGCTCTTATAAAAAAAGAAAAAAAGAAAAAAGATCTACAGAGCTCCCTAGCTCCTTCTGCCATAGGAGGACACCGTGGGAAGTCTGCAACCCAGAAGAGAGCCCTCACCCAGTCATGCTGGCACCGTGATCCGGACTTCCAGCCTCCAGAGCTGTGAGAAACAAATTTCTGTTGTTTATAAGCCACCCAGTCTGTGGTATTTTGTTATAGCAGCCCAAATGGACTAAGACAGTGACCATCTTTTTTGTTAAAGAAAGCAATCTGGTCCTTCCTTAAATCTCCTCAAAATCTCTTCATGTGAAAGAAAATGTGGTAAATATTTTTAATTTTTTGTCCTGCCTATAAAAATACTTTGTCATGATTGTTGTACAAACAAATAGTTTGCTTTTAAACCAAATCAGTGACGTAACCTGTGGAATTTGTGAATTTTGCTGTTGCTCCTTCTCTTCCTTTTTTTCCCCATGGAATAAGTCCCCATGTTCCTTAGAGAGAGGAGAGCAGCACCACTGTATTATCTGTGGGTTTTGCCTACAGGCCATTCAGGTGTCTACACTGAGGACAGATAGTCCTGATCTCATAGAAGACCAGGGAGGAATGGATTCTCCTTCTCAACCTGTCCTTATATCATTCATCCCCTTTCCTCCGAGTGAAAGCAGACCATGCCACCATATTGGTAGGTCATGAAATCATTTATCAGGTCATACTGGTATTTTTTTAATGGAATATGATAGATTAAAATATCAGAATGCTTTAGGCAGGATAAGTGAAATTTTACAAAATACTTATTTCAGGTATAACTAATGTAAAATGTATTTATGGTGAGTTGCAAGTCAAAAATGTTTGAAAAGTTTGAAAGCCACTACTTTAGGTAATGCTTTTGAGAGTTCAAGGATTGTTACCAACCTTACAGAGTAGACTGGGGTTGGGGAATTAGGCATTATCCTGCTCTGGTTCTTACGTTCCCTGCACAAAAGTAGATCTTCCCCTTAGGTCTTTGGGGCAGACAGTTCTCAAATGTCCTCTCACAGGCTTTCAGAGGGTGTCACCCTGGGATTTTTCTCACTGCCAAACTTTCTGTCCCGCATCCCAAAGCCTTCTCCTTTAAATTCCACTCTATATACAGTCCAGTTCTGTCTCCAATTTTGTTCAACCAGAACTCACCATTCCTACCCACAAAACTGATTTAAAACTCAGCAATCATTAAAATCTTCAAGTAGATTACATATTTAATAGCCTTAGGTGTCGAATATCTGCTTCTCAAGGGTTGATGAGCTCTGGTGTCCCTGATGGTATGTGCATGTGTTTGCCTGGAGGGAGAAAACTCTCCCCTAGGCATTGCTACTCAGACTCTAATGGAGATGTTGTAATATTGCAGAGTTCGATTTTGTGCATCTAGAGTGGACCTGAGATTCTGCATTTCTATCAGTCTCCCCGGTGATGTCTGTGCCACTGGTCTTTGCACCATGCTTTGAGAAACAAGGCTGAGCATACTCAATATCAAACGTTTTTGGCCACCACTAGCATTAACCCCCTACTAGCACTGCCTTCTTTTCTTGTATACACAAGAAATCCAAATCCCTCCCTATTAACATAGCTTTGATTCTTTCTTAAGAATTAATATCTTGGTCTTATTATGCTAAGAAGATTCAGACATCCTTCCTATTCTGAGTTCTCTCTCACAGGACTAACATGTCTCCAGTAATTTAATAATACAGAGCACTGTGGGGAGCCTGGGTGGCTCAGTCGGTTAAGCGTCCAACTTCAGCTCAGGTCATGATATCTCCGTCTGTGAGTTCGAGCCCCATGTCGGGCTCTGTGCTGACAGCTCAGAGTCTGGAGCCTGTGTCCCCCTCTCTCTCTGCCCCTCCCCTGCTCATGCTCTGTCTCTCCTTGTCTTTCAAAAATGAATAAATGTTAAAAAACACTTTTTAAAATAACAATACAGAGCCTTGTGCCCAATCCGCTTCTTCATGTTCCCTGGGGATGGAAGCTTGGGAGCAGTCTGGGTTTGCCAGGACACATTTATGATTGCTGTCCCAATTAGCACTAGTAGGTTAGAGTCTCTCATTAGGTTGTTTCTTATGCCACTGTTGATGATATGAACTCACACATACATGCACGCACATACATTTGAACATCTCTGCAAACCGTGTCATCCAATTACTATAAGCCAGGTGGTAGACTTGAAATTGTGATTGCCTGTGTGTGAGAAAACATGTTATTACTGGTGGAACAATCAAACAGCTTCAATTCTTGGGCCTTTCAGTCAACTAAGCATTTGTTGAGGACTGTGAGTTCCAGTAGTTGCCTGAAAAACACCATTTGACACATTCTGTTAAGACCAAGAAACTTGCGGTATCAAAACTTGCAAGATGGATATCAATAGGTTAGAAAAGACCAGAACCCAGAATGGCGTGCTCCTTCAGAGAGATGCACATTACCAGCACTCCTCATACTATTGGCAAAAGCCTGAGCATCAGCAACACTGAGCTGAAAAGTCACTAAGAAGACTTCAACTCGCAAGAAGCTTTATTTTATTTTGCTTGAATTTTCCTTTGATGTGCGCACACACACACACACACACACACACACACACACACACAAAGTATGCAATTTTAGAAATCTGTGCTTAAATAGGTCTAAAAGAGCTATTTCAGTATATCAAAGAAAAATTCCAATTGGATAAGAGTAGTTTATCATAGTTTTGAACCATGTTTCCTCACTTATGACATGTCCAGGATCACAAAATATGACTAATCTGGGATCATGATCCACCTTTCCTAGTTCTTGGCCTCTTCCATCCCCTACCATATATCAGAGTGCTAAGCCACCAAGCATTTAGAGGCAAACTCTATCTGCTACCCAGAAGAGAGTGTCTGATATGTGCTACCATTCAATTAGCATTTGTTTTCTGAATAAAGGAATGGATGAATGACACTATGAACATGTAAGCATTCAAAGTGACATGTCTTATGCTTTCCTAGCATTCATGAAGACATCATTGTTTAATGCCATTTGAAAAGGATGACTCCAGAAGAAAAAATAAAATAACCCCCCCTTCACCAAACTCATCTAAATTTAATTAGCATAGCAAAAAGAAAGGAAATTTATTTGTGAAGGATTATTATTCCTTTCTACATGGAGGAGTGCATTTTCTCTTTAATTTGTGTGTGGAATTTCTAAAGATGACAGGATATACAACCTCAGCTCTAGATACATTCAAGCCAGTACCCAAGACACTCTGAATCTTTCAGGAGGCTCATCAGTGATGGAAATGTGTCACTTTTGCCTAAGGCAATGTCATTGCTCAGGGGAAAGTAAAGCACAAGTGTTAGGTCAAGGGAGTTGTATACAGAGAACACCCAAGGGCATAAGGGGTTTCTTCAAAGAAATGTGTAAGGAGAACTGAGTGAAAGTATGCAAATTGCCTTGAAAATGAGATGAGAAAGTCTTTGAGAACTATGTGAAGCCCTTGATAAACCCAGCTCCTAAGCCTCATTTACATGCCAATTAATTAGAGAACCCTTCTAAGGAGGGCAGAAACCTTGGATTGAAAACAAAATTGCAGTAGTACTTGAACCCTATCCTGTAAATAATCATAAGATGTTTGATAGACCAGTATTGTATAGAAGACATTTCAGCTTCAGATTTGGGGGAAATACCTTTTATGGAAAAAGAGAATCATGGAAACACATCAGTTGACCACCAAGAGAAAAACAGAATAACCCAAGTCAAGAAAAGACTTTTGGTTAATGCTTAGATTCCCACCAAAAGTAGTTGGAGGTTCACTTAACCAAATTTGAGAATTTTCCTGTCCTCGAGTCCTGGGGTGGGAGTGTAGTATAATCCTTGCCTCTGTATTATACCTCCTTTCTCAAATGGCTGAATCATTCCTCAAGTAGGGGTAAAAAGACTGATAGGGAGGGGATAGGGTAGGAGAGGAACAACAGTTTACTAGTTCATAATAATGAAATGGCTTAAGAAAGATTCCACAACTCAGCAGCAATATCTACTCAACACTCACATATTTCAAGTCCCTAACTGCTATACCACTGACTTCTGATGAAGGCGAGCCCTGGGCAGGGAGTTTGCGGAGAAAGAGATTGCAGTGACTCATCTACTTCTATTGGTATGAACCAATGGAAAAAGTAGTCGGAAATTCAGTCCCTGTCCTGGTTCTGCCTCCAATTAAACACAAAATGCTGGAAAACCAGGTCCCATCTCTCAGTCTTCCATTTCTTCATATTTAAAATGAAAATATATGAACAGATTACAAGACCTTACAGATCCATTATGCTATAGGTCACTCCTGCTCTTAAGGATTTCAATTTTAGTCAGTAAAAAGAAATTCCAGGGGTGCCTGGGTGGCTCAGTCAGTTGAGCGTCTAACTCTTGATTTCTGCTCTGGTCAAGATCCCAGGATCATGGGGTAGAGCCCTGCATTGGGCTCCATGTTGAGTGTGGAACCTCCTTAAGATTCTCCCTTTCTTTCTCTCTCTCTCTCTCTCTCTCTCTCTCTCTCTCTCTCTCTCTTCCTCTGCCCCTCTCTCCTGCTTGAACTCTCTCTCTCTCTCTCTCTCTCTCTCTCTCTCTCTCAAATGAATGAATATCTCTCTAAAATGAATGAGTGTCTCAGTCAGTTGAGCTTCCAACTTCCACTCAGGTCATGATCTCGTGGTTCATGAGTTCGAGTCCCATGTTGGGCTCTGTGCTGACAGCTCAGAGCCTGGAGCCTGCTTTGGATTCTGTATCTCCTTCTTTCTCTGCTCCTCCCCTGCTCATGCTGTGTCTCTGTCTCTCAAATATAAACAAACATTAAAAACATTTTTAAAAACATAAAATGAATGAATGAATGAATGAATGAATAAGTAAATAAATAAATACTGATGCAAATATAAAGTGCAAAGCAGGAACTTAGTGAGTTCCAAAGGGTAGGAATAGTAATTTCTGTAAGTGTGCAATGGAGGGAGAAATACTTCAAGGAGGTTCAAGTGAATATTCATGGGCTGAGTATCATTTAGAATGGGTAAGATTTGAAATTTTAGAGAAATAAGAAAGACTGGACCTTACTGGAGAAGGGTCATATCTGCCTTGCCAAGACATCCACTGGTGAAAGCATCACAAGTCCCCGTCACACGAGGGGATAGGGGATGTAGGGTGAGGGAGAAGGTCCCAATGTGGAAATAATGTTTACACACACACACACACACACACACACACACACACACACACACACAGTACTTTTTGACTTTTCCACAGTGTTTGTGTTTCTCACCTCATTTCTTTCTGAACTCAACCCTGGGAGACACACAAGAAACTGGTAATAATCCCTTTGATGGAGGAGAGTCTTTGTGACTGGTCTGCACCACTGCTGTGGTAAGTGACAGAGCTGGACATGCTCAGGTTCCATCCCTTCTTCCTTCTTCTCACTCTCTGGCAATCCTCCTGTGAGCATCCCTTCCTTCAAATGTGTACAGTGCCTGGATTGTGAAGTCATTTATACACAATATCCCACTAAAGGTAGTCTCCTTCAACAATTTATTCCCAATCTGCATGTGAGGAAACTGAAGCTTAGATTAATCACAGAGCAAGTGGTAAATGATGTAGAAGATTCTCTGTTAGGAGATATGAAAGGGATCAGATGATTTCTTCCCTCAGCAGCTTAAAAGACAGAGGGACATGGATTCATAGGTAAAACTAAAGCTCTTGGCTGGCAGGTCTCCTCAAATATTTGAAGGCTGCCTAGAAAAAAGAGGTAAGATTTACTCACTTTTCTATTTCTATAAAAGGACAACAAAGCCCAGTGAGACAGATTTCCACTCAACTTAAGGAAGAATTTTTTTTTTCAATGTTTTCTGATTGTAGAGGAAATACATGATGAGTTGAAGAAAATTTAAAAAAAAAACAAAGAAAAATAATAACTTCATAATCCCACAAGCTAGAAATTATATTAATATTTTAGGATATTTCTTCCCGGTATTTTTCAATGAGTACATATGATTAAATAATTGAGATCATACTGTACATAAAATTTTGCATGCTCTTTTTTCACTTAACATTATATCATCTTATCAGCATTTTTCAGCTCATTAAAAGCTCTTCATAAACATAATTTAATGGCTGCATAATATTCAATTGTATGGCTGCATCACAATTTATTTAACTAATGCCCTATTTTTGGACATTTATGTTGTACATAATTTTTGGCTATTATAAAATAATGCTTCAGTGAAAATCTCTTATGCGTAAATCTTGTTGCATAGTTTTTAGAATTTTATAGCTAGATTTTTAGGAGTTGAATTACTTAATAAAAAGTGTGATTATCTTTAAGACATTGATACATATTGCCATTTTCTCTCCATAAAATTTATACTAATTAACCTCTGCATCCTCACTTTTCTTCTCTTGGTATTCAAGACTCTACATGCTTCTGTTTTTATTTTCTTCCTTCTCGAATTATTACTTCTCAATCCATTTTACTTGCCTTTTCTTACCTTTTCGGCCTCTAACTGTTTGAGAGTAACAGGACTCCCTCTGACTCTCCGTTTTCTTTACTAATAATACATTTTCCCTGCATTAACTAAAACAATCCCCTTGGTTTTGAAAACCATATATAACTCCCAAATTTATGTGTCTACCATCACCTTTTCCTGAAACTTGAATTGCTTACAGGAGGATTGCACTTTGGATGTCTAATAGATAACTTGAAGTTGACACACCCAAATTCTTTTTTTAAAAAATGTTTACTTATTTTTGAGAGAACTAGACAGAGTGTGAGGGGGGAGGGGCAGAGAGAGAGGGAGACACAGAATCCGAAGCAGGCTCCAGGCTCTGAGCTGTCAGCACAGAGCCGGATGCCAGGCTCAAACTCATGAACGGTGAGATCATGACCTGAACCAAAGTCAGAGGCCCAACTGAGTGAGCCACCCAGGCGCCCTGACACCCCAAAACGTTTGATTTTCCTCGCAAGCCACTCCACCCTGCTCTTCACAAGCCTTTCCCACCTCAGTGACTGGAAATCCTAACCGTTCCATTGCTCATGGTGGGGCTTTTCACTGACTCTTTCATCTCCTGCACCCACCAAATCAAATCTGCCAGCAGGTCCTACCAACATTCTCCCCCAAACCATTCCTAATCTGGTTCCCTCTGATCCTGTTTCTCCAGCCTAATCTCAATTGCTATGGTCTTTTGCCTCCTTGCAGGTCTAACTTTCTAAATGAAGCCTCCATTTTCAATCTTGCTATGCTTGCAGTCCATTATCCACTTAATAGCCATCTTTTTGTATTTATGCATTCTTTCAACAAATATCCTTGGGCATCTGCTACATCCTGGGTACTCTTCTAGGCACTGGGGGTATAACATGACACAAAATAAAGTGTCAACTTCAGGCAATTTACATCCAAATTGGGTAGTACAGACAAGAAACAAATAAAACGTAGAATTTGAAAGGAAAGTTGGGGAGTGGACTAAATTACCCTTTCATCTTGGGTAGTCAAGACAAGTCTTTCTAATGAGACATTTTAGCAGAGACCAGAGGGAAATGAGAGAAAGTGCCATAAACACATCTCGGGCAATGATATTACAGGCAGAGTGTATACCAAGGGCAAAGGCAGGAACACATTTGGAATGTTCAAGAGCCATGCATGTTAAATATCTTTGTGTTGATATGGGATTGTTCATCCTGGCCGAGGATAAATTCGACAACATCCCACAGAATGTGTAACAAACAGGCTTTATTGGGGAATCTTACAAGTGAGGGATTCACAGGATTAGACGAGGCATGCCACCCCCCTCATCCTCTCTTCATCCCATGGCAAAGCATGCTGGGTTTGGACACATAGTGGGTTTATGCCCCTATGGAAGGACCTAACTCCCTGTGAGAATGACCTTCTCAGTGGATAATAAACACTGCTTAGAGTCAGGCAGGTGGAGTTTAAGGTGCCAGGTGTTTATGGAAGTTATTTGGGGACCTTAGGGTCCATGACGATTTGTAGCCCTTCTTGCCAGAGGAAGGAAGCCATTATCCCCACATGGAGCTAAGTTTTGGGACAGTCCCTCCTGCCGGAACCAAGTGGTCCCAATTAACTCATTGTCCAGGTAACCCCAAATGAGCATCTAGGGCCATTTGTGAACTCCTAGTTATCAAATCATATCAAAGAACAGCAAGGAGGCTAGTGGTTTTGGAGCAAGAAGCCAGGGAGAGGTAGAAGGAAGTGAGGGAGAGATGAGGAGAAAATGGCAGTGGGAGGGGTGGAGGGGATCCTGGTGAGCTTGCAAGCAATTGCGAAGATTCTGGTCTTTATGTGCTGCCTTTACACTGGTCACTGAGGGCAACATGTCAATGCTCCTCTCCAAAGCTT
This sequence comes from Panthera tigris, assembly GCF_018350195.1. NCBI lineage: Eukaryota > Metazoa > Chordata > Mammalia > Carnivora > Felidae > Panthera > Panthera tigris. Next base: position 121,524,757 of record NC_056661.1, on the reverse strand, counting down.
CTCACACATGTCTTTAATCACTCCTGAATCGTCAATTCTCTTTCTCTCTCTCTACCAGATCAGGCAAACATGAAATTATTTTCCGATTTCCAAAATCTTTCCTTTAACTGCAGATCCCCTGTCTCTACCGGCTCCATGCCCTGAAAAGTTTAATGTACTGAAACGTTTACTACCCCATGCTTTCTGGCTTCTGGTTAAGTTTGCCCATGGGGATAGTGTTGCCAGATTTAGCATCAACAATAAAATACAGGACACTCAGAATTTTAGATAAACAAGAAATATTTTTTTAGTAGAAGTATATCCAAGTATTGCACTTACACTAAAAAAAAAATTCACTGCTTATCTGAAATTCAAATTTAAGGGCGCCTGGGTGGCTCAGTCGATTGAGCATTTGGCTTTGGCTCAGGTCATGATCTCAGGGTTCATGAGTTCGAGTCCCATGTTGGGCTCTGTGCTGACAGCTCAGAGCCTGGAGCCTGCTTCGGATTCTGTATGTCCCTCTCTCTCTGCCCCTCCCCCGCTCATGCTCTGTCTCTCTCTCTCTCTCAAAAATAAAAAAGCATTAAAAAAGTTTTGAAATTCAAATTTAACTGGGCACCCTATATTTTATCTGGCAGCCCTACGAGGGAGTCAGTGAGGAGATTGGAGGGCAGGACAGAGAAAGGTGGGATTCTATCTCCCACCCCTCCATCAGTGGAGTTGTTTCTAGGGTCCTCTAACTGAAGCCTCAGCACCTGTCAGGGAGCCCACCTTCCAGGGCTACAGCGCTCCCTGTTCCTATAACAGCTCCTAGTCCTGCTTTGTCAGGGCAGGGAGGGTCACTTCTTGTTCCTGCTAATCACTGGGCACTTCACATTCCTGTGCTTCCACGAACCCTGCCCACACCTCTGCAAATCGTCCTTTTATTTTACATTTTATTTTTATTTTTATTATATTTTAGAGAGAGTGCGAGCAAGGGAGAGGGTCCACACTTACCATACTTACTTAAGTATGCTCCACACTTACCACGAAGCAAACACGGGGATCGATTCCACGTTCCAGGGATCATGTCCTGAGCCAAAATTAAGAGTCGGAGGCCCACCTGACTGAAGCACCCAGGTGCCCCTGTAAATACTCTTTCTCAATCTTTCCTCAGTTTCCCACATTGAGTACACAGTTTTCTACTGGCACACCTATCCACACAGTTAGGTGATTATTCTCCTCAACCTGAATGTTTCTTCCTGTGGGCCAGGATGGTGTCAGACTTGTGAACTGCACTCAACTCTAGTACACACTTGAAGTATTTGTTGACTCATTGAATCTAATTCCTTCATTCACATATATTTATTGGGTCAGTGATTCTCATGGAATGATCCTTGGACTTTGGCGAATTTAAGAAGCATCTTGTGGGAGTCTGGTAGAAATACAGATTCTCAGAATCATGCTGGGCCTTTTGAATCAGAGATTCTGGAGGTGGGCCCAGCAACTTTTGTTTCAACAAACCCTCCAGGTCATTCTGATGTCTGCTCAATTTGAGAATCATGGGGCTAAGAAATAGGAATATTGGACTGCACAAAATGATAAGGTTCCCAGACTCATTGTAATTATCGATATAGCAGACACACTTGCACACATTCATCTTAACAAGTGACATAACTAATTTTAACAGACGGCATCTAAATACATTCTACCTATTTACACCTGTGAATGGTTGTCCTCTGTGATTCATAGCCCGGCTTGTCCTCTGTATGAAATACCTGGAAATTTCCAAAAGATCCTTTCTGAATCTGACCTGAACATAAACTGAGTTCTGACAGTTTAGAGAAGCTGAGTTTTCTACCTCAAACTAAACTTAGTTTTAGCCCACATGGGGGACAAAAGATTTGACAGCAAATAAGGAAAAGTCTGCAGAGCTGTCCCATGATCCTGCGCTGCTTTCAAATACCTTATTTGATATTCAAAATCAAAAGTAAACACCTGAATCAGGTATAAGATGTGTTCAGTATTATAGAACCCTAGAAACCCAACTCCATTTTACATGGAAACACAAGATACTTTTGTATCACTTATTATGTTCCGTATTTTCCAGGAATCCAACTATTAGGCAAACTGAGGCCACGTTGTACTTTGTTTTGCTCTTGTATCAAGTGTTGTTCATCATTTCCAAAAATCATACCACCAGTGGATGTCTGACTTGCCAACACAACACATCTATATCAGTCACATTGATGGCTATCATATTCATTGTGATTCTGCAAATAGAAACAACATCTGACTACATTATGTCTTCTAGCACAGTGTGTCTCAAACTCATGAGTTTCCTGGGGATGGTGTTACAAATGGATTCACACTCAGTAAGTCTGGGCTAGGACCTGAGATTTTGCTTTTCAAACAAACTCTCAGCTGGTACTGATGCTGTTGGTCCATGGACTGCATCTGAGTGGTGAGGTTCCAAGGTAACTGTGCCCCATCACTTGCATTTTGAGATACATATTTTTTTTTACTACCAGCACCATTCATTTCTCTTTTTTATTGTAATTGGGACATTATATCAATAAGTTTGCAGATATATTTAATTCTGTATGGATTTTATTTCACCATAATGAAGGAACAATACAAAAATTCAATATTAAAAACAGGGGTGCAAAACCTTCTAAAGCTGAGAATATCAGTCCAGATTTTTCATGGTCACCCACTATGTTTGCCACGTGTGTAATTTAGAGATGGGAAGGCTAAACCAATCTCCGCATGGGACTTGCCTTGGAAGGAAGGGTCAGAATGGGCATGTCTCAATTCAAACCAAGTAAACTCAAAGAAAGCTTTTCTGGGGATTTTTGGGAAAGAATCTTCCTCATTCTTATGAGAGGGGATTTAGGAAGCATCCTTCTGTCTTCCTCTGGACACGATGGACAGAAGGCCCATGGTCTGGCACTGTCGGACCTATCTCACTACCAGCTGGAAGACAAAGCCAGCACATGGTGTGGAAAGGAGAGAGAGCAGAAAAGCACAGACAAATGGAGCCAAAGCCTCTGGATTAAGCCAACCCTTAAGACTACCTACTTTTCTTTATATGTGATGTGTGAGCCAATAAATGTCCTTTTGTTTAAATCATTAGGAGATGAGTTTTTTGTGGGTTGGTAAGACCTCAAAGTGGCGCGTCCATGAGATGGAAACCAGGGCAGTTTTCTGGGCTTAGAGACTTACATTTGGGAGACAGTAACACAAAGACAGTTTTTGAATCCATAGGACAGAATGAGCTCACCTAAGGAGAGACAATTGCTAGAAAAGAGAAGAAGCTCAGGATTCAAACCCAAGGATTTGAAAACTTGAGACTCTGGATGGAGGACAACAGGGGAAGAGTGGCCAGCAATGGGCCAGGATGACCAGCGGACTTCTGCCATTGGCAGCAAGAAAAACTAGTCTGAGGGCACTTGGCTTTCTAAGCTCTCGCCAACATAGTGCAATCTTTGGTTTCATTTTTTTTCCCCACTACTGTTTATAACATCTTCCCCAGACTCAAAACTTGCCAAAGCTCTCATGCAAATGGGAATTGTTTTCATGTAAAAATCAATTAATATGCATGAAATGGATTATTTTAGTGTTTGAATTGTATCCCCCCAAAACACATTTTAGAACTCTACAAAGCAGTGTGAATACAAATTCCTCTTTCTTTCCCTCACATGGGGAAAGTCCCTGTTGAAAAAAAAAAAAAAAAAAAAAAAAGCCAAACAGACAACAAATGCATGTAGTACATATCCAGAATTCACTAAATATGTGTGCAGGATGCTTGCTCCTTTTCAGTTTACAAGTATGAGAAGGTGATTGGATCCAGAATGCGGGGCCATGGTGAGCCTAAGGAGGCTTCTCTATACTTCTCTAGGGAAAAAGAGAAGAAGTAGAGGAAAGTGGGGAGTGTGACAGACAGGGAGGGTGAGAACAGCAATCTCTAACTGCTAAGAAGAAGATGCAAGACAAAAAACCCTTAGGAAACATTGAGTCCTTTTACCCGCAACTGTACCCTGAATGGAAATGCCCTGCCTATCATTTGTTGATATTTTTAAAAATTGCCTCCAAGAGTAGCTCATCTTTGACAGGTCGCTGTCTTACCGCGACCTGTCTTCTTCACCTGGACTGTCATTCTCTCTTATGTCCTGGCAATTCCTCTGGGAGCCTCACTTGGTCCTCAGTGACAGGACCATAGTGGCCTTCCCCATCTGGTGTGGTGGCTGTATGCCAATTCTTTCTCCCTGTGCTTGGAGTGCATGCCTTCGATCCTCAACATTCCATCACAAAAAGGTGATGTACTTCGTATCATGTCCCATTCAACCAAATACTTTTCCAATAGCCTTCTGTCTACACCACACACACGGAACCTCACATTTCTCCTACACAACTAACAATTCATTCTAGAAAGGAGCTAGTCTTCATACCAAACACCTCACTGAAATTTCTTCCCCTTGAATCTTTTGTGGTATTTTTAAAGCAGTAATCATGAACTTGTGGCTCTCTGGCTGAATTTAGTTGGCAGTCATGTTTCATTTAGTCTATAAATTGTTCTTTAAAAGATGTATTTTAAAACTTAGGACACTTTCAACATAAAAATCCAGGCTGTTTGTCTCCCTTGCAAACTCAAAAGATCCGGCAACTCTGGGCTCCATTCCCACGTGGCAACAATTGGACATAGTCTGTGGTTCGCCACACTCCTCACCATTCCCTACTGTCTCCATGACCTAACGGTCACGTGACATGTGCCATTTATCACGATGCTTGTACCATGTTTTTTCTTTTGAATACAGAGATATTTCCCTGGATCTACTTCTCTATCAAAAGTGGTAAACAAAAGACCACATTGCTTAAAGAAACCTAAGCTTGGATCTCTTTTTTGTGGAAGCGAAAACTCTTTCTCTGTGTTCTGAAGCAAATGCAGTGCTATTTCACTTGTTTTTGTTGTTTTTTTTTTTTTAAATCACCTCAGTGTCCATTTGGATACTGTCTGTGTATGAGACGCTGACTTTCAGCCCTGTCTCCAATTAGTACAAAGGGAGCCATAATATTCCTCAAAACAAAACATTTCATTAGCTTAAATATTAAATATGTTGTTCAACACATTTTCAAAGGGTATCATGAAATCAAATAATAATATTCAAGATCATTCCTGTGATAGCTCAGAACCAAGGCCTTTTGAGAAGAGGCGATCTTCTGTCATCATTTCACAACTATAGACCCAAAAATACTCATAATCTGAATTCCAAGGATGTAAGAAATGTGAATCTATTTACTCTTATGCAGAAAAGAAATTCTACTACTTTAAATAATCTAATGGAATAGGAGTGAGTTTCTTTTTACAACAATAAATCTACATATTCACCTATATTTAAAGTGGTATTTAAAAAAATAAAAATAAAGTGGTATTTTCAAAATTGGAAAAAGCACTGAAATTTAAAAAAAAATAGGTGATAAAGATACTTGTATTTAATTTCTTTGCAATCCAAGACTAAAGTTTAAAAGAAAAAATTTAGGAAAGAAAAAATGAGAAAGTAATTGCTGTGTTTCATTAGGAATTTTAGCAGCAATTCTTCTGTCCAAAACTTCTTCATTTGAATTAAGATTATGAAGAGCACATTACTGCTTAATGGTGGCATGTGATACTTATCTCTCCAAAAGAATGATCTCACTCAGGCACACGCTTTCCATTAAATATTTGTTTGTATACTGGCTTTCTGTTGTGCCTTTTAGTCTCCTCAAATCTCTTTTAGGAGAAGGAGGGGTATCAATTATACAAAAGGATATATTGCAACTTGTTTCTAAATGGAAATGGAAGGATGGAAGGAAGGAAACGAAGATTTGAGTTTTTGTGAAATGGAAGAAATTCTGTCACATATTATCATTTAATTAATTTAACTCGACTCATTGAACAAACATGTGAAGTCAGTATTATCCTGGCTTTTTTACACGAAGAAAAACCTTGCTCTTCAACATACAATGAATATTTAGGGGAGATATGATGCAACTCCAGGGTCATGTGGATTTCAAATTCCCTGTTTTCCATTTCATAGAAATAAAACACATAAAGAGAAAATTGAAACTTGCCTTCCGACACAGGGAACTTGGATCTGAAAACCAAGGACAGAGAGAAAGGAAGATGCAAATTGGGGCATGTAGGGAAGGAGGAGCAATGGATTCAGTCTGTAATTAATCTTTTATGAGTACGAAAAAGAAATTCTATGTTATTTAAAATGTTCACTCTCTAATTTGTATTTGGATCTTAAAATAGGACAATTCTGAAAGAACCCAGTCTGCTAAGGGATCCCAACAGGGAGAATTTCAAGGCGCTAGGAGTGGAAAGAGTTTTGAGAAATTAATCCTGACAGTTCTGGCTTGATACTGGCCTGACGGAAGGGCCTCCCCCTCCCCAGAAGGGCAGTCCGGGCAGAGCAGCGGAGGGCAGGATTCTCCACAAAACCAGCAAATGGGACCATTTCTCTCCCTCCTTGCAAAGCAGTGCTTTGCAACCTTGCCTGCACTTTGGAACCACCTGGGAGACTTGAAAAAACTCTTGAGGCCCTGTCACCAAGAAATCCTGATTGAATTGGGCTAGAAGGTGGCTTGGCTATAGGGTTTCTTAAGAAGCGTCCCGGCTGACTCTAATGTACAGCCAGAATGAGACCTGCTCTCAGAAGGCAAGAACACCCTCACTACCTGTGTGGCTCTCCTCAGCCAGAAAGGCCTGTGCCCTGGCTGTGGAAGGTAGCTGACAGGAAATCACACCCAAACACACCTTTAGTTCCCAGGGGTACCTGAAAATAGGAAAATCTGCGAATCGTCATCACTAACTCTCAGCCCCGTGTGGCCATCTATGTCTCCTCTAGGGAACCCTGGAGATGTGACTGTGTAATCTTCTCATCTGGGGTGCAGAGCCTTGTGTCTCAAAGACTGGTCCTTGGGTCAACAGCAGCACTGGTATCACCTGGGAGCTGGTTTTGAGATGCTGAGTCTCAGGCCACACCCAGACCTATTGCCCGAGAACCTGCATTTCAACAAGACCCCAGGTGATTCAGATGTACGTTAAAGTTTGAAAACATTGCTGTAGTAGAAATAATATGTATTTGGGGCACCCAGGTGGCTCAGTCAGTTTAGCATCCGACTTCAGTTCAGGTCATGATCTCACTCACGGTGCGTGGGTTTGAGCCCTGGGTTGGGCTCTATGCTGACAGCTCAGAGCCTGGAGCCTGCTTCAGATTCTGTGTCTCCCTCTCTCTCTGCCCCTCCCTGACTTGCTCTGTCTCTCTCTCTCAAAAATAAATAAACATTAAAAAAATAACATGTATTCATCAATTTTTTGTAAATTATTTACAGTTAGCTATAAAACTGACATGCATCAACACAGTATATTAGGAATACATATTTAAAAATCAAGAGAGGAAAAGATATGTACTAGAAGAGGATATTAAGAAAAGGAGCAAAAAATAGAACACAGGAAATTAAATCATGAGGAGCTTTTGAGTGAAATTGTTAAGCACGATTTGAATCCAAATTTCCTACACTCCAAAGAGGAAAATATATAGTTCATATTACCTGAGGGAGAAGAAAGTATTTTTCATGGGGCTTCACAAGGGGTACTAAGTGATCCGGTGGAAAGTATCTTTAATAAGCACCAATGTGAAGTCAACGACATTGGGCACAGGCCACTTTCCAAATGTCTTCACAAGACAAGTTAACTAACATCACCAGCTCTTAGTCTCATCATCTCCAAGATGAGAATAATACTTTCAATTCTATAAGATTGTTTTGATAACTAATTGCAGACAGTATAATATGTCTCACTTCCTTGGGCTCAGAGTTTCACACTTTGTTTTATTCCAATGGAGTCAGTCAAAGCCCAATATTACTATCTAAATCAGATCTTCCTCATTTTGAAGAATAAGGGTGTGGGTCTTAGCCTATCAGGTATCAGGTCTTGTTGAAATCTATAATCATTAGAAGAATATTATATTGGTTCAGAGACAGAGACATAGATTAATGGATTATTAGAGTGGCCAAAAGCAGACCCATAGTTATATCAGCACTTGAAATAGAAAACAGGGAGCATGGGGTCCTGGGTAGCTCAGTCTGTTGAGTGTCTGACTCTTGATTTCAGCTCAGATCATGATCCCAGGGTCTTGGGATCAAGCCCCGTGTCAGGTTCCGCATTGAGTGTGGAGCTGCTTAAGATTCTCTCTCTCTCGCTGTCTCTCTCTCCCTCTACCCCTGTCCCTGACTCATGTGTACTCTCTCTCTTTTTCAAAATAAAAATATTTTCAAAATTAAAAAAAAAGAAAACAGGGAGAATTATAAAGCAGTAGAGGAAATGATGTTCTATTCCATAAGTGACATTGTGACATGTGGAAATTCTATATCATACATACAAAAATACATTCTAATTGAATCGAAAAATTAAGTGTGAGAAAGGGAGAAATTAGAAATAAATCAAACTCTCTTTTTAGAGAGATGATAGATAGATAGATAGATTGATAGACTGATAGATAATAGACAAATAGGTAGATAACAGATGTAGAGAGAGGAAGAAAGAAGTTCATACAAATAAACTAGATCTAGTTCTGCATCAAATGGATAACTTTAAAAAGTTAACGTTGGCTGAAATTGAAGGAGGATATATAGAATATGATAACATTTACATAAATTTTAAACACAGCACTACTTTATATCATTTATGGACACACACATGTATAGTAACAGGAAAGCACTAATGAGAAGTTTCATACGACTTGTAGAAGAGAAAAAAAGAGAACGGAAGGGGAACAAAAATGGAATTAAAATGGACGTTAGCTGTATGAGTAATTTTTTTGTTTTTAATCTGAAGCAAATATGACACACTCTCAATGGTTGTTAAAATTGGGTGTTATATATAATTATTTACTATTTTGTTCTCTATACTTTGGTGTATTTGAAATGGTTCTTAGTTTTTGTTTTTGTTTTTTTTTAAGTTCTCTTCAATGGGCCTCATATTCCTGATAAGTCACAAAACTTTGGAGATTTACTCCTTTCCAAGACCATGTGAATAACATACCCCCATGGAGAGGAAGCAGGCAAACGTGTCCCTTGCTAGAGAAGCTCCATGTAGAAGCTGACAAAATTGTACCCACATGGTATCACTGAAAAGCCATTGTGCCAACTCTGTGTGGTTCTCTTTAGAGCCCGAGGTGGGACTTCAGCACAGGAGTCCACCTGCCCCGCCATAGCATGTCCACCACCCCATCACCAGTGGTGTGTGTGCAGAGGGTGATGGGCCCCAAGGTGCAGAGAAAGAACAAGTGCCAGACCCCATAGCTCAAGTTTCCCCTGCTCCTGGGCACAGCTCAGCCAGTCCACCTGCACAGGCACAGCCCGTCCCCAGCATAGGCCCACATATCCCTAGATGTGTCCTGGGAGGGGGTGAGATATTCTCATCTGTCTGTCTTAGTATGGGCCCATATCTCTGTCCTTTCTTCTTTCCATCCTTTCATGTCTATCCAGATAACTCCAACACAATGGAAGCCTCTGCTCCTAAGTGTCCCAAGCCCTATCTCAAGACCTTGCTTCCTTTCTGTGTCCCATAAGAGGTGACATCTCCTCCAGGAAAAATCCCAGGAGGTTACGGTGTGCTAAATGAGAAATCTAAATGTTCTCCCACACTAGAAGGAGGTATATTTGTTTAATAATGCTGTAAGCGGTCATTACCTATGAAGACAGAAACTTTTAAATATGAGAATGCATGGAAGCACAGAGACAGAGACACAGAGTCCGTTTCACCAGCCATTGGTGAGCTCCACAGGGCCTTTCCAGGGGCCCCTCATTCTAGTTATTCTACTCCCTTCGGCCTTTCTCACCTAGAAGCGACAGTGTCTTTGGAACCTTAAGGGAAGGAACTGGACTGACCCCCAGACAGCCCGGTGACATGCTCAGAAAGTACGTTCTCTGGCCTCTGCCCCCATCACTCAACACTGATGCAGATGGTTCTCCCCTCAGATTCAGCCCCTTGAATCAGGGAAGCAAGCATGCCCCTTCTGAGCCCCTGGTGCTATCCCAAGTTCAATGCAGTTGTGATGAAATGGAGGTTTCTGGGGCTTCTGTCCAGTGATGTGTTTGTCATTTTTCTCTAATCTGTTCCTTTCTTTCCTGTTTATTTTTCCCAAGACATACCCACCATAGTTTCACGATTGCATTAGCTAGCTGCCAAGTGGTCTCTAAGTGGACACCACGGATCCTCATGGAAACTCAGTCCGGGCCTGTGTGTGACTAGAAGACTTCTCATTGCTTCTGTCTCAGAGCTTATGACCTTGGCTGAGCCACCTACTGAATTCCCTTTTCTTATTTGATGATTGCCTCTTATTCACAGTTCATTTGCAAAGAGAGCCAGCCCTAGTCGTGACTTACCTCCCTCCCTGTCTCAGATTCCCTTGGATGACTTCCCACAGCTAACCTCTAGGGTGTAATTAGTAAGAACCCCCTCTCCACCATTATACAAAAGAATAAGACTTTGTACATATAATCAGAGATGTATGTGTTTCTTATCAAAACAATTTTCTTACTCATCTTGATATTGCTGAATATATATCAAGTGCCAAGCACATAAAAGCCTACCATCCTTGTTAACTGGTTAATCAGTATCAACAAGATATATAAATTTCAGTGACGTGGTTGAATGTTAATGAGTCACATACAGATACAGGTAGTAATGTGGTTGTTCGTAATTTGATTTAAAAAATCTGTACATGTAAGAATATGGTATATGATTATGATTATAATCCAATCATTACATAGTATTGTACATCCAGCAATGGACAGGTATCCTAAAGTATAATTTGAATGGGAAAAATACCACTGAAGCATCAGGAGACTGGAACCTGAATTTTACATGAACCCCAACCAGTTCAAGGTTACATGGTAGATTTGAAGTAAAAGTGTTTTCTTATAAATCAATTGACCTGGAGGCTGTTGTGTTCATCTGAAGCATTTTTAAAGTGTGCTTCCCTAAATCATTTGCCACGCTATTTTGACATTACAGCATAGTATTATGATTAAGCTTACCAACTTTGGGGATGCATCTGGCTTTGCCACTTTTTAGCTGTGTGACCTCAGGTAAGTCACTTAACCCTTTTCTATCTCATTTCCTCCTTTGGAAATGGGGTGGGGGGGGACAACAGACCAACCTCCTAGGCTTATTGTGAGGGCATTTAGTACAAGTAAAATCACTAAGAATAGTGCTGGTAAATAGCACTGAATGGATCACTACAATCATCACCATCCCGGAAATTTTCATTTAAAAGGAATATCTAGTCTTCACTGCACACTTGCAGGTACAGGATTGGGACTCCAAGCCCTGGGGGGAAGGAACTGATGAGAACAGAGAAGAGTCTCTCCTGGCCCCAGGTAGTGGGCTGGCATTCAGGGAAGAGCTCCAAGCCTACTGGGGACCTGGCAACGTGGGCCCAGAAAAGAGGCACGACTCCCACCTGGAGGAGGAGCCATGGGGAAAGGTTATTGCACTTGGAAGACTGCCACCTGGAAGGGACACAACCCCCAAGGGTCATCCCTACCATAGCAGATACCAGCTCTACAGGTAGCAAGACCAATTTCAAGCCTCACCGAATGGTGGCCCTGAGGTTTTTGCTCTATTTTCTGCCTTGGCTATGAAATAGCACTAAGCTTTGTTCCAGAGATGGGTGCAAAGTTGTAGACAAAACTCTAAACGTCATAGAATAACATTGTGGATAAAATCATATGCCCCGGTGCTAGACAGGAGTGAGTCGAAGCTTTGCCACTTTCTAATGAATGGCTTCTAATTTGTCCTGAAGACTCTACAAAGTCCTTGGCCTTGTATTTGGCCATGATCAGATAGCAGTGATCATAATGAGTGGGCGAGCTAATATCACTATTATTACTAGGATATTCCGGTCATGAGGCTGGGGATGAAGACGATGAACACGATGATGAAGATATTAAGGGAAGAGGCCAAGGGAGGGGAACAGGATGAGATTGCCCCTGGTGATGGAAAAAGAGGCAAAAATTTAATCCATTTTTTAAATCAAATAAAATGAACCCCCCAAAGAGGCAATTATACTTAATTTGTAATGGGACACAGATAGTTCATCTTGTATAAACCACCTCTCCCAGACACAGGACTCTCATGTTTCTAAATTAGTTTATGGGGCACATTTCTTCCCATAACCGTTTAAAGACCTGCTTAGCTAGGATACGATAAAAGCCCACATCAGACTCTGTGCACTCAAGAAACAGAATTTAAAACACAAGTAGCAAGAGTTTAAATAACAGAGTTGACAGCAGAGAGTTACATTCCCACACCTTTGGCAGTGTGCACAGATCTTTGACATTTCACCAAAGCTAAATGTTCCATCTCTAGAACCTGACTTGTTCTTTACTATTTTTATTGTGTTGCGGCTTAAAAAAAAAAAAAATTGCCAATTAAGTTAAACTAAACTGTCGCACAATCAGCTTCTATAATTACCAACAATGCTTTATGATAGGTTCAAGCAAACAGAGGGTTTGATTTTTTTTTTTTTTGCCAGAGTTGTAGTTTCTTTTTGTAGAAACAATTATCATGGCAGTGCTTCCCAGCAAAGGGAACACATAGCCCGAAGCCATCACATATTTCATTTTCAGTCCTGCAGTTTTAGAGTCCTTGCTTTTCCCAGTGACTATTCAGTGGGAGGAAAAGACAACTGAAGGCTCTGGGCAAAGCATGATGTCTCACAAAGCAGGCAGCGAGACCACCAGGACAAAAAAGAACACTGACCCTATTCTGGTGCTGCCAGCTTCTGAACATGCACATTCATCCACCGGATGGATTAATGACAGGTTGAGGTCCGGTAGCACAACCAAATTCATGCACTCTCTCCAGCAACAGATGTCACAGTGCATAAGGGTACAAATCTAAAGTTACATTTATTGACATTAGCAATGAATGGCAAAGGCCTGTAATAACTAGTCCGTAGATAACACGGGAATGTGTTGGGTTTAAACTCCTGTTCCATCACCTGCTGGTTGAACAAGTAATCAGCCTCTGTTTTCTCACATGTAAAATGGGGTTACCAGTGGCATTTAGTTCACAGACCTGTTTTGCAGATAAGCTAATGGGTTAACTCACTTATTCGACAAATACTTATTGAGTAGTTACTGTGCGTCAGATACTGTTCTAGGTGCTGGGGATACGACCATGAGCAAAACAAAACAAGACAAAACAAAAAAACAGGCCAAATGAGCTGAGGGGAATATTCACTAACACAGTGCTCAGCACCTAATAAGCACATGAAAAATGTGAGCTGTGGGTATTATTTTATTTTTACATCTGGCTTTTGTTTTTGTTCTTGTTAGCTATTATATTTTATATGCACAATGGTAAGATATTTTATTTTCCCCACATCACACATGGGAAAACCGAAGTTCACAGAGCACAATTAATTTGTACAAGGTCACATAATTAATATGTTAGAGAGTCAAGTTTCAAACCTAAGTTTACGGTCTATGTTCTTCTTAAACTCAGGGCACCATGTGATTTTTAAAGAGTCTAGGGTCTAAGCTTCTCAGCTGGGATTGGCCATGGATTCAGCATCTCCCTTGTCTCTTAGATCCTGGTATGATGGAATGATCTTAATTCTTCATTATACACAGTGATCAAGAGCTAAATGTTGTAAGCATGATCCTTTCCCTGGAGAGGGAATAAGGACAGTAGAAGTGAAGAAAAGGTAAGATTCAGGTAATCATAAGGAAGACCATTTCTACAATTAAAGTGATTAGACTTCGGTAAGGGCTACAGTATGGGCTAACATAATCAGTGGTGAATTTCTCGCCTTTGAAATGTTCAGGTAGAAGCCAAAAAAGCACTGAAGGAGAACGTAGCCCAGGGAATTTACGTGTCTGTTAGGGTGTTGGTCCAAATTGCCTATTTCCCAAATCTGGCCAATCTGAGGAACCTTTCAAAGACCTTGATAAAAATACAGATAGATTCTCTAGGCTTCATCCCAGAGTTTTAGAATATCTGGGGGTATTTAGTATTTAGCTCAGAGAACTGTCTTGAAGATTAGATCAGCCAATAATATATTTACTTATTTATTTAACAAATATTTCTTGAGCAGTTACTATGTGCCAGGCTCTGTCCTGGGAGCTAGGGATATAGCAATGAACAAAACAAACAGTCCTTCGCTCTTGTTAAAGAGCCTAGAGGAAAATGCCTGGCATAGAGCTCAGCATATACTAAGCATGTGATAGATAAAAGCTATGATTTTTAGAATAGAATTATTTTGTTGGACAGACTTATGAGTCATCCCTGGTCTTCTAATGTAGCCTGTCCTGATATTCTGAACTGAAGGATCAGCTCTGAGGTGTAACCCTTTCAGGTCTTAGGAATGGTATCTTGCAAAGACACTCTACCAGCATTTCTTAACTGGCTGATTAGTGAATATACCACCAATGTTTATTCACCTGAACCGCTGAGTTGTAGAAAAGCTGAAGATAAAAGCATGAACTGGCAGCTTTCTGGAAGTGCCACAATCTTCTTCTAGATGGTAGACTCCAAGAGGGGAGGCTCCACCTCTATTTCTGCTCTGTCCCCGTAGTTTCTAGGACACCACTTTGTACAAATCTGGTTATCAGAGAAGTTTGTTTAGAGAATGGGTAAATAAATTAAGGGAATGCTGTCTAACTTGCCTGATCATAAGGTTCATTCAGAGACACTTAAAATACTGATTCTCATTACCTACCCCAGGCCTACTAAGTAAGAATTTCAAGGTGAAAAGTCTCTGGGAATCAGTACCTTTAAGAGCCTGCCTCCCCAAGGGGCCCTGATGTCAGGAAAGTTAGGGATACACTATTGTAGGCTAACCTTCCCCGGCTTGGCTAGACCTGAGGCTTTCTTGGATGCAGGCTCAGAACACTCTCAAATGGGTGGACCATGAGGGACACTGGTCTGGAAACCAGTTTCCATGCTTAGTTTTCCCCAGTTCATTTCTGAAACCACCATCTGCGTGGAGACCAGGGGTAGCAGTGGCTCATGCTGAATTAGGCACGTGAGCTTGCTCACCTTGCTTTTCTGTCTCTTCCTCCCCTGTGCTAAGCACCTAGTTTAGAAGAATTTCCAAACAGGCCTCCTAAATGCTCATTATAAGGAAGGGAGAGAAGCAATAAGAAATGTACCTCCCCCCCCCTTCTTTTCTTTTCTTTTTTATTTTGCTTGCTAAAATCAAAACCTGCATTTTCTTCTTCTCCCACTGATTAGAATCTCAGCATTCCACTAAGACAATCTCCAAAAAAGGAAAAGCAAATGAGCAGGGCTGTTTCTGAGGATATGAAATACTTTACAATTAAATAAGGTACGGTCGGGCTCGGGGCTGATCACCGGTGATGGGTAGGTTTCTGTGAGGCTGCAAATGAATTCAGCGCGGGACAGCGTTCCAAATGGCTCCTACAAGCTTTCCCTTTATTATTTTTATTTGGTTATGTGCTGACTCTCATCCAGAATTGCACTTAATGCCCTAGTCTGAAGTTGTTGAAATAGCCCCCCATGGCATAGTGTGACAGGGAAAGGATATTGCCTTTGGAAGCTGCTAATGGTCCATGAAAAGGAAACAGCAGCAAACAGGAAAGCGGTGCTCCAAAATAATGTCAGATAAAAATATTCACGTCTTCACTTTCATGTCCATTTACTGAGAGAGAGGCGTGATCACAGGGAAGGCAAGGATTTCCAAACCAGGCAAAGGTAAAAAGAATGCAGGCATCCAAGGTTAAGAATATACCTACATTCACACGTATTTTTCTACGGTTTGTAATTAAAAGACAGAATTTACATTTGGAAGCCTAATTGAGCTCCAGACTCTGAACACAGAAGGGAAAGAGTTCTGGGGCTACAGTGGTATGAATGGTGGTCAGCTGTGGGCAGGGTCCTTAGCTCATTTATCTAACTGGACTGCATGGGCACTTACCATGTGCCAGACCATGTGCTAGGAGCTAGGGATGTGGAAGAAAGTAAGGCGGGTCCCCGCCCAGGAGGAACCCTCTGTTGGCAGGGGAGAGACACAACACACATGTTATGGTAACATGACAATTAGAACAATGTCTGAGGAGCCCAGGAGCATTCAGAATTCAAGGCAGAGCTGGCACTGGAGATTGTATGTTGCCAAGAATAGGTGAAGAGAGGTGTTGGGCAGGAGGAGTGGGGAGTGGTAAGAATGTTCTAGGCAGAGGGAAAGTTAGGTGCAAAGACACAGCATGGATAAGGGGTTGATGAGTTGGGAGAACTTTGAGATACTCAGTGTGGAAGAAACAAGAGGTGTTCATGGGAAGAAGGTCCAGGTAAGGTTAAGAGGGGGTAGGGGGAGATGGGCAGCAGAGAGACTCTGAGAGACTGGGTCAGATACCATATAAGTCTGACTGGATCCTGGTAACCAATAAACCCCTCATGAATGACAAGGGCCCCCACATACTCTCCTCTTGATCTTAGGGAGTGTTGGGCTTCCAGTGTCTTGAGTGAGAATATGAGAGAAAGCATCTATTGCCTTTTGGCCTCTCGAACTTGACCCCTATTATATTTGCCTCCCACCAAAACTCCCAAAGGAAAGGTGGAGACACATTCCAGCCAGAAGAAATCCCTTACTAGAAGAGCATAAGAAGTAATGAACATCATTATTTGAAACTCAGTTATGTGGCAATTTTATCCATCCAGAACAACTGACATATATTAAATGCTTAACATGTACCAGATTCTACTGTAAGTGTTTTTTAATGTCTTTTTTTTATTAAATCCCTCCAGCCAAACTATGGAAGAAGTACTCTTTTTTTCTCGTTGTATAGGTTGAGGAAGCTAAGTCACAGAGAAGTTATAAGCCCAGATCTCATAGCTAGTCCATCTGGCCTAAAGGACTCCAGAACATGGCCTTCACTTAGCCAGAATAGAGGAGAGAAATGAATGGTAAAGAAGCATAAAAATACTCTGAGCAGCTGAGATAAATTAGTACATATTTAGGCTAATAAATACAATTCATTCGTGTAGATCCCTTCCCTCCTCTCCCTCTCACCACCTCCGCATGTGATTTATATGATTTATATATGGGACGTAGTATATTTTCATAAGAGTTACAGAGGCATTTTGGCATCAATTCATAAATGCCATCATTTATTAAAGATTAATGGGTAGAGAGCTGGAAGACCTGAACCTTAGTCTTAGTTCTGCTACTAATTAACTGTATAATTTGGTCAAACCAATTGCTTTCCTTTTCTGGATTCAGATTCCCCACCTGTGAAGTACATCGGAGTGAGCGGCTACTGAGGTTTTGTGGAAGGTTAGTCAAGGAGAAAGATGTTAGTCAAGACAGAAGTCCAAGGCCACTAAGTCCAAGGCCACTAACCAGTGGTCCCATGTCTATGCCCTTTAGATAATCACAAATCATATATTTTCTTTTTCCCTTTAGTCATAGACCATAGTTGAGATGATTCAATGTACATACTTAAGAAGACTCAAAAATTTATTGGCTGATTATTTGAAAATGCTCTTATGGATATGATAGACTTATTCCATGTTACTTTTGCATGAGACTAACTAATATGAACCAATCTAAACTTGTACTGTCCAATATGATAGCCACTAGCCATATGCGTCTATGAGCACTTGAAATGTGCTTAGTTTAAAGTAAGATGGCCTCTTACGTGGATCCTGAGAAACTTAACAGAAGACCATGGGGGAGGGGAAGGGGAAAAAAAAAGTTAGAGAGGGAGGGAGCCAAACCATAAGAGGCTCTTAAAAACTGAGAATAAACTGAGGGTTGATGGGGGATGGGAGGGAGGGAAAAGTGGGGGTGATGGGCATTGAAGAGGGCACCTGTTGGAAGGAGCACCGGGTGTTATATGGAAACCAATTTGACAATAAATTTCATATGAAATAAATAAATAAATAAATATGGCCTGAAAATGTCAATACACACCAGAGTTTAAAGATTTAATAGGAAAAAAGAAGGTAAAGTATCTCAACAATTTCAGACTTTCCAGTTCTGAAGAAACAACAACACACACTCAATGAATCAATAAACAGAAGTCACTGAAGGGCGGTATACACAGGTACTCATGCGCACACAGTTCAGAGGGTCGAAAACATAAAACCCTTTATGGTCTTCAGTGGGTGAGCATATAAAAATGATGTCAAATTAAATATAAATATGCATTCTACTGACCTAGTGTCTTACTTAGTCTGCCCATGGTCTCATAACAAAGCTCCATAGACTGGGTGGCTTAAACAATGGAAATTTGTTTCTCACAGTTCTGGAAGCTGGAGGTCCAAGATCAAGGTGCTGACCAATTCCCTTCCTGAAAGGGCTTGTTTCTAGTTTGCAGTTGGCCAGGTTCTTGCTACATCTTCACATGACCTTTCTTCTGTACACACACACACACACACACACACGCAAATACACACACATACACACACATACACACATCCATAAACACACAGAGATCTTCCTCTTTTGTAGAGGCAGCAATCCCAGTGGGTTAGGACCCTGCCTTTACATCCTCATTTACCTTTAATTACCTTCCAAAGACCCATCTCTAATTATGATCACATTGTGGGTTAGGGCTTCAGTCTGAATTTGAGGGGGAAACAATTCAGTCTGTAACACTCAGTTTGGCTGTCCTTTGTTGAAAAGTGTAGGATAATTTACTTTGTAGCTCTCTATATTCCATGTTGCCCAGAAATAAAGGATTTAATTTTCCAGTGTAACCATAACTTGGCAGTTTCAATCTTGAGCATTTTTTCATCTTCTCTTCTTCCCAGTACAACAACAACAATAAAATAATAATAATAACATTTAGGAGGAAAAATATTACCTTAAGAGACAGCCATGTTTACTGTGTAGTGATTTCCCAACAGAAATTAATTCCAAGCAAATTTACATTCTACATTTAAAGAAGGTATAAATAATTCATATTTTCATATCATCAGCACTGTGCATTCCCTACACCAGGGTACCTGTAATTTTTTCAGTTTATCTGTTCTAAATTTTGGTTCCATAGCTCATTATCACATTGTTTGTGCTTCTGTTCCAAGGTGGTAATTTAATAGTCTTCCATAGAATTATGTTCAATTAAAATGTTTTCAGTTTTAACATTCAAAACCTTTTTAGTTTTTAATTTAATTGCTGTAACTTCGTTTTTATGTATCATTGACATAGCTTATTTGCTCACTGCACTCACACAAATACCAAACCTTCCAAGCAAATGAATTTTTTGACAGCTACAGGTGTTCCTCAGCTCCTTCTCCCTCTGTACCACGTGACTCGTTCCTGCCAGCCTCTTAGAAGGAACTGATTCAGCAACATTTTCTGTCTAACATCTTCAGCATTTTGATTCCATGGTCTCTTTAGTGGGCTGCATAGTGTAGAAATCTGAATTGAATTTTTTTAACTCCTGTTGCTTTTCTGAAAAGCCCAAGTATCCTATTTATATTGCAGTGCTACATTCAGCATCAGTCTGCATGTTACATATTCATGGCATATATCTAGATGGATTTACAAGCAGGAACCCAGGGAAATCCAAGCTGTAAATTGCAGCAACCACACTGATTTCTTCACAAAAGTTTACAAATTGTAGGTTGTGGTTCTTGTCAGGGAAGCTGTCTTAAAGCTGCAAAAGCATTCCATCTACTATCTACAATATTTTCACTTGAGAAAGGATATGACGTGCCTCAAGTTATAAAAGAAAAACAAAGTCGAGTGGGATATAAAAGATAAGATGTAGAATTTTAAATCAAATTTCACTTTTTGTACCTAAGAAATGATGAAAATTTTAATACTATCCATAGTGATCTGTCAAATAACTGTGGCAAAAGTAATGCAATGATAACTCAGGGAAGCAAAACATATCACATACCTGCTCTTTGGAGACTGGCAAAGCCACTGGACTCTGAAGTCTCCAAGATCACAAGACAAGTGACACCTGCAGAGAAGATTTGCTGACCCAGGATTTCTATGATTATGCCTAAGAGCCCGCTAATCACCACTAATCCTCTCAATTTTTGTCCATCCTTATTGATGGGTAAAGATGAATGATGAAAATGGAGGTCTGATGTGTGGTAGGACAATTGTAGGCCAGCTGAAAGTCAAAGGAGGAATGTGATGGGCTGTGGCCCCATGACTGGAGAAGATACACTTTACCTGTTTCCTGAAGGTAACCAAACCCACAGTACTGGGCTTCTTGACATCCCCACACACCTTGTTACTAATATAGTGATTTCCTGGACTCCTTGCTGCAATTGCTTGAGGAAGGATGAGTCCTGTCCTATGGAATCCCTGGATCAGGTTGCTCACAGGTACTAAAGAAGCCTTTTGGTTCTTCCTAAGTTGCCATCTTACTTGAAAGCATCAAGAGCTCACAATTTATGTGGGTATAAATATAGACCTTTGAAAATATGGGGGTGGGTGGGCTTAAAACACTGTAATAATTCCATTTTCTTAATCCAAAAAGGAAAATGACTGTAATTAGGCTGAGTTGTCTGCCAAGTTTCAGCCTGGAGGGACTATTTTGGCCAAGATATAAACCCCTGAGAATAGAGGCTCATAATGGACGCATCAAATCACACTTAACTATGGCAGAACAAGTAGCTGCTTTGTAATGCAATCACTCAATGATCATGCCTTATGTTAGCATTTTAATTAAAATAAAGAATACTTCCTCCTTTTTACTGTCTACCACCCTCTTCTTAGATATTATTACCCGATAAGACACTTAGATTAGCAAAAAAAAAAAATCTGCAAAGTACAAAAGTAGAAATGAAACATCACCTTCATCATGCTCCTACTTAAATTTAGATACCTTCGTCAAGGCAGACTGGGAGGCAAAAAAAAAAAAAAGAAAAAAAAAAAAAAGGTAAGATGAGCCTCAAGAAAAACCCAGGGTTTGGTGTGTACATGTCTCAGTCTATGTAGTGGAAATCTTGAATTCACTGGGGATATAGAGAATTTCATTTTTAGGGAAGTTGAGTGTAGTTTAATTAATTATAGCTGCAGAGCACTAACCGGAACCTTAATGACTTGGGAGAATGAATTCACCTCCCAATGAGCCTAACCTCCTCTCAGGGAAAATTTACACAGAGGGAAAATCAAAATGATTATTAAATGAAATTACTCAATGTAGTCAGAAACTCAATGCAGCTACACCACAATTTTCATATCCCATCCAACAGAGACCTCCAAAGCAAAGAGCAAAGTGGCACCTGGTTTACAGTTCTAAGCACAGCTTAGATGAAAGCTCATAATAGCAGCAAAGCTTAGCCTGAAAGGTAATCACATCTTGGTATCTAGGGGAAATCGACATGTGCAAGGAGCAGGGTATTATTCTAAATATTTATCATCCAGGCATAAGCATAAACCAACCATGACAGAGGCTGGTCATGAACAAACTCTAATAGGCATTGTGGAAGGTACTGACTAAACATCAGCCTCAGTTATACAGAAGGTGGAATGGGGTTGAAAGGAATCTACCCAGGCTTCGTGAAGGAGACTTTATGAAACCATATGAGACCATGAGCAAAGAGGAAGGAGAAAGATGCTCACATGTCTCTCCAAATCTATCCCCTGTCCTAGTGATATGAATACTGCATCTGTGAAAGACTGAGGCATCCACTCCTCTTCTGAGCTGTTGAAATACTCTGAAAAGAGGCTGGAGGATGACCCTATGATCTCTTCCCTATCTCAGCCTTCCCATATCCAGACAGGGGATGAAAATTCCAGAAAACACCAAGACAGAAAAAGGAGCTGGAGGAAGGCTGATGGTGGCACAGTGCATTCTGAGAGATGTCCCTCAGAACAAAACACTTTAGCCAGAGACACAAGCAAGAAGAAATCCAGAAATAGCACTTTTGAAAGAAGAGATACAAGTTGAGAAACTCACTGGTTTTAAAATCTATTACAGAACTCTAGAAATCAAGACAGAATGGTAATGTAATAACAATAGACATATAGACATGTTCCATAATAATGGAATAAAATTGAGAATCCAGAAAGGAACCCTCACATTTATAGTCAATTATTTTCAACAAAGGTACAAGACAATTTAATGAGGAAAGATTAGTCCTTTCAGCAAGTGGTGCAGGAACAATTGGATATCCACATGCAAGGGAATGAATTTGGACCCCTTCCCCATACCATACACAAAAATTAACTCAAATGGGTCATAAACCATACTACCTCATGCCAGTCAGAGTGGCTAAAATGAACAAATCAGGAGACTATAGATGCTAGAGAGGATGTGGAGAAATGGGAACCCTCTTGCACTGTTGGTGGGAATGCAAACTAGTGCAACCCCTCTGTAAAACAGGTGGAGGTTCCTCAAAAAATTAAAAATAGATCTACCCTATGACCCAGCAATAGCACTGCTAGGAATTTACCCAAAGGATACAGGAGTGCTGATGCCTAGGGGCACTTGCACCCCCATGTTTACAGCAGCAATTTCAACAATAGCCAAATTATGGAAAGAGCCTAAATGTCCATCAACTGATGAATGGATAAAGAAATTGTGGCTTATATACACAATGGAAGACTACTTGGCAATGAGAAAGAATGAAATCTGGCCTTTTGTAGCAATGTGGATGGAACTGGAGAGTGTGATGCTAAGTGAAATAAGTCCTACTAGATACCATATGTTTTCACTCTTATGTGGATCCTGAGAAACTTAACAGAAGACCATGGGGGCGGGGAAGGGAAAAAAAAGTTAGAGAGGGAGGGAGCCAAACCATAAGAGACTCTTACAAACTGAGAATAAACTGAGGTTTGATTGGGATTGGGAGGGAGGGGGAGGGTGGGTGATGGGCATTGAGGGCATTGGGTACCAACCTGGGTGTTGTATGGGAACCAATTTGATAATAAATTTCATATTAAAAAAACAAATGGGTCATAAACCACAATGTAAGGGCTAAAACTATAAAACTCTTAGAAGAAAACATGAAAGTGCATCATTGGCACGTTAGGTTAGTCGATGGTTTCTTAGTTTCAACACCAAATGCTTAAGTGACAAAGCAAAAAAGACAAAGTGGGCTTCATCAAAACTAGGAACTTTTGTGCATCAAATGCCACCAGCAACAAACTGAAAAAACACCCCATAGAATGGGACAAAATATCTTCGATTATATATCTGACAAGATACTTGTATCCAGAATATATGTACCATATAGAACTCTTACAACTCAACAATGAAAAGACAAATAACCAAATCAAAAATAGATAAAGTCTCTGAATAGACATTTCTCCAAAGAAGAGATATAAATGTCCAATAAACACACAAAGAGATGCTCAACATTGCTAGTCATCAGGGAAATGCAATGTAAAACCACAATGAGATACCACTTCATACTTGCCAAGACGGTTATAATAAAAAAGACCGACAACAGCAAGAGTTTTGACAACAGTGTGGAGGAATTGGAACTCTCTTCTTCGGCTAGTGAGAATGTGAAATTGGTGCAGCCACTCTGCAAAACAGTGTGATTCTTTCTCAAAAAGTTAAACATAGAGTTATTCTAATACCCAGTAACTCCACTCCTAGCTATGTATATTCCTAATAGAAGTGAAAACATATTCACACAAAGCTTGCACATGAAGGTTCATAATAGCCTCAAAGTGGAACACAAGTCAAATAATCCACCGATGGTATGGTAATTGTAGAGAACAGAGAAATAAAATGTCATACACCCAGACAATGGGATACTATTCAGCAACAAAAATGAAATACTTATACATGGTACAACATGGATGAAACTTGAAAATATTGTGCTAAGTGAAAGAAGTCAGTCACAAAAAGCCATGTATTGTATAATTCCCTTCTCGTGAAATTTCTAGGATCAGAAAATCCATAGAGACAGAAGGTAGATTAGTGGTTTCCAGGTTTTGGGAAGAGGGGAGGAATGAAGACTGATGCTAACGTGAATGGCATTTCCTCTGAGGTCATGGACATGTTCTAAAATAGCTGGTAGCAACGGATGTACAGTTGCATGAATATGCTAAAAATCACTACACGATACACTTTAAATGCATGAATTTTATGCTATGTAAGATATGTCTCGATAAAGCTTTAAAAATAAATATAAGGTTTTAAGTGGGAAAGTTAATGATTCAAGGCAAAGCTGGGTTTTTACATGTGAAAACATAGAACTATAGTTTCAGATACATACGAGATTTTAAAATGTACTGTTTAAAAAATATTAATTGATGACACATTTGAACTAAACCAGGAAGAGGTCAAAAAAGGGGAATGTGCAAGACCGCTGCCTATGCAATATTGATTTCCCCTTTCTAATTTACTAGCAGAACCCCAACTGTGTTCAAGTTGGCAATGTGTCCATCTGAAAGCCACAAGTCTCCCTGGGAGTGAGGTGTGTATGGGAGGTGGCTGGGCAGGCATAGGTCTGGTCAATGAGATGTATAGAGTGTTCTGGGTGTTTCTTTGAAGGTATTGTTCTTCTTTGAAGGTACTGCTCTCCTGATATGTGGACAGTCTCCCTTTCTTCCTATGGCAATTCCCTCATATCTGCTGCACCTAATGCCGTCATCTTGTTAGCAAGAGCAAAAAAGACCACATCCCAAGGATGGCATAAAAAAACCTGAGTAGTCAGTGGCAGTGTGATGCTGCTATACCAATTCCGGTTTCTCTACCGTTAGACTTTTTGTTACACAAAGGAACACCAAGAGCCATCTTGGTTAAGCAACCATTACTTAAGTTCTCTGTTACATATTGTTGAGTTCAATCTCTACCCAACAAAGGTTATGAAAGAGCAAGTTTAAATATTTGCAACCAGTTGAGTTAGAAATTAAGCCTAAAGAACATTTAAAAATCTAGCTAGGAAATGATGACAATATCAAATATTGTCCTCCAAAGAGAAAAAATATAAAGGAAGAACTAACAAGGTAATTCATTTTTGTGTATTTCCTGTTAAAGCCATGAACATTTTCTAAAATAGATTGTGGTGATAGGTGCACGGCTCTGTGACTATGCTAAAAACCAGTAAACTGAATAGTACAGAGTACTATGTTCTGGATCTAAATCTCAAATATTCATATAGGTCAGGTAGTAGGAGTGTGATTAAGTCTAACAAAAGGGAAAGTTAGGAATTAATAATTACTTCTTTCAAATAATAGGATATTGAAGATATAATTCAATTTTTTAATCTTATAAGAAAAACATAGGTTTAAAACCTTTTTCAACAAACATTAACTACTAGTAGAAATTTTAGAAGAGGAAAAAGTAAAGAAATTATCTTCTGTATAATACTAAAAGATAAAAAAGGGTAGACGTGTAATGAGAAGATTAAAATCAATTATAATAATAAATCTAAAAGTTAACATTTCAGATTGGGTAAAAAAAATCATAATTTTTATTTCCAATAGACATATTACAGCAGACAAGAGTTAGTTGGTTAATTAACCAGATATTTCCAACTCATTCTTCCTCTTCATCTTCTGCTATAGATTTTAGAATAGATAAGTACTTTCCAGCCTCCCTTGCAGCTGGGGGTGGTCACGTGATACAGTTCTAGTCAATGATATGGAAGTATGGGGTGTCTGGGAAAGTTTTAGCTTTTCAGATGAAAGGAACCAACATAGCTGGTACCATTCTTATCCTTTTGTCTTGGCTTGGAAATTGTTATGATGTCTAGAGCTTCAGTAGCCATCTTGCAACCATGAGGCAACAAAATTATATGCTGAAAACGGATGGCATTTTGAAAAGAACCTATGACCTTACAGGTCTTAAAATGCAAAACAAAACAAAATAGAAGAGAAAAAACGCTATACTTATTTGTTTAAGCTATGATTAGTTTTGATTTCTGACTTATGGTAAAAGCTTTCTTTTCTGATATTTACAATATACATAAAATAAAATGACAGTAAAAGATTTAAATTAATGGATTGTGTGAGAACAAGCAATAGCATTAACACAAAGAGAACATGTTCCGGGGCACCTGGGTGGCTCAGTCAGTTGAGCCACCGATTCGGCTCAGGTCACAATCTCACGGTTTGTGAGTTCCAGCCCCATGTCGGGCTCTGTGCAGACAGCTCAGAGCCTGGAGCCTGCTTCTGATTCTGTGTCTCCCTCTCTCTCTGCTCCTCCCCGACTCATGCTCTGTCTCTCTCTGTCTCAGCAATAAATAAACATTAAAAAAAAAAAAAAGAGAACATCTTCCTATGTTAATACGATACAATGAAAGAAAAAGTTTGAACACAGGCCCCTAGTACTGATAAAGAACCAATGTTACAAATAGTAGTAATAAAACAATGAGTAAAAGTAAAATCTAAATGATTATTGAAATATGGAAAACAATTGAAATCAATGGAAACATATCTTATAGAAACTTAATAGGAGTAGCATTTTTTTTTAAAAAAACCTTCATCTAAATAAAACAAATAGTAAGGTTCATATAATTAATAAATTAATGCAAATAGTGTTTCTATGCTAAGACCAACGAAATAGGTAATTCTAACATGGGTAAAAAGTATTTAAAAAAACACAGATATTCAATATTCACAATTAGAATAGAGAGTATAGACAAGAGAATGTAACAACTGTAAGTGAATATCAGCTATAACTCATTGAAACTAAACTTGAAAATGTAGATAAAATTAATAATTTCCAGGAAAATGTAAATTACTGAAATGTAACCAAAGAAAAAAATCTGAATATATTGATAATCACAAACAAAATTGAACATATATTCCAAGAATCACTTAGTCCTAATGATTTTATGGGGCACTGTAGATCCTATTAAAAAACAGATAAATTGTATAGATACCAAGAGATGAATATTCCACAAATGATGTTAGTAAAATAGCAAAGCCTTGATACTAAAACATAGTTTTAAAATAAGTTACACAGCACTGATGATAAATGTCACTTGCTAATATGGAAACCAAAAAACCTAATTAAAACAACAAATATAAGAGTATATACACCATGGCCGAGAAATAGTTCATCCAGAAACTGAAGAATGATTTAATATTTTGAAATTAATGTAATCCATGGTAATACTAGCCAAACCCCCCTCCAAAAGGGGTGGGGCTATAATCATTTTGGAAAATGCTATATATATGTATACATACAATTCGGTTGCAAAAATGAAAAACATATAACAATAAAAGAAATCCATACATAAATGGGATAAAGGAGAGCACTTGCTGTGCATGGCAAATCTCTAGAGTATGAATGGCAAATGTTTTTCTCCGCCTTTGCTCACTCCTACCAGTTGGCAGTAGCTGTGGGTAGAGGTGTGATGTGTTAACGGCCTCCATGTTCTGCAGAAAGAGTTCTGAGACTGAGTGCCAGTTTCTCCCATATCAGTCAGGGCTGAGGAGAGAGGCAGCACATATTTCATGAATTCCATGAAATCAAGAATAAGGGTAGAATGTTCATTTTCATGTAACTGTTTAACCTTTTCTGAAAGTTCTAGCAAATACAATATAACAGTCGTTGGAAAGAAGGGGAAAATGTTAACCTTTATTTCTAATGACGCCCCTTCGCTTAAGTTACATCAGGATCATGTTAAGTGAAGACTGGCATTACCATAGTTCATATGGCAGGGGGAGGTCATGAAAATGAACCTGAGTGGTGAATCAGCCACATAGCAGCAGGGAGCAGGCCACAGATAACACACAAAAGAGGGAGCCTACCCTATCCTTTCTCTACTTCAGCACCAGTCTGGCCCCAAAGTATCTCTACTGGAGTGTATTTCCAAAGAAATGCTGACTTAAGAAGCATGAGGAACCCAAAAAATAAAGAGGCAGTTTATTGTTACAAGAAGAACAAGAGCCCAGCAAGGCAGGAGTCCTGGATTCTGGCACTGCCTTTGCTATATAGAACTGAGAATATCAGCTGACTTTCCTGGTCATGACCTACAAAGTAAGGAATCTTTACAAAAAAACTCGATAACCCACCATCTTTTCTACTATGTAATCACATCCTTCACTGGCAAAAATAAATGCACTTTCTAGTGAACTGAATCCAGAAGCTGCTCATGCCAAAGATCATCACATTATTATTATAATCACATCATCTTTCTGAAAATCAAAGTGGGAGAACAATCTTCCTCTCTGATTTTGCTAAAGACTTTTCATGTAGTCTGTGCTAAAATGTGTTGAACACTGGGTTATTATCTGAATGGAGTTCTGTTTGGCAACTGGTTTAATCAACTGTTTCACAATGTGTCATACATTTATGCCAGTTAATTTGGGTGTCTGACAACGGGAAATTTACTTTTAAAGGCTGTGATCATTGTATGAGTGGCATCAGCCTTTCGACTCCTAAATTAAGTATTATGAATTTGAACAATAATGCCCCGCCTGCCTATAAAGGAGTACATAAATAGATAAATAAATATCCTTAGTGTTTCAGGAAGAAAGGAATGAAATAAATGTCTTTCCCTCATCAGTACCTCTAAATTACTACATCATAAGCACGAGGCAGGATTTTCACAATCATTTTGGATGTGTCACATTTACTAATTATTATATAACTTACTTTCAAATGCATTCCTACACTCACTGCATGTACAAGGTGATTTTCAACACCACTCATTCTGTTTCTGTAAGAATTTCCAAAGATACCCTTGAGAAGACTTGGAATAAAGTAAAGCTAAGGAATAATAATATTTCTGGCTCACTTCAAGTGATACTTTATTGTGTTGGAGTCGATGCTCTAAATGTAAAGAGTGGTTAAGAATGCAGACTTGGGAACCAAAATTCAGCCCTGTGTCTTCTGGTTCTCATCTGCCAAGTGATGGAGGTAGCAGGTCTCACACATAGTCATTATGAAGAAGGTAATACACACAGAGTTTAGAATAGTGCCTCACCCACAAATGTAAGCAGCTCGTTTTAAGTGGGTGATCTCATTTCATTCTCAAAACAGCTCTAGAAAGTAGCCATGAGCTTCTTCCTTTCACAGCTGAGGAAAAGTTAAAGGCTAAGGGAGCACCAGAGGCTACACAGGACTCAGGATAAAGAGGTGAACCCCCATTCTATGCTTCTTTCAGGCCTCACCTCTATTTACAGCCATTGTGTAAGGGAGCGAGGGTCAGAGCAGAAGCACTAATGCCCTGTGGAACCTCAAATATGAGAACGCTGTTACCCGATTTCACCCCAATCTTAAATTCCTTTAACTCTCTAAATTTCTTTAACTTTTCCTCAGAAGTCTTATTTGGAAGGTTTTTAAAAAATTTTTAATGCTTATTTATTTTTGAGAGAGAGAGAGAGAAACAGGGAGAGAGACAGAATCTGAAGCAGGCTCCAGGCTCTGAGACCGATGTGGGGCTCGAATTCACTGACCACAAGATCATGACCTGAGCTGAAGTCAGATGCTTAACTGGCTGAACCACCTGGGCTCCCCTGAAAGTTGTTAATTTTATAATTCTCCTCTAAACCAATAACAAGATTTCCAATTCTTCCATAGTTGGAAACTCAAAAACAGAGAGAATCCTTTAGGGTAAGATAATAAAGACAATCATCTTATACAGCTTATAGGCAACAAATAGCTTTTAGACAAATACATATATATATATATTTATAAGGTGAATTACACATACATATATATTTTACTGCTGGATTCCATGACCTGAAGTAGGCAGGAGGATGCAGCTTTGGAATGCATTTATAAGGCATTTAGGCAAAAGAGGAGGTAATAAGTATCTTACTCATTATTTATCACTTGGATCCCCTGAAGCAATAAAAAAAAAAAAAAAAGTCAAGGCACTGAGCTGGCATGTTGGTGTTCCATAAGAATTCCAAGTATTTGTGAAAAGAAAATAAAGATCCTACATTAGACAGATGGTGAGCATCTATATATTCCAAATATGAAATCAGTATGACCCTCAAAATGAAGGTCAGTATTAATGGAAAAATGTGGTTAAGAGCTAAACGTGCTCCTGAACTGAAAAGTTCGGAAGGTATAAATGATTTGGAAGAAAAGAGATGCACAGTCTGGAAGAGTAGGAGGAAGAAATGGTTCTGTTCTTCTGCCCACCCCTTATATCTACCATTCCTCTTCTTCAAAGGACTGCTTGTCTTGCATCCCTTTTTAGGTCCGTTGAAGGGGCAGGTGAGGGCAGAGCTTTGTGCAGCTCATGGACTGCCCACCAAGATGGCCGCCTCTGCAGCACTACCACCTGCCATGAGACAAAGAAAAGTGCCCAGATCTGTCATGATGGAGACATTCTTCTCTCGGCCTCTATTTTAGCATCACCGTTGCTGGGGCCCTCTATTCACCTCTCTGGATCGCCCACAGTCTCAATATCCTGCTTAGCCTCTCTCTTACTTCAGTTCTACTCCAAGGAGGAGGGGTCCCAGATCACTAAAAATGATCCCATCTTCTGCACTTTGAACATATATTCGTGTATCCCTCTGCCCCACAATTTCGTTCCTCATGTTACTGTGCTACAGAGCAGAGAGGGCACTGATCCAACAGGATTGACACAGTCTGAAATCATTCATGAAGCTCTTCATGAATTTTCGGAACATAGGAAAATAAATGAGGTTATGAGCTCAAACTATGTATACAGGCCAGATTGATTTAGTATTGCTGTGTTCTGCTTTATTGTTTCCATTCTGCTTCACAGCCAACAGCCACCCCTCACCCCTATAACAAACTCTTTTGTCCAAACCATCTCCTTTGAGGGCAGTATGAGATACCACAATAGAGGAAAGCGTGACAGAACCTCCCATGGTGTAGAAAAATAACCAGAAACAAACTCTTGAGTCAGTGTCAGTTGTTACTTTGTTTGAAAAGCAATCCTGTTTTAACAGAACGGAACATAAGCATTGTTTAAGAGTTACATTTGAAAACACTTAAAAGGTGAAATGTTTCACCTTCTGGAGTGAAACACAGTACCCTGGCTCATTCTAACTGATCAAAGAATGGTTGCCCAATGTCTAAATAATGGATATTCCAAAAGATGCCGCACGACCTTTAGAATGTTTCCATCCCATCATTACACCATGACTTGTATCCATCATGTCTTCTGAGAAAGACTGTGAAATTGATGTGACTTCAAATGTTGTAATGAAGGCATGTATTTACATGTGAGAGTCCCTCCCTCTCTCCCTTTCTTCCTTCCTTCCTCTTGTTACTTTCTTTCTCTCATTCTTCATTCATGTGTTATTATATTAATTTTTATTTAATTTTTCAATGTTTATTTATTTTTGAGAGAGAGAGAGATAGAGAGAGGGAGAGGGAAACACAGAATTTGAAGCAGGCTCCAAATGAACTGTGCACTGTCAGCTCACAGCCTGACTTGGGGCTCGAACTCACAGACCATGAGATCATAACCCGAGCCAAAGTTGGATGCTTAACTGACTGAACCACCCAGGAGCCCCTTATATTAATTTTCAATGAATAAAAAGATGCTAATTTAGAAATATAATGTGTACCTAATCTCACTATGGATTTGAATACAAGAACTCCCAGTTGTTTTTTTTTTAATGTTCCTCTTGACTGTCATTATAGTTACACCAAATTTCACCGTCCTGGTAAAGACATTGCTAAAGTCATCATTTGGCATTAGAAAACACCAAGGATGTCTTTCTAAAAAATAAATATATTCAACATTTTAACTTAGAAAAATTTAATTTAAAGTAAAAATTTTAAAAAGCACTTTGGGAAACAGGATGAAAAGGAAAATACGAGCTGGGATGACTTTTAAGCCTCCATCCACAGGGTACAGAAGTGAATGGTGGATACCCAAGTCTGCTCACACTGACGCTGTTATATTGGCAGAGCCATAACTATGATAGCAAATAGCAGGTGGTTAAGTACAGTTAAAGGAAAAAGCAAGCATTGTAGAAAAAACCAAGAATATTTGGATAGATTTAGGGCACAGGTCAGAAGAGTGGGTGAGGAAAAGATACTGACCAAAAAGTGAGAAAATGTGAAAGCTCTCTTCCATATTCTACACCCTACCAAGGTTGAGCGAAACCCAGCTAATAACAAATCCAAATACATGACATGCGGTTAATCATATTCTAAGGAAGACAGAAATGATAGCCAGACACACGTAAAGAGGGAAAAACAGATGGCAAGCCCTCTGGAGAGGAACTAGAACATTCCTCTGAAATGTGGAATGGAGAGATCCATGAGGTATCACTCAGGACATGAAGGTAGCCCAGGTTCACGTAGCCAGACCAGCCTCAACCTTCACCTAGTGCTTGGTGGAAATTTGAGCATGGCCTCAAGCACCTGGACAGTGGTTTCTGGGATGGGTCCTTCCTTCCAGCAAGTGCATCTGTCCTACGTGTTTCCTCCTGCTCCGGTTGCTGTGGTACATCTTCTGAGGACGGGACCCGGAGCTCCTGAAGGATGCGGTCCCTCGTCTCCCGAGGCCTGTCATCATGCCCACAACTCCAGCCAACACTGAGCTTGTATGTGGACAGTGCCTACCTCTCCACGTGCCACGCCTGATACCTGTGCTACCATATGGTGGCGCTGACTTCTGCTCACAGCTTTTTAGAGCCCTCATTCCTCTCTGTGCTTGATCTTTATTATACTGCTCCTCCTGAGCTGAGGCAGAAGTCATGAGACTGGGGCTACAGGACAGTCTGCATGATGGATACCACCAGAATCCCCCATATTCCTACACAAGGACCTCAAACGGACCCCAAATATCTCTTCTCCTTTGGTATAAATTCCTTCCTGGGAGGGTCTCTGTACAGACCTTTCTGAGTAAGCCTCTGAATAGTAATGACTCCTGGAGGTTGACCTCTTTTTGCCAGCACTGAATTTCATATGAGTTTTCTTAATTAACCAATAACCTTTGGGATGGAGATTATCCCTCCTTTCCACATGAGAAAAACTGAGGCCCAGAGAGGTGAGAGCCTCGCCCAACATCTGTCAGCCAATATATTACAGAGCCAGGATTTATATTCACATCTTCTGTGCTCCAAGAACAAAACTCTTAACAGCTAGACAGAGGTGTTCCAAAGGTAATGCCCCACAGACAGGAGCTTCTGTGTACCTGAGGCAGGATGCAGGCCTGTCCCTTGCCTGGGTTTAAAGCCACTACATTCCTTTAAACTGAAAATCCAAGGAAATGGACATGACGAAATAATTTATTCTGCCTCAGAGCTTATGGTCTTCCTTGGCAACTTTTGATTCCTACAGATCAGTCCCAATCACACAGGATGGGAGAGGTGAAAGGCTTCAGACTAACAGCAACTTTGTATGAATTAGAAGTGACATTTTTTTCAATGGAAAAATCCCAAAGATATGAATTAACACAGGACATGGACACCTGCAATGGGGATTTTTATACAGTAATAGTGCACACACATCAGAAATATGTTTTTTTTTTAATATTTCAGTTCTACAAGACAATTAGCTACAAAGAACATGGCCACAGGAAATTAGGTGTCACTGTTTGATGTTGCCTTATGGGGTAGAAGCAGTGTAAATTTTAATTCCATGACCCAAATGGTTCTAAGTAAGACAGCAAAGAATAATCATTGTACCTGATGTTTGGAAGGCACTGGACAAGGGTAGGAGTGTATCTGAGTTTGTAAGAAGCTGAAAATGACAAGCATGTACAAACGTTTTTCATAGAGGTATAGGGGGAAGCAACTGGCCATGCAGATTCTAGGCAGAAACTGGTGTGGCTAAAACACGGGGAAATTCTATGGGGCACCTAGGTGGCTCCGTTGGTTAAGTGTCCAACTCTTGATTTCAGCTCAGGTCCTGATCTCAGGGTTGTGAGATCGAGCCCTGTGTCAGGCTCTGTGCTGAGTGTGGAGCCTGCTTGGGATTTTGTCTCTCTCCCTCTGCCCTTTCCCCCCCAACTTGCATGAGCACATTATCACTGTCTCTAAAGGAAAAAAAAAATGGGAAAATTATAATGGATCTATTGTGCCCCCTTCACTGAGTTTGCTTCACATTCAATTCCCCAACACTTTGATGTTCTCACTTACAACAAAGTTCTACCCTCAGGTGTGAAACCCAAGTCTAAAACTTAAGTAACATACTCCAACATGTGAAATTCCAAGCACCGTTCGAGATATCTTGTACCCTTATTTTCACGCCTCAGGGCAGCTTCCTTCTCTAATTTTATCACAGGAGAGGCGCTTTCTATATGAAGATGCTGAAATTATTCAGTGAATAGGTTAACTTAATTTGCCCTGATTAGCTTTATTTCTATAATTTTTGCTTTGCATATTTTAAATCTATACAAATTTAGAATGATTGCATCTTCCTAAATAGAGTCTGTCTTTATTTTTTTATAAAAGGGTGTACTTTACAGGACTAGAATATATCTTTTTCTATCTTTTGACTTCCATTTTCAGCATCCTATTTTTAAGATGTTTCTTTTGTAAGTAGCATATGGCTGTTGTTTTTTTAATCTACTTGGATAATCCTTATGCTTTAATTGGAGGATAATAGTACCACCGTATTTTGTAGCACATGCTTTGGTTCTTGGGCCACATGCCCAAGGCCCCCCTCTGACTTGAGATGCAGCTTTGGTGAGAAATTCCAAAATATTCTGACAGTGTCCCACCTCAAGCATCATACTATGTTCATTATGTTTCTTTGTGTGTGTGCTTTTCATCGATTTTTCTATGTTTAAATGTGGATATTTTCTATTGGCCTGGCTTCCAGTTCACTAATCTTTTTCTTGGTTGTATTTAATTTGTTGTTGAACCTATCTATTTCTTAATTTAAGTTATATATTGTTAAGTTCTGGAATTCCCATATGATGTTTTAAAATATATGTTACAGTTGCCTAATGAAGTTTCTCAATGTGTCATCTAGTGTTTTTTTTTTAATTTTTTTTAAGTTGATTTATTTTTGAGAGAGACAGAGTGTGAGCAGGGGAGGAACATAGAGAGAGGGAGACACAGAATCCTAAGCAGGCTCCAGGCTCCGAGCTGTCAGCACAGAGCCCAACACAGGGCTTGAACCCATGAACCACGAGATCATGATCTATTTTCTTGATCATCATCTATTTTCTTGAACTTACTAATTAGTTATTTAAAAGTCTGTGATAACTTCCATATCTGCATCACCTGTAAGCTTGTTGCTATTTTCTCCCCTTAGTTTTTCCTTATTTCTTTTTGTCCCTAATTATGTTTGCGAATTTTTCATTAAATGCCAGACAGTGTGTATGAAAAAAATTCAAGGCTCAGAGTAATGTTATGTTCTTCCGGAGATAATTGGCTTTGCTTCTGGGTGGCAGTTAGGTAGCAACTGTGTGTTTTAGTCCAATATGGAACTTAGCTGATTTGAACCTGGGTTTCATCATTATAAGGGCTGGTTAAATTCTGTGAACCCATAGTTCTTAGGTATAGTCCTTCAGGTGTCCAAAATGACTCCAAGAGATGGTTTGGGGTATTTACCAAGACCCCCCAGTCACAGAGGGCCTTGAATTCCAACTTTTTTCTCTCCAAAGTTCTGCCCATCTTCTCAACCTCTCGGCCTCAACTGGTAAATTCCTGAAGGGAAATTGTGCTTACCTCTATGTGCTTCTTTTCTTTCCAGGGTCCTGGTGCCCCAAGCCCTGGTTATCTTCTGGCTGACCTGACTGTACCCTGATATTTACATATACTCTGATACACTTACATGTGTATATATCATATACACATATGTATACATAATCTCCAGCCTTTTTAGTTGTTCTAGGTGAGAGGGTTTTTCTAACAAGTTAATCCATCACACAAAGATGGAATTATCCATATCCATGAGTCAGCATTTTGGGGGACCCTTGGCATTGGTGTACCAGAGCCAGAAGTTTACCTAGGTCATAAAACTGAACCTGCCTCTAATGAACTGTGTAACCGTGGGCACATTATTTCACCCCTATGTATCTTAGGTCTAAAATGAGAGGTTCAACTATACAATCTCTTAGATCTTCTCCAGTTATGCCATGCTATAATTCTGTTCTGCTTATTCACAGAACTATATTTAAAAAATGAAATACAGTTGGTATTCATAAGTCACTGGCTAGTAAAACTAAAAAGTAGTTTGCTAACCTTGCATTTTAAAACTTTACCAGTGTTTCTTAGGACTTTCTGTAAGGGGCTTTAAGAACTTCTGGGGCCCCAGGGTGGCTCAGTCGGTTAAACCTCCAAGACTCTTGATTTTGGCTCAGGTCATGATCTCCTGGTTCATGAGATTGAGCCCAGCATTGGGCTTTGTGCTGGCAGCACAGAGCCTGTTTGGAATTCTCTCCTTCTCTCTGTCTCTCTGCTCTTCCCCTGCTTAAGCTTGTCCTTGTATGCATTCTCTCTCTTTCAAAATAAATAAACAAACACACAAACAAACATTGAAAAAAAAAGGCTTTAAGAAGTTCCTTCAAGATTTTTCCCTTTAGATCCTAGATAGTAAGGGAAACACCAGACCACTGTTAATCCATACACACCTATTTGTAGCTTTGCTTTCCTGGGATAAACCCTTTTTTGTTTTGTGTATCTTTTTTTACATATGTTACTTTGGTTTGACCATAACTTATTCTGGATTTTTTGTTTCTATGTTCACACGTGAGAATGGCCTATAATTTCCCTTTCTTGTGCTATCCTCGACTGTTTTCTACATCAAAGTTATTTACCAGACCCATACAGGCAGGCAGGGATCTTTTTCTCTTGTTTTATTTTCTGGAACAGTTGGATAAGACAGATGCTTTCACTTCTTTGGCTCTCTGATAAAACTGAGTGTGGTGGTTTGAGAAGTAGACTTCCATTAATGCTTTAAATTCCTTAAAGATATTAGGGTTTTCTAATAATTTTCAAGCCAACTCTGGCAATTTTTCCACTTCATCTAAATTTTAAGATCTATTTGCATAAAGGTTTTCAAAATATCCTCTTATGATTCATTTAATTTATAATATAGTCATGACCCTTCTGCATTTCTGATATTATTTGTTTCTTTTCTCTTTTTCTTGAGCAATATAACCAGCACTTTTTTCAGTGTCTCTAAAGAACTGGCTTCGATTTTGTCGATCCTCTCTATTGCATAGTTAATTCCTGTATCATTAATTTTTTTTTTACTAATTTATTGATTCCATTTCCTTGGATTTACATTCTGAGCTGATATCTCAGCTCATTTGTTTATAACCTTTCTTAATTTCTAATGTAAGTATTTAAGTCTGCATTAAAATGAGTCATGAAGCCATGACAGAAAATGATACATGGGAATGAGTCAATTGACCAAAGCTTAATAGAGGAATTATTTGCAAGTTGTGGAGAAAGTTAACAAGTCTATTTCATATAACAAAGTCTAAAGATTAAATCTGTCTATCCCATAATTGTGTGCCCTTGGGAAGCTTTAAACCCACTTCCCCATTCTCATGCTGCCATGTTATTCTGATCTCATACCTTAGTTCCAACATGTTTTTAGCTACCTCACCACTCTTTTAGATGTCATTGTTACAGTTTTGCTTTCATGGTCATTTTATTTAGATTTACTTCTTTTATTCCTCATGATTTCATTCTCCTGGGTCTTTCTGCATCCAATTTCCTTCTTTTTAAAGTTCAGCCTTTATTTAGTATTCCTTTCAGTGAGGGTCTGTGAGTGGTAAACAGTCACTTATTAAATTATTATTTGGTTGTCATTTGATGATAACTTTTATGTTAATTACTCAGCATGGAGTTTCCTCATTATATGACATATGTGGGATTCCTTACTACTGTGGAGCAGGCATAAGATTTCACAAGTTCTCGTGGGTGACTTTCTTCTCTTACAGAGCAAATTCTTTTGCAACTTTACCAGACCAGTGTGAATGGAGATTTTCTAGATGGTGAGGTCAGGTATGACTTTGACATGGGAAGCTTTATGTGTAGAGCACTGTTCTTGTTTCCTTGTCCTGGTTGGGCTGTAGCCCATCTCCTGTCCCTTGTAGATATTCAAACTCCACCCATCTACCCCAAGATCTTCTATTCTTTCTGAAAACTCAATGGGCTCCTCCAGGATTATCTTCTGTTTTACTACTCATGCTTCAGTTTTCTTTTTATTAAAAAAAATTTTTTAATGTTTATTTTTGAGAGAGAGAGAGAGAGAGAGAGAGAGAGCGTGAAAGGGGGAGGGGCAGATAGAGAGGGAGACACAGAATCTGAAGGAGGCTCCAGGCTCTGAGCTGTCAGCACAGAGCCCGACATGGGGCTGGAACTCATGAATGGCAAGATCATGACCTTGGCTGAAGTCAGACACTTAACCGACTAAGCCACCCTGGAGCCCCTCTTTTTATTTTTATTACCTCCTTTTTCCACTCAAGGTCTTGCGTGTTCATCATATTCACCGCTGTCTAGTATTTCATTGTATGAATATGCCACATTTTTCTCTATGTTCCTATTCATGGACATTTTGGCTCTTTTACAGCCACAGTATGTCCTCCTTGGATATGTTCTTTGTGTATATATATGAGCATGCCCTTAGAATATATTCTGAGCAGTGAAATTCCTGAGTCATAAGTTATGTACATCTTCACCCCAGCTAGATTTTGCCATTTTGTTTTTCAAAGTGGTTGTAATAATTGACAATCCCACCCACAGTACGGGCGAGTGTCTGTGGCCCCACATTCTTGCCAACAGTTTGTATCCTTAGTCTTTTTGTCTTTCTGCCAATCTGACAGGTGTGAAATCTGTGACTTATTTGCATTTATCCCAATTACTGGAGAGGCTGAGCATCTTTTCATGTGTTTCTTTACTCATTCATTTCTTATTTTTCTTTTTAAAAATTTTTCTTCTTATTGATTTATAAGTATCATATATTCAAGAGGCTAATCTACATGGTTTTGCAAATTAGAAATATCTTCTCCAGTCTGTGGGTTGTTTGCACATGCCTTTTGATGAAAGTAAAATTTTAATTTTAATGATGTTAAAGTTGTCTATCTTTTCCTTCAGGTCTTCCATTTTTTGAGGATAGATTAAGAATATTTTTCCTACTCCAGCTTCATAAAGCATCATCCTATATTTTCTTCCAAATGTTTAGCTTTTTGCATTTCTTTTTTTCTTACATTTCATTTTTTTACATTTCATTTTTAAATCCATCTTTACGTTTGCCATGAGGAAGGAATTCAATTTTATATTTTACTGTATGGGTAATCATTGAGCTCTGTCTTGGTAGGAACTGGGATCGATTTTTGTGAATGGTCCATTGAGGAAAAACAAGCTAGCACTGAGCACCCTTCAGTAATTTGTCACAAACAGCAAGATTTGGGGCAAAGTCTTGTGAAAGATTATTTTTGAACTAC